>NC_138948.1:22070000-22435000 GCF_965226115.1 Aulonocara stuartgranti
GAGCAGAATGCCACAGGCCCGTGCGCCCTGGCAACCGTTCCTGCTTTAGATGCCTCCCTCGCTCCACAGCGTACTCTGGGAATACGCGCACCCTCCTCCAGCCTCCTTTAGCCGTCCACCCCGAGCCTTCGTCCACAACCTCCAGACAGGTCACTGATGGATGGAGTAGGAGAGCGCAGAGAACCCCTTGATGTTGGAAATAAATCTGACAGGCCCGGATGGATAAGGCCAAGCATTATATTTCTCATTGGCCTCACGCTGAAGTGTGTATGTGTGGAGCGGTTTGTCCTATTTTACTACACCATTTTCTTTACTTTTAACACCCTCCCTCATCTGCGCCCCAGCCCTTCCTTTCTTCTCCTCTATGGCAGCAGAGATAATGCCATAATTTACAGCTATGCATTGTAGAAGATGAATGATAGTTGCTTTTCTTGCTTAATATGCATTCACCACTACCAGATAATAGTCTTTTTGTAGGAATAATAAAAGAAATACCCTCAAATTTTTTTTTTAGCATTTTTATGTTATATCCCTTCTCCATAATGTGCTAAAAGTGATGTATAATTTTCAATCTTTCATTAGAAACAAAATTGATAATGATGAAAGTGTGCTACATTTTTCTATAGCTTTTCTTCTTTTTTCATGTTCTTAAGTGAAATATTGCACGAGGGGGGGAAAGTTCGCTTTTCTTTTTCTCCCATAGGTAGTCTCTTGAGTGTATATGCAGCCTGCTTAAGAACAGGGGGAGAAAACCACACACACACACACACACACACACACACACACACACACACACACACACACACACACACACACACACACAAATAATTTTGCATACATCTTTTTGCAAAAACATCTAGTCTTGATGCATATACAGCATAAATATGTATTCCATGTCTCCCTCACAAACAGCAATTTCTCTTGTAAATTCACACTTCCATGTCTTCTCAGCAGACTGTGTGGTAAAGGAGGCTGGAGCTTCGGTGTGTGTTTGTGTGTGTGTGAAAAGAGGCTGGGTTCCAGTGTCCAGGGCCCGGTTTCCCTTGGGAGCACTCTAAAATACTCCACTGACCTTCCTATCTCCTTCAAATGCAGGTCATGGCGAGGGGTCAGAGGTCACTTGGAGCAACAGGATGTCAGCGTGTGATCTCCGTGCAAACAGGTTCAAATTCGCTCCCCGAACACGGCGGTGCTTTGATTTTCCTTTTTTTGGGCAGGGGGGTTAAAAATGTATGAAAATGACCTAGTTTGTGGTTATTCGGTCAGTGAGTTTTGCAGAAAATAGGTGACACGGTAGTAAATATACAAAACCTTTCTCCTTTTTATATTAGAGACATACAGCGACAGCCAAGATATTACTGTTGAAATATCCTTTCAATATTAGACAATATATCACCAAGTCAACACCACAAAGTATTCTCTGATTGTGAATAGTTTCGACACCCTCCCACCCCCCCCACCTTGACAACTACACATCGACTGCATGTTTATGAATCTTAACAGATCCGTGAGGAAACCTGCAGAAGCCACTCATTGCATTTCTGCTAATTGACCGGCTTAAAATAAATTTCTCGCTTTTACCCGGAGCAATGTTCAGAATTTGCAGCCTTCATTCAAATCAGTCTTAGTTCCTGAAAACAGCGCGCAGCCACATTGTCTTAATTAGGAACATAGGCTGGCTTTACAGCAATGTGTGGGAGGACCTGGAGGTTGAAGTGCTCCGTGAATGCAATGTGCATCATCATCCTAATAAAATATAACTCCGAAAATTAACTCTGTTCGACCTGAGGCACGCAAAACAACAGGGTCCACTGAGCTAAAGTGATGCAGGTTTTAGTGGCGTGTGCGAGTCTACGCGTGCGGACGTGTGTATGTGTGTGTGTGTTTATATAAATGCATTTGTGAATGCTCAACCACAAAGGGAGCAATTATGTAAAAAAAATGTTTGTTACTATATTACTTCCTTTATTGGGGTAGAAGGGAGAAAATCCCCAAGAAGAAAGTGTGATGCATACTTGCAGCTGCTTTGTCCTAGTTCGAGCGCCACATTTGCCAAAGTGCATCAGAGTGTCAGCAACTCAAAGATGAAAAATAGATGAAGACAATAGTGCATTTCTCACAATTTTCCTAATAAAGTGTCAATCAAAAAGCTGCATGAATGACACTAATATCATATGATGCAGCATTCCATATCAAAGATATCACCACTGCTCATCCCTCCCCCTGCACCCCACCATCCTTCCCCAGCCTCCCTTTTGCTCAATCTGAGGCCTGTCCTCCCCTCGTATTATCACCATCATCATTCGGACATGAAAGGAGAGAAACAAGTGCCGCACCGCTGCCAAGGAGAAACCTTGATCTCGGAGCATTTGCATTCTCCACCTTGTTCCAGTGGATGTGTGAACGAGTTACCCAGGTGCTCTCTCATTGGATGGCACTGAAAAACAGGCACTCTGCTAATGCTCCAAACAAGCAGGCTCTCCCACTTCCACCACCCACCCCCAAGACGCCCCCCCCCCCTCAGCTCCACATACTGTCACACTCAGCTGGTGGCACTAGAGGGCAGTCCACTCTGTTGGTTTGTATTGTTAAGGCATCTACATACAGTAGAATTTGCCCTGAGGAAAAAACGGGACACAGAATTTTTTTTTTTAAATATATAATTAATTGATTTATTCATGTGAATCCCTTTAGGAAAAAAAATCTATTACATTTCTGCTTAATGCACTGCTTTTTTTTCACCACAAGACATTAAGCTTTTGCTAATTAATTCGGAATGAACTGTTAATCTTCGACTAAGCAAAGTTTGTCTCGCAAAGAGTGGATTACATATGCAAGACACAGAGTATGAAATTCACTCGCTTTTGGTGAGTTAAGATGCCATAGTGTCTCGGATTCACGAACATACTGACACATCTGTTAGCTCACCTTAGAAAAGATGATGCAAAACTGTACAGTGAATGGGCAGAAGATTCATAATCGCATATTTTGCCCATGTGTTACACTTAAAAGACCAATACTACAACTCAGTAGTACACAACAGTATTAATGTGTCCATCTGTCCATACATCTTCTTTCACTATAGGAATATTAATTGATAAAAAAAAAAAGGGGGGGTGGTGGTGAAACATTCCTGTTTTTTACATTAATATTCAAGAGAAGAAATTCCATTAAACCCATGATATGTCGACACACACACACAGATTTGAAGGAGCTATACTGTGGCAGTGTGTCTGTGGCATAGTGTCTATCAGGAGGCTGCTAATTAAAGGCCTACAACAATGAAGCATGGAAACCTCAGAGGAACAGTGCTCATCTGAGATGAATTAATGTAGGAGCAGTGGTGATTACCACGAGGGCAGTCAGCTGTTTCATATTTCTAGCACAAGGCAGCGGACCTCAAATTTTTAACCATGACGAGATTTAAATGTAGGATTTTCATCGTTCCAGTCCCCCCACTCGCGCTTTATTGCGTTGCACTGGTAACCAGTGGAATTTTAACTAAATTATGTCATGGTACATGGAAAGCTTATCAAAGAATACTAATTATGTGCTGGGACGTGAACAATGATGACGATCAGTGAAAAACTGCACAAAGTTATCCACAGCGTTACGCCTGAATGTTGGGTTTCTGTGAGTTGTGTTATTTGCCTTGTCAGTGACTCGGAGAATAAAAATTCTGAATGTTTTGCTTTATGATTTCCTGAAATCGATGTAAATTAAGTTGCCTGAAATCTCCTGTCCTGTTTATGTTCTTTTATCTTACGTGTCAATAAAAGTGTTTGAATCGTTATGTGATCTTTAAAGGTCTCTTATAAAATACCTGACTTTGTGAAATTTAAGGACAAGTTTGTTTTTATGTTAAAATGACCTCCCCTTTCTCTGAAATGTCTGGGTTTTTAATTTATTTTATTGTTATCCAGTTGTTGTCATGCTAATAAAAAGACAATAATTGCATTTAAGATGTTTATTTCATGCTAATATCAGACAATCAAGCTGTAATCAGCATTCAGTTCAGCAGGGAACCTCTGTTTTTCTTATCTCGTTTATGATTTGGAGGTATCGCTATAAAGAATGTAAAAAGAAAAAAGAAACCACCAAAGTAAAAATAGGTCGGGAGTGTTCAAGACACGTGGAGTGCTCTCTTTTAGGCCATTCATGGCACAAGGTCAGGTCGATCACGCAAGTATGGCGGCCGCATCTCACAATCAGCGTGAGGATGGGATCACTTGTCTGTGCGGGACAGAAAGCTCACTATTATAGCTTCGCCCCTTCAGAAGCTTCACAGTTCTTCTGGCTGTGTTAGGGATGGAGGGGTGTGGCGGGGGGAATCAATGCTCCCTTTCCTGAATCGGAGCTCCATGCCGCTCTATGGAGAAGGGACGTCTGTGAATAGGACCCACTCAAGAGGAATAAAGGAACCTCTCCACTGGTTTGTTTTGGAAGCTGTCTTATTGATCTGTCTACCTATGAATGAATGCCATGGCCCAGTTTTCCCGCTCATGCGGATAATGGCACTCAAGGCCTGTATTAACTGGCCTGATGTTGTTCCCAGAGAAAAGAGAGTTTGGGAGCATTTGTCATTTCATCCCTCCATCTACTCCGATAACGATTCCCACAAGAATGGAGACCCCCAAACTAAGAAAAGCAAATCGATGGCCGTTGACTGCCTTAATCAATGCCTGCTTACACGAGGACATATTTTATAATTAGAGAGATCCTTAAACACAATTACAGTATGAGTAAACACTCTCATACGAAGCCCTTTTAAGCTAGAAATAAAAAAAGAATTATTTTTAACTTAATCTTTCCGAAGACCTTGAAGATTCAAAACTGAGACACTGTAAATGCAGAGGAAAGCTTTTACTTCCAAAGCAATTGGAGCACTGATTTGGACAGAGGACCTTATGTGCTTACAGTCTTCAAGTGCAGATGAAGCAGCCTCTGTATCCCCCGCCTCCCCCCATGCAATCATGAAGGCCACACCACAAAAACAGCTCTGCAGCAAAAGCCAAGGCGTATAAAAACATCAGCAATTTATTAATTTAGCAGTTTACCAGAAACCACACCTTTTTCCATCACCAAAAAAAAAGTTATTTGCCTGTGAGAACGAGCTAAACTGGGAGTGAAACACATAATAAAATGCTTATTGTTCTTTCTAGGGTTCCTGCTGGCATCCTTTGGAAGAGAGAGTCCACAAAAGTGTAGTCTGTGTTGAGCACGTTCCTCTACTACAGTATGGGATATCACCAGAAATGTCCTGTAAAAAAAATGAGTTTCCATCTTTGGTCATCTGGAAACAAGTTTCAGAAGGTGGCATGGCCAGAAAATCAGACAAAACAAAATGCACAAGGTCGTCTTTTAACTTTTCAGAGCTTGGTCTGATCTTCTGACCATAATGAGTCAACTGCATCTTAAGTTTTGATCATTAACCGACGTCCTAGTTGTGTAAAGTTGTGTATGAAGCTACAAGGACGTACTAAAAAGGACGAATTAAAGAACATAATTTATTTAAGACTAAACTCCAAAGCAGAAATAAATACATGAAAGAACAACAGTGTGTGTAATTTGCTTTGTGAACCCAGCAATGAATAACAAACACTTTCAATGGTAACACAAACTGAAGGAGCGATGCCCGATAAGGCATCCAGTACTCTTTCGCAACCGATCAGAACCACGCCGTCAAACACAGGTTCAAAGCTGATTTTAGCCCACCACACTCCGACAACGAAAGAAAAGAGTTTGCCATTCAAATGAGAAATGTTTACAGGCCTCAATATGTGTAATAAATACAAAAAAAATACAGATCAATCAATTAAACTGGTCATTAGGATAAATTACAATTTGCTTGAAGGGCAGATTTAGACAGATTAGACAGGAGTTTAAGAAGTACAAGGAGTGAGGGGTGTTAAATCAAGTCATCAAACAAATAATTTCCATAAAAAACAAACAGAAAATCTAGAAATTAGGCAGGATTGATACATTCATTATGTGCATATTCTCCATCCTTTAAAAACACACAACTAAAGCTAAGACTTTTGACATCAGGAGCTTAGAAACGCTGATATGGTGGTTCTGTACAAAACTGAGCTGGAATTTTGAAATTACAGCTCGATTGTTTATTAAAAGCAAAAGGAAATGACAGGCCAGAGAACCGCAGCACCGTGCGATTAATCTGGCGCCACGTACCCAACATTCCTGAATAAACTGGACAATCGCATTGGCCAGTGTGTCATCTGCACAATGACTGCTTGTGCGTTTAAAATCACCCACCCCCGAGAATTACAGCATACAAAGGAACGGTAAATACTTCAATATCGTTACGTGAAGCAGAACTAGCGATTCCCTCTTTTTTTTGTCCTTTTTCCTGTGGGGGGAAAAAAGAAAAAGCAGGAGGCGCGGTGGGGCTCGGGGTCAGACTCACTTGGCACACATTTTTAAAATTAAAAAAACAAAACATTTGTTCTGTTGGAAAAAAAAGAATACAAATCAAAGATTGTTCTCACGAGGTTAAAATCAATGAATGGATAGAAGTAAAAAGAAACAATATAAAGGCAGTAGCTTATCAACCGTTGCTGACATCGTCTCCTCACCTGACCTTCAGCACAGAGCCTTGTGCTGTAGATGCAGACACAAGCGTGAACCCTGACCCTGTCCCTCCCATTGAATCATCTTCACATCTCCCACATCTTCTAAAAATGGCTCAGTTAAAACCAGGAAGATTCCAATGCAAGTATGATATCAAAACTATGCCTTTCTTTAAAAGAGTCTCTCCTCTATCTTAGTTCATTTAGACACATTTAAAGAAATCAGCTTTGAGTCAGCGAGATGTCACCCTTTGAGTCGAACACTGCTTCTCGCTGCTTTTATTACGGACGCCACAACCCGAGCAGCTATTCTGGGAACATCCCAGCCTGTCCCTCCCTCCTCTAACACAGACGCTCACCGGTTAGCAACAAACAGTAAGACTCTTCTCTGAGGCATTGCAGGAAAAAACAAAACAAACCAACAAATTATATTAAGTTTGAAAAATATGTTAAAAGTTTCAATCAAGAGACAAATGTGGACTAAGTGTGGCAATCATCAGTTTCCCACAAATGTAAAAGCACACACGCACACACATAAACAGCTGAGGTGATTGTAGATCTAGATTCAGTGACATCCTTTGGTTTAAATGCAGCTTCTTTAACGTGCATTGGGTTTAGGACCTTGAATATGCCCGAAGGACTCTTAGCATCCAGGCCCCTAGCAGCATGTATGCACTCTGTGGTTTAAATAAGCCAGACTCTTGCTGATGTGCACAATGCTGCAAAGAACCTGCATTTTCTAAGCAGAAGATGTCAAAAACCTGAAGATGCTGATGAATTAAACTCATTGCATGTGCTCTGTTGTGAACAGTTACCATGGATTCAACTCCCCTCACAAAAAAATGATGTAACTGATCAGAATTGCCACACCGATTTTCACCTAGTAAAATTAATTAATTCTATTGTATTTATTTATTTTTACAGCTCTTCCGACACACTGCTGATACCGATTACTCTTACAGTCTTGTTAAGGTTTAGAAATGTTCTTGACCAGATCAAAAGTTGTGGTCACATGTAAAAACAATGTCAGAGTTCATGGTCTATGGAGGAAGCACTGGAAGTTGAACCAGGAGCTCTGAGGATATGACTGAAGTTATTGTACTGGTGGTCAGAGAGAAGAAGGAAGGGAAAGGGGGGCGGATGTTGAGCTGTAAGTAGGCCTCCATTTGCCCCCCCACTCAGTCCTTTTTGATCAGGCTGTACACATTAGTTGCACTGCGGTTGTGTGTGTGTGTGCAGCTGGAGGGGGGGGTTGATGACACCAGTGGCCTGGTGATGCTATGCCGCCATGAGATACTGATGGTAGAAGAGGCCAAACAGGGAGGTGGAGAAAAGGCAGGCAGCAATCCACCAAGTGAAGAAGGAGAAGAGGCCCCGGAAAAGCAAGGGGCTGAAAACAGTCCGCAGGCCTCCCAGGGCCACTGAGAGCTGAGCTACTGATGCTCGGGCTCCTGTTTCTATCACCGTAGCTGCTGTTGGTGCTTCACCCATTATAGAGTCCGAGTTCATTTCATGGGTGCAAGGCAGGTCTTCTTCATGATAAACCCACCAGGAGTGACCACCTGTAATAATTGAGGAAAATGGGAGGGGAAAAGGAAATATAACCTGAAGTTGGAGGAAAATGTGATATTTTAAACATGAAAAAATATATATTTACCAAGCAGTAGATGACTCACCTAAGGTTTTTAGCAGCAAGGTTGTGTGTAGCAACATCACCAGGGGTGCCACATATTGTAGTGCAATAACACACAAATAGTAAAAAACACGTGCAACCTAGGTGAAAAGTAGACAAGAAAAGCACCGTTACAATAAGCTTTTTACACAAAATGTTAACACAATATCGTTCCAAATGTTTTCAACTAAGCTCATAAACTCACAGCAGCTTTTGTTTCTCTAAGCCCTATTTCATGTAGGGCAAGGACACATCGTAACAGTAATAATGAATTGATAGATCAAGCAACATCAGCAATAAAACATCTTCACATTTTAAGAGCATTTCAGTCATAAATAAAAATATTAGTTAACTACAGGGATCAGTTTTTTTGTCTGTTGTAGACTTGAATCTAAAAATCTTAACGGGATAAAGCGTTTTGTTCTATCTGTAGTTGTAGTATATTATTCAGGCTTCTTAATTGCTTCGCCTCTGCAAAACCAGCATCTTAGATCAACCTTAACAACACAGTCGCACTAAGGAGAACAGTGATTGCAAACCTTGGCAAAACCAAAATTAATAGGATCGTGTGCAGTGAACCTGCTGCCTTCACAATGGCTGCTTTGTAGACTGCAACTATTCGCAATCTGTGCGATCTTCAAAGTTAAATTTCTGTCTTGATGCACCAAAGTAACAGCAATCAGTCTGCTATCAGTCTGCAGCTGAACGGAGTCAAGTTGGAAATTGCAATAACTTTGATAAACTGTTGAAAATCACCTGTTGCACATCTGTTGTGTAAACCAGAAATCTGTCTGAGAGTGACTGCAGTTTGAGACTGCACCCAATGGGAAAAAATTCAAAGCAATGACTGGGCAACTACTCATTTCATTCCATATGCCATAGGTGATGTAATCTAAACACTCTGAATCCCTCGTTTCAGTGCTCACCTTAAGTCGAAACGGGTAGTTGCATTTTCTTACATTAAAAAAACAGAGTCGTAATTGATTAATAATGATCAATAATTATGACTAATATCATGGGAAAAACAAAAATTGCCCACCATCTTCTGCAGGTCCACAGTACTTATCCGTCCAGCTTCCTTCTTCATCTGATCCACACCCTTCTGGGCCAAGTTGAGGTAAGCCTGCAAGTGATGTCTCATCATAGCAAGCCGCAGCACACACATCAGTACGATCGCCCATAACCGCAAAGTATCATACGTCTGTTCAGTCATCCTGACAGTAACAGAAAGACAGGAGTGAGAAGAGGGGGGATGAAAGGATGGCAGTCCCCCCCCCCTGGCACACAAACTCAATACATCATGTAGCCGCTGTGCCATTTGGATGGTAGGTAAGAATGCTGAGACAGAAAGGAAAGACTGTAAGAGCAAAAAGAGTAATACACAACAAAAAAAGAAAAGTAAGAGAGGGTGAAATTGAGAAATTAAAAAAATAATGAAAAGGGGGCACTGTAACATGAAATAGGACTTAATCAGGTTTGAGTCGCTGTCAACAGCAGGAGAAAGTTCAAGACATGACAGAATTCAAACTTGTGCCACAAATGAAATACACAAACTCAAAATAAACAAAGAGAAGGTGGAAAAAAAGGGCCTTCTGTCAGGCGTGACTAAATTTGTTTAAAGTCCAAACAGAAAATGCGTGTACTTGTTGTCACTTTATCTTTGCACTGAATACAATCGTTATCTCATTTTTGTACATTCCTTTCTCACAAATGGCGTTGCTTTGTTTACATCTGTTTCGCACTACAAAAGGACACAATTGCTTTTATTTATTTATTTATTTATTTTATACCTTGACAATGACGTCTCATCTCTGAGTGCCAGGTAATTAGCTTTCTAGATATCAAGGCAGTTGAACTGACTTCCCTTCCAGAGTACGGATCCGTCAACGTGATGTGTGAGACTATAGACTTCCGGGAGAATCATGATGAATTGTTTACACAGACTAAAATGTGGGCAACAAACTAGTTTACATCCGAGTTTTGTTCATATTCAGCCAGCACTGTGTTTTATTTACAAAGTCAACTTTGGACTATGATGATGTTCAAACCGGTCCAATTACTAAACTACTTATTTGATGTTGAAGTAAAAAAATAATTCCTTACGGCTCTAATTCATCCAGTTACAACACAAAGCTTAAACTGTATTTACGAGCACGGAACATGTTACTACACAACGTGTCCCATATCTTTACTTACAAAGGCACACTCTCCTTTCCCAGAGTGGGGTTCATTATGTAATCCTTGGTAATAGGCTTCACCCACAGCAGGACCATGATGAGAGGGGACAGGAAGTTGATATGAAGCAGAGTCCTACAGAAATAAACACAATACTTAAAACCAAGGAAACTCATTTTCCCCCCTTCAGAATCATCTATGAATTCATACATTATAGAAAACTGAAGACATCAATGAAATAATCAATTTTTAAATGTTAAGACTGCGAGAAATAAAGTCCACACTACGAACATAACTTTCCCCGCGAGTGGTGAGAAGATAACCAAGACACACATTTCGAAGGAATGGAGATAATCCCTGCTGGTGACAGGGTCTGAAGATGTAAGCTCATGACACTTAAGTAGGGGAATGGAAGAGGAAGCCATTTTGGGGAGTCTGCTATGCCAAAGTGGATTATCTGAATGCGATGTGCTCCCTGCTCTGTACCCCCTATCATGGTCAGAGGCATCCCACCCAGTGAGTTCTGAAATGGAAATCTGCCTCAATTGAGCAAGCCTTCATCTGACTTGCAGGGTGCTCTCTTAAATTTGACACACTCTGAATAGTAGGAGACAAGTATTACCGGGCTGCACTTGTCCTCTTGATAGTCCAAGATAGGATAGTTTAATAGTTAAGCATTGTTTTTGTGGCCAATTTAAGCACATCCCATATGAAACAGGTCTAACGTAACAAATACATTAAACAAAGGTTAGAGGAAATCAAAAACACTGTCTTACCTCAAGGCAACGAGTAACTACATCTGGAAGGTCCATTCTTTCATTTATTAATATATTTTGTATATTTTGTAATGACACCAGAGTGGCAAAAAAATCTGTATAGAGACCTTCAGCCATTGTTTACAGGCTCATCTCTATCTGTTCTTCACTGGAGGGATTCTGCACGACACAGCCACAAGTGTTCCTTGCAAGGTCCACGTTAAACACGACGGGCCCCATCTGATCCAAACAAATTCATTTTGGTTTAATCTGCCCAAAGAATAGGCTGCCAATATGAAGCAGGCTTCGTTTCATGACTGTCTGCAAAGTTTAATCTTGCAAACAATACTAGGTAATCAAAAACTCTAATGCAACTTCTGCTCCAACATTTGCTCAGTATCATCTACGGAGTAGAGAACTGAGTAGCTCAGGGCTTACAGATTAATGAAAGCAGACTAAACAAGGTCAAAAATGAGAAAACTGCGGTAACAGAAGGTTCTTTATAACCATATGACCTTAATTGTAAACTATCTTGTTCCAGCAGCCACTTTCTTTTTCAGTTTGCTACTTTGAGTACTGAATTTGTACATCTATCCTTGAAGAGCTACCTCGTCAGGCCAGGACTCTGCAGTCTATTTACACCTACAGGCCAGTGGACACGCTTTCAATGATGAGGATGTACACATCCTGGACAGGGAGGAACGCTGGTTCGAGCGCGGAGTCAAGGAGGCCGTTTACGTGAAAAGGGAAAGACCATCTCTGAATCGAGGAGGGGGTCTGAGGGTACATCTTTCGCCATCTTACAATGCTGTGATTGCAGCCATTCCCCAACTCTCTGTGATGGTGCTCAGGGTCATTGATCAATGGTTATGAGAATTTGCTTAATTATGATGAAGGAACTGACCTCCCAGCCTATTGTTCCTTTAGTGGTGCTAGTTTCAGGCATTGTGCAAATGTACTGTTTATAAGATTGGGGAAACCTGCAGTCAGCTGAGACTGAAGAAGTCACTTGGATGAGCGACGAAACGTTTTTCCCACTGAATACGCTACGTCCAGATGAACAGAATCAACTTTCTATCTATCCGTTTTGTTTGTAACTCTACACGAGATTAAATACTTTACAGCTCCAAATAGCACAGTTATCTTACCAGGTGAAACAAAGAAGCATATTTTTAATTGATATTTGTCTGCCAGCAATGCTACATAAAAACTAAAAGGAAAAATTTTATAAACTCTAGTGATACTTTTTTTAAAACTGTAAAACGGAGTATTGGTTCTTTGTATTTCTAGTTTTAAGATCAAACATTTAACATCTAAGGGGTATACGTATTATTGCTGTCTATAAAAAGGGCTACTGACGTATCTACAAAGCACAGAAGACTCACTGTGTAAATTTGGTTGTAGTTAGGTTGAGTGCATCTAGGTGCATTTGGGCCAACCGTAGACCAGGGAAAGTTAGAAACGCTCCGATCAGAGAGCAAAGCAGTGCCAGGATCAACTTGAAGGTGAGCTTAGATATGGGACCCCTGTGAAAGAGAAAATCCACGTTACTTATAACGGTCATTTTACAAGTCGTAAAGAATCTATGACAGCGGAGGAAAGAAACAACAACACTGATGTTACACTTACTGGGAGTCGAGGCCTTGGTGCTCCAGAAACTGTTGAGCGCTGTCAGAAAAGTTTTCAAAACCTAGAAAGGAAGGCGTGTTCAACGGTGAGCAATATTTTTATTACACAAAAAGAAAGCTATGGTGCAGAACTGACCTGTCTCCAGACCAAACTCCAAGTAGTTTTCAGTGACAATGAGAATGGCCATGGCTTTAACAAAAAAGAAGAAAGCAAAAGTAATGCAGAGTGAGCGCTCGCCGCTTTCTTCCAGCTTGAAGTAATGGGCAGTTAGAGAAAAAAGCGTCTTACTGTACAGTGCACAGTTAAGGAAAACATCTCAAGAAGCACAATGACATAATCAGCTAAGACAAACTACTTTGCCTAAACTTTATCCTTTTGTCAAATTCAAAAGAAATACACAACAATATGCGATGAACAACGTGGATATTCACCATGCAAACTATTTTTCCTCTTTACAGAAGAACACAGTCTGTGGATACTGAAAGACCCGTGTGAACCCTCACTCATTTAAAGTCACACAAACCCTGCTAGCTGGTATGTGTGGAGAGTGGATCTCTGGTGCTTTGGCACCGCTGCATATGACTGAAGTGATGAAAATATTTATACTATTTTGCAGTGACTTTGCTCTGATGTTCACAGAGATGAAATCCTTGGATTCTGGAACATATAAGGTTACAGTGTGGCATTCAATCTCTTTCACTCAAAATCAAGAATAGCATTCAAACAAGTGGGTTTTCTTTTTACCTCTCCAACCTTCATTTGTACTATAATGCTCACTAGATAAAAGTTAGCATGAGGCTCTAAGAGGAATAAGTTTGAACTATGATGTAGTGCGTTACAATCAAAGGTGGCTTGCTAACACTGGGAGGATAAAAGGGAGATTTTTAAGCAGGAATTTACATTTTAGTAAATAGATTTAAAAGGTAAATACCATCAAATGTGCATACTTGCAGAATTCCAGTAATTCCATTACTTTCAGTAAATAGTTGAGAGAGCTGTGCAGCTGACCTCCAAGGCAAGAGTCTTAAGGACTCTATCAGAAAAAAATTAAAGGCATTACTTTGAACATAACGTGAACTCCACAGAGTTCACAGCATGTGTGCACATTTGCTATATGTATAAGTGACATCAAGTGACAGTATGTATGAGATCAGAGCTGTTCTACAGTATGGCAGCCACATGTAGTTTGGCCTACTTTCGTTAATTAAAGGCCATGCATACTCTGACAGCTGTGATGGAGCTCTGGACTACAGATGGCCACTTTGAAACAAATTATTTAACTGTAGCTTCTAAACTGTGACAGTTCACCTGTCTAATGTGAAGAAAAACACACAAGGTGATCTGCTGTTAGAGATAGAACAGATTTACTGATCTACTCCTACATGTGTAAATATATGCAGCACTTTTGCTTTGGAAACCCTCACAGATGGCTCCCCGTTTGATGCTGTAGAAATGTCATAAACTCAGAAAAAAATACTTAAATTTCACCAACATCATACTTGAAAGGCATTCTGTGATTCTGGAGTTGTCCGTGTATACCTCTGGCAGCTGAAAGCATACAACTTGTCTTTCGCTCTGTGTAAGATGAGCAACTCACAGGGATGCAACGGAGAAATGTACAGACAGCAGGAATCGTAATCATGAGCTTGCCTGTAAAATTGAATGCATGCAGTTTAACCCTGTGTTGAAAGTGATATGTAAATTTTACAAGGTCCGCCCTCATAAGACTGTTGACCAGGTCCTCATTCAGACATGAAGCTGACGTGTGCGGATGCTGTCAGATTAATGAAAAGGAGAGGTTATGAGAGTATTTAAACTTGTCACCAGGGCTGAAATGGGGAAAAAACTGAAATCATGTGTCGAATTAACACATATCCCCTCATCTTCAGCTTTCATCAGTTTCCTTTTCCCCAGGCATACCAGTATGTTGGGCTGTGAAAATTGGGCCTCCAATCGCCAGTGCAGGCAGGAAATGACACACCGTCTGACCACAGTGAGCCACATCTGACCTGGAGAACTGGAAAGATTGATCCCCTTGGTCGGTGGCAAGGATAATGTATATTATTCAGCACAGCAAATAGCAGGAGGACGATAAAGGCAATGGGAATTCGAACCAGGAGAATCTTTACCTCTCATTTCAGTGCCATTAGTCTCCTCTGTTGCATTTACATAGCACATTGAATCTCTGTTATAGACATGTTAACCTATGTTGACCTACATATTTCTTGAGTGGCCACTTATGATCGGATCTGAGCTGCCCAATCTACATCTAAATAAACACATACATCAGATCCTCACAAAAAACAGAAGCTTGCTGTTTTTAGCTGGCTGGAGGAAGTAAAACACTGACAGAAGCTACAAAAGGACAAGAAACCTGGGGGGGGGGAATACAAAAAAACACTGTTTCTTCACGTTTTTTGCCCAAGATAGCACACTTGTAACAATACTGCTAATGTTGAACTGACCATCATTTGATGTCAGACTATCATTTGTGGTGTCAGAACACAAAAGTCTTGATAACGATGTATAATCATAACACCGTCTAACGAGTTCTAATGAATCCTAATGACAAAGCAGCCACTATCAAGTGTTAGGTTTGATCTTCTGACATGTTTACATTCGGTGGTCTAATGTCACAGTTAACAGGAAATAAAGAGTTTGGACTGCATTATTATTTTTAACAAACGTCTAAGTAAAGGCAACACAGTATGTGTAACCGGGCAACACCAGCAAGCACTAAACGTAAAATAGAAAATTGCTTAAAAAAACCGGTGCAACATGATGAACAGCAGGTGCTGTACTGATGATTGCCTATGACAGTCTGCATATAAAGTTGAAATGTGCTAATGAATGAAAGAATATTTTTGTTATGCTAAATTTTATAATTGTGTAACATTTTCTTACTGTCAGCATATTATCAAATAAAAAGCTAGTTCACACAACAACACTGAAAAAAAAAAGAAAAGAATTAATAAAACGTAAAGACTGACTGATGTAAGGATACACAACAAAGGCGAGTACTAGTAGGCACCAGACCACACTGATGTTCATCTCTCCCGAGGGCTGAGCCACACTGTAGTACAGCTCTGTTATCAGATAAACCACAGTTGCTGCTACTGTGAAATCCACAAGCCACTGGAACTCTGGGAAGTAGTGCAAAGCTGCGGACATAAAGTACATAATTAAATCAACACTTTCAATTACAAAACAGATTGTATTGCACAGTATTTACAGGCTGTGGGAACAAACAGTCAAGTTACCTAATGTGTCCACTTCTGTGATGCATTTCGTCTCCAGCTGTAAGTCTATGTCCTTGGGGACTGTTAGGGGCTTACTGTCTATGTGACCATTGTACTTCCTTGAAAAGGAGTGACAGAACAACAACTTGGGTGAGAAAGGGAGAAAAAAAACTGGAACAGAGTCAAGATTTATGGTAAAGCATTTTTAAAGGAAAAGAAACCGGAATAACAGTAGTCTGAACTGAAAACTCTCATCTGAACTCTCTTTTAGGCAAGAAGAGAATCCATGACAGCTAAAAGCTTTACTTATGAGATCCAATGCAGCTCAAGCATTCAAAATTTCATTACCAATACTAATGTACTCTCCCACGACCCAGTGTGGCAAAATGTAGGCAACTCTAAATCGCTAATAACAAGTGAATGGAGAGCTGCTCTTTAATGTTGAAAAACTGTCTGAGGGCCTCCTTAGTTTTGGACTGCTGGCTGAACAATACCATTCTAAGACTCAAAGACCAAACATGCCCTAGATAGATTTAATTTCTGAGGCACCTGACAGGAAAAAAGGGGCTCAGCTACACCCCTGGCTGAGGGAGTTGGACGCTTAACAAAGAGAATTGAGCTGCATGGCACGAGCTGGCCAAAGGACAGTGGTCCCTCTTTTTCTTCTAGAGATTACTGAGCATGTGGTGATGATAGCCTTGACCTGCCTCATACAGGGTCAAAGAAAGGACTGTGCTACAAAAACCGCCTTAAGTTGAGAGATGGACACCATGTGGAACAGTAAGGATTAACCGTCACCGGTGACTTTAAATTCACATTTAAAATGAAGAGTACAAAGGCAATTCGTTTGTATGGCCCAACATACACCTGCAGCTCTAGAAAAATGAATAGCATGGGTTTTTTTGTTTGTTTGTTTGTTTAATGCAAAGTAGTCTCAAAGCAAAATTTGACACTTCTAGTATTAAGGCTTGACATCTGACCCCTTTGAATTGATAATGCCTTTTAGATTTCAGAGATGATGCAATTCTTTTCCCCTAAAACAGTCCAAATAGTAACACCTACCCCCCTTAAATGTCCAACTTTCCTCATATCCACTGGACAGGACCACTTACATGAGCTGTTCTTAAACCCAATGAACAGCCATGGAGGAACAAACCAGAAGGAAATCTGTCTATTTTATCTCCTTACTTCAAAAAATCCTTAAATAAACCACATAAACACATCTTTGGCACCTCCTCTTTGCCTCTGCTATTCCCCGCTACCAAACAATAGCCTTCATTCGCACCCTTCCTTCCAACCTACCTGTCTTTCCTTTTCTGTCCTTTTTGTTTCCCAGCTAAGCTCCTCAACTCATCTTCCGTAGGGTGCTGGTACCACCGCAAACTGCGAACAAAGAAAAGAACAGCCATGTGACTTTGTACTCAGAGTAGTAGACGGGGAAAAAAGACAGTTTTAAAGCACGTGCAAAGTACATTTGTGACAAAGACACAGCCATTCTAACACACTCTCTCACACTACAAGAAGACTGTTGATTTATGTATCTATGTATTTTCTAATTTATGTGTTCCAGGTGCAGTATGTTAGTTTTTTTCTAACAGGAGCAACAGTTGGTGCTACACTGTGTATTTCTATATGTATCCTTTTATTGTATTTTGTTAATTTCCCCAGTATACCCCCCTTCTTTTTTTCCTGCCTGTCCTGCCTTAGAAATCGTCATACTATACCACATATAATGAATAACCAAAATAACACAAATAGAAATAAATAAACAGATAAAAGATTCACATGTTGCTGTTCTTGCAAAAGCAAAATGTGTTTGGCACATTTAAATCATAATTCTGATTGTAAAAGCTGCCAGACAGGACAGGATTTAAAAAAAGGAAAGAAAAAGAGAAAAAAAGCACGCACAAAGGAAAAAAAAATGACTGACTGTTGCTAGATTTGATGTACATTTGCTAAGACACCCAGCATAAAATAGTATATGCTGACTATGAACTATGGAAGGCATAGGCAAGTAATTTGGGGTTAAACATGTACCATAAGAAAACTGGGGACTATATAATCAATTGTTCATTCATTTCCCTTTCCCAACAATCAAAGACGATTCGTCTACTGTTAAAACTTTAAATTGCCTTACATTACTCTTCAAAAATGCTCTTTTAAGTGGTGACATTAAGTCTAGATTGTATGAACATGACTCAAAGCCTCAATTTATAACATCTCTAAGCTTTATGATGAACTTAGAGAACACAAAAGCGCGCACTAACCAGACATATCGCAAAGATTCACTTCACATAAGCGACGCTAATACACATCTAAAATGCATTTATAAGAGCTTTTACAACAGAAAGAGTATTTGTCCTTAAGGACTAAGCTTGAAATAAGACCTAATTCAGGAGCATCCCTTTAAAGACAAAGACCCTCCTTAACTTTGTTTAGAAACTCTCTTGTTAGCGCATCTTGAGAACTACTGTGAGGTGGAGGAGGATAGAAGGAGCAAAGCTTGCTTTTTTTACATTCTATATTTATTTACTTATTATGGAAAAAAGTAATTGCAAAATATTCTGAGGGGACAACGCTCTGCTTAGGGCAAACAGTTCTGAAAATGTTGCAACGGTGCCCTAAAAAAAGCTTATTAATTATTAAAGATGTTCCAAAAAGCAGTTTTCTCAAAAACATATGTGGCACTAGTTAGAGGAAATGAAGCGCACCCTATTTCTGTCCTTTCAGGTCACCCCAATATTTTGCCGACCTTTGGTCTTTGATCAAAATGCTTCCGAAAGCTTTAGAGTCTGAGTAAACATTTTGATCCCGATTGTTTGGAACCCTTTTTGAAATAAACTTCCCAGGAGGCAACTAAACTGCCTGCAGCACTTAAAGAAACAGCATGTAAGAGAGTCTACATTACCTGCCACTGCAGAGTAGCCATCTTGCCAAGGAATAATGAGGTATGATTTTCTGAATTACACTGGCCATTACCATGGTAACCACAAGCTGCACACCGATCACACCCTGTGGAAAAAGGATTGGATTTAAATCACATTTAAAGAAAGAATAATTACGCATGCCATACAGCCGCTACAAAACAAGCTCAGCATGACCTAGAGGTTCATCGCTTCAGTATTATTTAGACAAGCCCAGCTACACCTAAAGCTACAAAATGTGTAGAATGCGAAAATACATCATTTAAAAGGCCAACAGAAATTTACAACCAAAGGGGCGCTGTGGCAGTCTTTTACTGTTCATTAAAACCAGAATACTGACATCGTAAGTGCTTTAACATCATTGACACCTTGATTTATGTGTCTTTTTTGACACTCTGGTTAATGCTACTTCAACACTTGTTTGATTGGTAAAGCTACAATTTGCAAGCAGCGGTAGATGTGATGGAACAGTAAAGACAGACAGAGAAATCTTCATCTTATAGTTACTGAAAACCTTTTTTTCCTCTGTTTACCACCTAAGCAGTAGTCCTTTTATGTACAACTCTGGTTGTATTAGGCCATCATAACCAGCCAGTCAGTTGCATTATTTCATAGTACTGCTTGATGTTTAGTATTTGTTATTTATTTAATTCATTAGATCAGGAAATAAAGAGAAATGTATTGCATTTATGCAAATTTAAAGGTTGTAAGAAAGCTTGTAAAACATTTTATAATGACCAGAACTGATTAGTCATTTACTGTGCCTGTCTCTTCTTCTATATCACAATTAAACACAATCTTGTAATGTCTTAAGTGAACATAGAAGCTAGAGTATAAAAAATATGGGGTGATGTGTAACATTTAAATAAAGCAGACTCCAAATACAATTTTTCAGATACAATTTTAAAGCCTATTTTTATTTGAAAGCAGCACAAAGGCAACAATTCAATTGAAACTGCAAAGATTTCTAAGAAAATATGTATTTTCTTTGAAATCTCTGCTCATTTGTAATTTCATGGCATCAACACCTTATGAAAGGTTCCCCACCATTTACCTGAAATAAAAGGAAGTCACTGAAATTGTTTTATATAGAGTCACCAGCCCATAAAACTTGAAGCACTCTCGTAACTTCAGCATACATCCCCAGCTGGCTGGCTAATTCAAATATCTGCTTATTTAAAAACAAAAATAATAATATTTTGTTTTACAGCATTTTAACAAAGTGTTGTACTCTGTAAGTAACCTAGGTTACTTCACTGTGATGTGATTTTAAAATAACTGACATAAAACTGCAGCACTTTTTGGAACATATAAAAAAAAAACAAAAAACAATGTTACTCTTTAATTTGTTACTTAAACATCCAATCAGAAAAAATCATCCATGCATCCACTTTCTTAACCACTTAGCTGATTTAGGTCACATGCTACAGAATACTGGGTACACCCTCAATAGTTCACCAGCCCAGTGCAGAACATGGTAAAATCAAAGAATGCACAATTAAGCTTAAAATGATTTTGCAGTTTAGAACATTTTATTTTCCTAAAAGCAGATATCTTTTTAATATTTTACTAGGTTTATAATATATAATATAATAATATTAGTGTAAATGTAATTTTATCTTGACACAAAACACAACAAGCTATTGAATTCTTGCTCTAGTTGCCGGATGTTGAATTTTATTGCGTTTTGGTTCATTAGTGCTAGCCTACTCCAGACATTTCATTTTTTTTATTAAAGGTATTTAATTTGAGATTAGTTTCTGTACTGGGTCATTGCGGTCAAGCGTGTGCAGGCACAGATATCAATGGTTCCTACTGATTGCCAAAGAGAAGCCAACCCACTGATCTAAGCCTACATTGAGAGGATAAAAGCGCAGCATGATGGGAACGATTCTGGCTCCTTAAGCCTAAGTGAATATTGATCCAAGTGTGCCAGGTTGCTATTAAGCTTCTTGCTTAATCTTTGGATACCTTACACAGAAGCAAAGGCTCATGGCAACACAGACATTATGACAAATGGTGCAGAAAAAGTGGCAATTAATTTACTCTTATTGTATTTTTTAATGTTTACTTTAAGATAATTTATTATAACTTAAATTGTAGATTATGAAGCAGTAACTCTGATAATCCAACTTGGAATGGGAATCTGTTTGGAGTGTCTGCTTGTTGCAATAAAAATGTCAATATTTGTCACCACTGTACCAATACTCCTATTGATTTTTCTTCCAATACATATCTTTTTTCACACTGCTAAAGAATATAGGTAATAAGAAATGCTATCACTTTATAAGTACATTCACAACAAATGATTTGTGAATCATTTGGAATGATCACGATTGATGTATTGATGACTTATTAAATGGAGATGCAAGTCACAGTTATACAGATCAGCTGTACGCTTAATGGCCTAAGAATAATGTATATAAATACATACATGAATGTATGCACTATATCTACAGAGCTGAGTAATCTTTGACAGTTTATTTAGAGAAACGATGTGAACCACCATACTAACATCTTTCAGTGATCTACACTCAATAAGAAGATGAGAGGCCTGATGAGAATTTAGAGGAAGAGGAACCTTGACAACATACAATCTCCAGAATAACATCTTGACCAGCTGGCAAGTGGCTGCTGGTGGTTGCCAGGTAAAACTGGTCAAAAAGAGTGTAATTGGGTTGGTTACTGACATATTGCCGGGACTAAAAAGTAGTTTACATAGAAGACACTGACTTGTTTGCAAACACTTGCCAAGTTCTAATCGAGTGTCTCTTCTCACAGACAGATGGGACTTTTGTGTGTTGTTTTTGTTTTTTGTAGAAACAAACATGATGCAGCATAAAGGGGGTTCCCCACCAAAATGTTTTTGTCTGGCGCATTCAAATATTTTAATTAATAAAGTTTCTAATAAATGTACTTGGAATATTAGCAAGAAAGAAAAATGCATTATATACACTTATAATGGCCTGTAGGTATCAAATACATCAAATCAAAAAATATTATGAGCTCAAACTAAATTTGAAATAGGTTTCACTTACAAAACTGCATGCTGAAAAACAACTAGAAATTGATAGCTAGACAACCAGAGATTAAGAATGACAAAGAATTCACATTTGGGCTTACACGGTAATCCTCAAATATTTTAAAGTCATCTGAGTTTACATTATCAACAATTTAAGGCTAAACATAACCCTGTGCCCTGATTGGAATCCACTTAAAAATTTACATAAAGCCATAAAGATTATTTTAACATACTAATGGTCAAAGAGTTTTAGCCGCAACAATGACAACAAACTGATTCTCTTTATATTTTAACCTTCAAAACATGCAAACATGCAATTTCTGCAATGTTACAACTCAATGTAAGTATCTGAAAATAAATAGCATTTGATGAGCTTTGTTTACAGCTAGCTGAAAGTGTTAAACAGACATCCGCTTCCAAGTTTGGACGACAAACATTTATCACAATGACAAAAAGCAACACATATTACTAGTAAATGTATCGCCAAGCAGGACCGGACTAAATAGCAACACACCTGTCTCTGAGTGATGGTTAAACCCATGTCAGGGTGAACTTGGTGTGTAAGGAGGAAATGAATAACACCTTGACAGCACAAGTGATACTGGCAGACATATACATTGGACCTAGATTTTATATTGGTCATGGGAATCCCTAGTGTCACCTAGCATGGGGTAAGCTTCAAAAGCTGAAGTCAATACCTCTTCTGGACTCACATAGAGGAGAGTGGGTGCCATTTATTTGGCAATTATTCTCACTTAGATGTGACGCGTGACCAAACACAACCTCTCTCACTCGGGACATTTTTTTTCATGTGAGTAATGGTCATGCTATATAGGTCAAAAGCACACACTCTTAGTTTGGTGGATGCTGACCACACTCTGTGGGAGACCTGCAAGGATCTCAGGCCTGAGGGAAATTGAGCCAGCATGGACTCCCTTATCTTGCCCAGTCCGCTTGACCCCCTCCACAGAACAACCAAATGAAATCTGTAGGGGGTGGGGAGTGGGAACTGCAGCGATAAACACTATCTGTAAGAGCTCAAAAACCTCACTACTATTTTACAGATGAAACTAACTTTGAAGCAGTGAAACCCTGTACTGACCAGCACTTCTCCAGTGTCATTCATCTTCACTATATACTGCTGGGTGTATTTAAAATCTTCAGCTAGTGAGGGTTCCAGAGGTCCAAGAACAAAGTTTGTAATATAAACATTGCAGCATATGATAGAGATGTTCCATATGTTGATTATAAAAACAAGTCTAATAGGAACACTAGATACTTGATGAATGAATCAGGGTGCGAATTACAGAATGCAATATACAAGGACGGTACAATGCCTATTCATTGTGTCAATACAGCAAATCCACAATACTTGATGCACTACATGATGATTACCTATAATACACTGCAATATATTTGTGAATTTCAATATTTGCTGCATTGTGTTGTCATTATATTCAATTTTAATTATGCGTCCAATTAATTATTCCTGTATGCTGGTGTCCATCATTTTACTCATGCAAGTAAACTTCCACTACGTTTACCTCCCCTTATCAGTAAGCACCATCATGAAGAGACGGGAAGTTGACTCTTGTAAGTCAAATTGGTGTGGTGAGGGGGGGGCGTAAAAGTCAATTCAGCTCTTAACCTTGAGCCAACCTTTGAAAGTATTTTGAAGGTTACTACAACTTATCAACTAACCAAATATAGATAAACATAGTTATAGAACTGTTAATAAGCATGTTAATACTTAATGAGTCAGTCACTTGTTAACGGTTAGTTCAAGAAGTTCAGACTCAGTTCTGTGCCTTTAAGGCACATCACAGCAGATACAGTCAGCTGCATTAACCAATGAAGATACAAATTGTACCTGCAGGAGGTTATGCAAATTCTATCTCTATTATTTTAAAAACCTTTCCTTTACTCTGTTTCTTTTTTAAAGAAGGCAAAATCCTTTCAATAGCTTTCAATAGGAAATACATTTTCATGTTTGACACTCCATCTTACTTTTACTTAGGTGATGCTGTGTTAGAACTTGAGATACTTTTATAAATCCACGGCTATTGATCCAATAAGGACTGCCCAATCGCTTGACTTATATAAATATAAATGTCATTACAATTGTACGTACAGCGGGGTTGAATTTATAATTTAATGTGAAAAAAATGTTTTGGGGGGTAGTTTTCATCTCCTTCTCGAAATTATCTTGCCAGCTGAATGGTAAGCTAACTGCTAATTATATGGTATATACGACCTACCTTCAAAGTCCCATATGCAAAACTAGTAAATGACAATAACTGCAAACAGTGTATGTGAGTGGACCCTACTTAACAGCATAACATATATGTATATACTATATAATATGTACTACTCCATTCACTACTCTGCTGTCACCGTTTTAACTTACAAGCTACACTGACCTGCCGACTACAAGCATTTGCTCTGGCTAGCAAGCTAAGCTAACATCCCACTGCAGTCACAATAGCAAACGACACAAAAAGTAAAACGCTTCAGAGTCAAGGTAAACATTTACATGAAAGCTGATGTTAGAGGCTGGAGACCTATCAAAGAAGTGAGACAAAACATATATAGCGTTGCGTTCAGGTGCTCGCTGTCATACTCACCATGTTGATGCAGTGCAGCTAAAACGAACTCTACCCCGGCAACACTGAGCTCTCCGACTCGGAAATCAAGCGGCGAGGAGCACATAAGCGCTTCCTACGATTCTAATACACAAAAAGAAGAGGTTTCTCATTCAATTTGTCACCGTATCTATTCATACACCCCTACATTGTCAAGAAAAATCAATGGATTCTGCCTCCGCTCCCAAGTATTTTCAACTGCAGTAGAGGTCACATTAAAACTCTGGGTAAGGAGGTGTCCACAGATGTGCCTGTGTGCCGGACGTAAAGTAGGAAAACTGAAATTATTCACATAATCACAAACTGAAATAAAAACGAAACTATAAAAGTGCTAAGATATCATTGTGAATTCAAATTTTAGCTTTCGCTAAAGCACTACAAAAAGTCCGTACTTTTTTGTAGGATTCGACAAGGCGACTATACGTACATATCAGGACCGCCCCAACCGGAAAAGCGCAAAGAATCAGTAGTACACGGGACAGAAGAAACTGAGGACACCGTGTTTGTGTTTAAGGTTAACAGAGGAACGTTTACAGCTTCGCAGACTACACCTATTACTTTTACATAAATATAAATGAGTGAATGAAAGGAGGGGTAAATAATGCAACAGATTATCAACACACCTTTTAGTTATGCTGGCATTTTTTGCTAAACTACATCATAAAACTCATAATTAATATGTGTGTCGTGCGTATGGGTCTTTCTTTTCAGCGAAAATTGTATCTGCCACAGCAGATTATCTGCCTCCATCTCACTCTATCCCTAGCATCCTCCTCTGTCACACCAACATGTCTGCATGTCTTTTTTACTACATCATTGTTCCTCCTTTTCTCGTGCCTGGCAGGAACAGTGCTCGACCTGAGCTGTCGCCCTGATGTATATATTTCATATGTTGTTCATTCTGTTCAGTTCCAGTAAAAACTTTTGCGTCTTCAGCTCTGACTCCAGTCTTTTTTTGTGTGTCATTGCCATTGTTCCAAGCCATGTATCATAGCGGGTTTCACTACCATCTTTTAAATCTTACCCTTTACTCTTGCCGCTACACTTTTGTGACAAATCACCCCTGACACGTCTCTCTTCTCCAACTCTTTTGTGCACTGTCCATTGCTTTGGATGGTTGACCTCAGGTATTTAAACTCACCTACCTCTGCTCCTTGTGTGTTGACTCTCTCCCTCTCATTCACTCGTATGTATTCTGTCTTGTTTCTGCAACTTTAATTCCTCTTCTCTCTGGTGCCTACCTCCACTTCTTCAGGCTGTCTTCCATCGACTCCTTATTCTCACTACATATCACTTTATCATCTGCAAACTCCTGCTTGACCCCATCTGTGTATAAAGTTTGTTATAAATAATAAAACATTTAAAAAGGGAATATTTTCAGAAATTGTGCTTTTCATAACTTAAAAATAAAAAGTACCATCTCTAGGCAGTGAATATTGATCACATATTAATTAAAAAAAATAACTTTACATAAGTTAATTTCTTAAGTTAAAACATATCAGAGATTATGTCGCCCTTCACCTGTCTGAAGTTTGGGTAATCTTGTGCTTTAAGACCTCAAAAACAAATTTTTAATGAGTTCTGTGAGTTGGCAGGCTCTGAAATTTGATTGAATAGTGGCTGCGTGATGAAGTTAAATATAGGTAAGAGTAAACAATAAAGAGTACTCATACACACTGCAAATGAGGGCAAGCCCTCAGTAACAAAATATAGTTTTTAATCTATGAATTGCACCATTTTTTCTACACAACAACACATGTGTATTTATTGAAAAGTTTTCCAGGCCATTTTAGAGTTCTCAATTCGTTGGCTGGCTATCTTAATCTGGGAAGGTGGGACTATCTATACATCCATTCATCCATTTTCTTCAGCTCCAGATTCAGTGTCCTGGCGAGGCTGAAGCCCATCCCACCTGTCACAGGACAAAATGCAGGATACAGCCTGGACAAGTCACAGTCTCTTGTTGTGCAATACTTATAATGGGTGAAAAGAGAATTCTCTGGTCTCAAATGAAGCACAGGTGAATATTATACTTAACTTACTTAATTGTAATGAAAGTTTACCCTCAAAGTTTTCTAACTGTTTGTATTTCTTTTTCTTTTGGTGGCGATTTCTTCTGGATGGTGCAAGTAGATAGCACACTTTTTTCTCCACAGGTCTCTTCTGCTGTGGTGTTGTTGTTGTCCTCCCATTACTTCGCCTCCATAGATCACAATATCACTCTTAAATTGTAGCTCACTGCAGATAAACTTACATGGTCACCTGTAAATGCAGGACTTGAAGTATAATGCAGAATTTTTTAAAGAGTGCTTTTTCAACTTTAAATATATTTGGTCTCATAATTAATGCTGACAGTCCTCCCAAGGTGGTAAATAGCATAGATCCCAATAAAAAATAAAAAATATTAATAAATACATAAAAAACAATTGAATCAGGTGCAGACTGTCAGTCCTGTCAAATCAAACAAAAAGAGCATTTTTCTTTATTATTTTTAACATTTTGTTTAAGTTTTTTTCTTTCACATACAGTATTTAGGTATAAGCAAGACATACCACGTGCAAAATGTAATTATGTTGCTCTAATCATTAAATAAAACACACTTGGTACTTTCTATTTACGGCATGAGTCGTAGCGTGATCAGACATAACACAACTGTGCATTTGCGCACCTTTACATATGGAATGCCGTGTATGACAACATGTGGGTATATTAGAGCCAGGGTGTATTTGCACATGCGCATATATTGACTAAGCCCTCCTCTCTTATTGCAGGGATACATACCCCACCCCCTTGATGCATTGTGCTAGCCCCTCGTGGCACGACACATGGATACACACAATCCAGTGGTGTACAGGCACACTGGCTCAGCCTACTCTGTGGCACGTTTTCCATTCGGCCAAGGCCCCGAAATGTCTCTCTGATAATTGGTGTTATAATTGCTGCTAAACTAATAGTGATATAAATGAATACAATCACGTTAAAGCAGTAGGAAGTCATATGATGGCACACATATATGCCCATGAAATTCATCATCAGCATTTCACAAAAGCAGCTAAAGCAGCTTTAAATAGGGTTGGGGGCTTTTTCAGAATCTGGGTTATTCCATACATTTCACACTGATTTCCTTTTCATTTATAATTGAAGGGAGTCTCGTACTGTACATTCTCCCTGTTGTATTCCATATCACACTCAGCACTATCGCTCCTGCTGTTTGAACTCTGTTCTCTCTGGAGCTTGTGTTTTTTTCTTCTTCTTTTCTTATTCAGTGTTGTCTGTTCTTTTTAGTCAGGCTTGTTATTTTTAGATGAAACATAATAGCCAGGATCTTCAGTGTACTGTGAGAGTTTCACACATTTTCCTAGTGTTTAATCCATATGACATCTCCTCTGTGCCTACTGGTTCTTTTGAGTTTCAACTCACAATCCTGACAGTATAAATAAAGATGATGAGAATATTACAGTAAAAACCTCAGCCTAGTCAATCAAATAGACTCATTGTTGAATGTCAAGATTCATTTTTAATGGCAGGGCTTCTTGTGCATGAGATCTGGCGAGCATTTTACATCATTTCCTTCTTTTATTAATCAAACAACAGTTTGAAATGTGTGTCCCTGATCTCGGCAGTACACCTCGAAGCAGAGGAGGAAAATAGAACAAAAATCCATGTCAACTCCTCACCAGTAGGACTGAAAATGGTTCAGAATGTAATTCTCTTTGGTGCAGCGCCTCCTTCTTCATTCTCTGTAATCTACATGAATGCAAATTACAATGCAAATGCAAATACTCCTGAATAATTTATATGTAGTGTAGACTTCCTTTACAGAAACCGGGCGCTTTCTGCTTAACTAGAACAATGTGACATTCGAAGCACACATTTGGTTAACCACAGAATATACCACAGAAATTTACTATGTAAAATTCTGTTCAACATTTTTGTCAAGGTTTGCACGAATCAGGATTTAATATCTGAGATGGAGTCTCCTTTTTTTGGGATCATGTAACACAGTACTCTCTGTTCTCCACACTACTGAATCCAGGACAGAGTCAACCACAGATTTGAAACATTTTATCTTATTGGTTAAAAAACATAAATATAAATTTACACTCATCATCCCTCTTTAGTTTATTTTTGGCTCGTTATGACTTCACAAAACAGGAATAGTAGACATATTATTTACCGTTAGTCTGTTACAGCCAGTAACTGTCCAATGATATTTTTTTCTAACCATAATAACTAAGGCAGCTAATATTTAAATAACTCACACATTTGGCAAGTTAAATTTCAGGTCCTGTTCTCCGATAAGTAAAAACTCACATCCAGTCCACAAAGGAAAAAGGCCTTTCAAGATCTCTATTCAAAACATCAATATCATTTCGCTAAATGAAATTCAAGCACATACAGCTTGCCTTTGTCTTTTGTGTCGAGGCGGGGGGGAATACCCCTATTTTAATTAATGACATTCATACACACTTGAACACATACGTTTTGTCTTCTTTAAAGAAAAAAGGGAGAAAAAAAAGCTTCTGTCTCCATCCTAACACGTGGATGTGTTCAGGCTTCTCCCTCAGCAGTTTTTCCATCAGGGATTGTAATTAAGCAAAAGCATTCATGAGTGGGCATGCTCATTTAGCCTGCATTTGGGTTTAGACAGCTTTAAAGGGATGGAAGAACAAATCCTGGTGGAACAAGGCGATGTATGCTATCGCCAAAGCGAAAACACTGCGGGCAGAATAACAACGACTCGAAAAGTTAGTGACATTATATTGTCTGCACCATATCCTCTTCTCCTCCCCGTCTATTCTATCATGGGGAGTGCATGTGTTTTAATGATTGACAAATGCAGTTTTCTGTCGACAGTAGAAGAGTGGTAACATTATATTTACTTTGAAAGGAAATATTATATTATAATGCCTTCTCTATTTGTTTTTAATTGAATATCATTTTTTTTGTCTGTACTGGTGCGTGTCTTTCTGTGTTTGTGTGTGTGTGTGTGTGTGTGTGTGTGTGTGTGTGTGTGTGTGTGTGTGTGTGTGTGTGTGTGTGTGTGTGTGGCTTAATCCTTCTTACTTACTTTTACAACTAAAGGTATAAAATGATGCATGTATTTTTATTACTGCTCTTACTAAAAGTGTCACTTTGGTGCAGAGTGAACTGACAGCTTAGACTGCTCATGGTGTTGATTTGGGATGAGGTTATAGTGCACAACACTATGAAAATAATAAATAAATACACAGCTTAAAGCAATGGTGTCATTTGAAAATAACTGACTAATAAAATCTCAAGATTAAGTCATTATTATGTTTGAGGTGACATGTAACCTGTGAGTTGAATGCTATTAAGCCAAGCAGTCAGATATAAGTTAAATAAATATCAGGGGTTTTTGTGGCTTAATTTAAAAAATTATCAGAATACTGATATTTCATATTTAAATTATACTGAGCTACAAACTCTGGTAAAATATACATATATATAATTTCAAGCCATAGCTAAATGTTCAGTGGTTTTTCTTGTAATGCATCTCAAACAAAGAAAGTGGAAACATAAGGCACTATAGCATATTGATATGACATTAGCCTGCTTTACTGGCACTGTGTCTGGATTCCACAAAATTAATTAACTGAATGTCAGGCGGTATGTCAGCATACCTCATTTGAACATAAAGTGTTGTTTTTATTGTGCGCTTTATTTTTATTTTTGCTCAAAACTCTATTATCTATTGAAATCGCAGGAAAATGTTAGGTTTCATGCCAGGTTTCACTGTGCACAGCACTATTGCAACACCAGAAAATAATAATGCTGATTTTTTTCCCCCCCTCTATTCAATTGAAGACTGATTTATATCAGAATTAGGCTGCAGTGTGTGTGTGTGTGTGTGTGTGTGTGTGGAGACACTGAGAAATAAAGGCAGTGCTGGAGAGTGAGAGAGAGCGAGAGAGAGAGAGAGCGAGAGAGAGAAGCTCATTATAATCAGGCAATTATGCTGGCAGAATTAGAAGCATCCTTATTTTCTCTTGTGGCAGCCTGAGTGTGGATACGGCTTTTTAAGTAACTGCAGACTAATCCATGGATATGACTGCCTATCCTGTGTTAATATGGAGAATCTGTGACAACAAGATTTGGAAATGAAAGCCTGTGATTTTTTTATTTTTTTTTTTGATAACTGGTGGGTCCTGCAAGGCTCCTCAGGTTGTGGGCTCTAATTTGCATTGATGAGATTTTTTTTTCCTTCTCTCCTGGTTGAGTTTTGGCTGAGTGTGAGATGAGGGCAGTCATACACGCCTACAACTCAGGACCATGGCTGTACACAAATAATTGTCTTCCAATCAGTGGTATATCATTATATTGCATGCGTTTTTCTTTTCTTTTATTTGATGTGAATTGCTGTGATTGTTGGCAATGTCTAAAGATTTTAAAATAAGGGACTGTATTGTGCATTTTGCGTATTTGTGCATGATGTATGCTTTTATTATTGCAACTGTAATACAGTTCAAGCCTTTTCATAAATTAGAATTTGTTAATGACAAAACAATTTTAAGAATTCAAAATGTGAAGTGAAAAAATAAAACCCCTTTTTTAAGACATCTTCTTGTAGAAATGCTTATCTGGCTAAATAGATTTTTGTGATTACACAGATTTGGGACCTATGTGATGATGCACCAGAGGCACGTTCATGCTAAAGACTTTGACCTTAGGTCAAGGGTATTTGACCAGAGTTTGACTCCTGACCTCTAATACATGTGTTATCAACTCCCCTCTTAATGTGTATTGATTAGCTCTCCCATGAGACAGAAATGCTGAAACATGTTATCCTCTGTCTTGTTTCTTTTTTCTTTTACATCTTCAGTTTTATGTTTAGTATGTTGAGTGCACAGTAAGGTTATGCTGATCACTACGCTTGATTTCTCGAAATTAAAAAAAAAAAGTGATTGTACGTGGAATATTTTAGCATTATACAAAAGATAAAAAGACATCTTTTAATGGCTTTCTCAAGGACGCACAGGTTCAAAAACCCACATCTCTTTTCTCCTTACTTGCAAAAATGCAGACTTGTGCATGGAAGTGCCTGAGCGTGCATATATGTGTGCTGGGGTGGGGGTGAGATGAACGGTGGAATGGCAAATCATTGAAAGTTCTCAGGGAAATGCTTGTGTCTGACCATGGAGGAGGCAGCTGATTTGGGATAAGGTGTTAGCATAACAAAAAGCCCGAGCCTGTGAACTTGGGGCACCTTACGACCCTGGCGCTGTGGGGATGAATAGTCTTTGGGCCTCCCTACAGAGCACCCCCATGGCTTTCCTGATCGTGGTTAAATTGTTAATCAGGGTAATTTAATATAGTTTTCAATATGCCTCACCTCTCATTGGGAAAGCATTCACCACCTTCTTGCCTTCCCGTCTAGATAAAGTCCCTCCTATTCAAGTGGAAAAGACAGGCATCTCTAGTCTACACATCAGAAATTTTCCTACATCAATCACCCGAAGGCCCTATGTGTGTGCATTTGAGTGCAAATATACGATTATGGGCTGCTCATTTAACTGAAATTTCCAAATTTGAGTGTTGAAGCGTGTTAGCACATTTCAATATCCGGATATGAAAAAGAGAACAGATAAACAAAGAGACAAAATTCTTGCACAGCTTCACCTGACTGTTCGTGAGCGCTGAAACAGTGGTGGCTCGACAGTCTTTGTTGTCACAAAGTGAAATGCTACATGTTTACTTTGACATGTGCTCAAGAAAGGAGGATATGAGATGGTGCCTTAAAGCACTGACCTACCAGACATCCTCTGGCACTCTTCTCTAACCTGGATCAGAGTGAGGTCACTGCAAGCAGTAACTCTGTCTCAGGACAGGTGACGTCAGCTCTCCTGTGGCAGCGTCCAGTAGCTAAGGTGAGTCATGGGCACTGGTTTTAGGCAGTGTGAGCTGGAAAGACCTATCCACCCACACATGCACATCCATACTTGCTTGCAAGGCCCGGGTCCTGACTCTCATCTATAAATACAAACTGTAATCGACGATGACTCAGACACTTCATGGCTCTCCATAGGGAGGCAGAAGATGGAAAGGGGTGGACAAGGAGTCTCGGAACAATGGAAGCAAGCAAGCAAAACCCTGCATTGGTAGGGTTAGTGTATAATTTAAACTTGAAAGCTCTCAGCTAGCTTGGTGGTAGAAAATGGAAGACAAAGAACAGGAAGTAGGGTTTTCTACAAGAAGTACTGAAACACTAGGTGATGCTTTTAAGGGTTGTTTTGAATCAGAATGAAATATGGCTATCACAGTCTTGCCCATGAGTACTAGTTATATACTGAAATTAAGATAGATGACTAAAATATCTGTTATAAAAAAACAAAACTAAAACAAACGATATCATATAAAGCTAGTCACTGGAGCGTTGCATTTATAAACAATTATATAATATCATTATCTGCTTTGTTAAATATTGTGTCTGCAAAACAAGAGATTCTTCTATGTGTGCCAACATGAAAAAAACGAACTATAGATATTGCAATAATTGTTCATTTTATTTCTAGAAAAATGTGGAGTTGATCTAACAGCACAATGTGGTTACAGAAATTAACATTTCTGCCAATGCCAATATTTCCTGTAACCATCTTGCTCCACATATATACTGAAAAAAATGCTGCTTAATTTCTATGAAAAGATTAGGGAAACCTAGTTTGGTGTACTTAAAATACAGCTGTCTAATCAATATCTATCTGGTCTTTGGTCACTTTTGGTTAGTGTTCATTTTAATTATTTTAATGCATGTAATTATTCATTTATTAAATGCATTTAATTGTTTACATGCCCATATTGCTTTTTTTTGTGCTAGTGTTTGCAGTTACATTCACTGAAATTTTGCACAGGATTGTTTAATTACACAAAGTTGTACATGTTGGTAGACAGCTTTGTTTTAATCTGCTCTCACGTCCTGCTACAATTACTGCCATACAAGGTGAAAACAGATCCGAGTAGTGACTTTTCATAGACATGAACTTGAGTTTCTCTGTGCCATTCATTTTAAAATCTGAAGCCCCTCACTTTAAACACCCTAAACGGAGCCAACATTGGAATGGTCATAAACCCAGCAACCCAATGCACTCGCGGTTTCACGGCTTAGTTAATCTCGTGAAAAGGTAAATAAAAAACATTATGTGCAACCGAACCCCTAATATAATAGAACGACAGAGAAACGCTCACTATAGCAGAACATGCGTACCATTGAGCTTTTAATGTCAGCAAATTCGCCAGACACACATCATTTAACAGGGCTTTTATTATGGCACACTTACAGCACTTTCATAGGCCCAGCTTTTAATTGGCTACTGATTGTTATTTTAAGAAATATGGTATAGATAAAGTTTAAATGTACAGTTAGTTAATAGCTTAAAGGGAAGAGAGGGAAGTAATAGTCCAGTAAGTCCAATTAGGTTTTTGCAAGTTTGACATTATTGAACTACAGAAAAACAACTTAACAGAAGCAAAGTGGTTATTATCTAGGAGACTACAGGGATGTACTATATTTATATAATAACACAGAGTAAACTGTTATACACTCTATCACTCTATTGCTGTTACAATTAGAGATGAGGAAAAAATCTGAGTATAATATCTTGAAATCAGAGACGTCTCCACTTCAAGTATTCTCTGAAACGGCGAATGAAACTGAATCATGGAGTGTACCTACGATTGGCTGGGGTTACATAAGTACATTTTATGCAAGACTAATTATAATAACTAAATATATTTTATACAAGCTGTTCTTTATTGACAGCACTTGAAATATAGCATGCATTTTTAATGTTTTACATATTAATTAAAGTGCATGTGTAAGCAGTAATTAGCATAACGCTTTGCCACGAGCAGGACTTAAAACGACCCTTTGACGTGTCAGCCAGCAAACCATGTTCCCTTATTGAATAGATGTAGACTGGTCGTGTGTGCTCTGTATGTTAATTTATGCTGTGTGACTAGATGATAATGCAAGCTTAAATCAACAGACTTCCCCCAAATCCAGACATGTGTCTGTGGGAACTGAGGACTTTGTGCCAGACATATTCTCATCAAACTTTACCCAGGTAACCAAAGTAAATGCAAGTGAAAAAAGTATTATTTTTCTGCAGATTGTTTTATTCTCATCAATAATTGTAGAATATTTTACAAAAACAATTTCTACACTATGCAAGCAGGACTTGTTGGGTAATTTGTTGTAAACAAATAGTTACCGACATAAAAAAACACACTTTAATTTTGCTCTATACTACACTCTGTCACTTGCTCTGTACATGCCTGTAGTCCAGGTTTCAAAGTTTTGATATCACAGGGTTTGTTGTGCTGCTAGTATGACAGGAAATGGAATTTATCAACATGAAAACAAAGATGTTATAGGCCCCTTGAGGGACAGGCTGTAACTGGGGTCAGGACTGTGGGGCCTTGTCTAGACGGTCTCCTTTTGCGGTTGCCGGGTTTCAGCCTCTATGTAACCTTTTCAATAGAAGAACTTGACCCGTGTCTAGTTGTTGTGGGACTCGCAGACAAGGAGACAGGGAGTTATAGGGTGATGAGACAGTGGGAAAGCAGTGGAAATAATAAGTTTTTGGTATTTTAAGTTATGGAGGGCCTGACTTTTAAATATGTTTTAGTGTGATAAACGTCTAAGTGAAACAGCTGGTGTGAAACTGCATTTCTCATTTCCTTTTCAGTGTTCTTTGTAACTTGTTTAACTCTACTACTATCAAAAACTATTAGGGCTCTTGAACTCTTAAGTTATTTATTTTTTTCAGCACCTGGGATCCACTACTTTGGGTTTTCCTTCAAGGCTAAGTACTTTTTTCCTCGTGCATCACTCAAAATCATACCTAAAACATAAAATAGCTGCTCATAAGGAGTCACAATACTAATAAACAGAAAACCACAGGAACACCAAAACATCTATTAGATGCCAAATTCAAATCAATTCCTCCCACTCTCTTAGTTCCTGTCTTGGTGTATATGGAGGGTGCAGGGTGCTGCTACAGGGCATGGTATAATTGAAAGGCTGAACAAGAATACTGCTTGTTTAAACCAACCAGCAGGCAGCGAGGGCATGATGGGAAAACAAAGCCGGAGCCCCAGGAGTGGGTGACACGACATCAATAATGACGGCGCAGAGAGGATCACTGCTTCTGTTGTGTTACCCTTAGTCCTCATGACAACCAGCAGGTCTGAGATACGGCAATGAACAGTTCAAGAATTCAAACCTGAAGTTTGCACAGATGAATTGAGTCAGTCCACCAAGGGCTCACCAGGAAGCTGGCTTCAAAGTTCATTTATTGAACTTTTTATGGAAATGTATCATGACATATGTGCAGTTTGAAGAAAAAACATAAAGAAATTATTCATTCTTATTATGATGTTGTTTTTACTTTTAAAAGAGTTTTCAGGCAGCTGCAAGAAACCCAGAAGAAGTGCTCAGACGAAGCACATGTAACCTAGAGCCTAGGTTTCTACCCTGTACACTGTAAATACACATTTATAACCAGGAAGTTATAGGTGAATGCACAGAATGCAAATAAGCGACCTAGACAATATTGAAAATCTCTGATTATCCCATTTCCAATGTCTTTTATATATATATTTTTTTCAATATATGGGACCATGAGGTATATCTCTGCTATAGCAATTGTGAATTCCCTCAAAGCAGCAGGCATGTGTGTCTCTTATTGACCCATATAAGGAATCCCTGCCTACCTCTCAGAAGACGGACGACCATTTTCGGCAGCAATAAATATCAATGTTGGATATCAATAAATTCATCAGAGAGGAGGGTAAAAATAGCCAGGAGGAAAAGAGGTTAGATTGAGCAGGGAAAAGATGAGGAAGATGAGAGTCGCAAATTGAGAGGAAAAAAAGGAGAGTGAGTGTGAACTAGAAGAAAGACAGAAAGAGAAGAAACAGTTTCGGCCCTGTGGTTTCGTGCCTCCAGAGATGGCTGAACACTGTCAACATCGTACACTTCAAACCCAATCACTCTCCACTGGACAAAAAGAGAAAGACACACATGCAAGCTCATACACTCAAACATGCACATGTTCACACACCATATTACAGGCAACGATTTTTGCCCTTGTCCAGCTTCAACAGGGCAGACTTAGGATGCCGAGACAGCGTTTAACACCTGACAGTTATCATGTGATGTGACAGAGTGAAAGGCATCCTCTGTACTGGTGATGATCACAATTCTCTATCTCCAAGTAGTAGTGCTACAGTGCTGTGCAAAAGTTTTGAGCCAGTCCTCATTTACGGTATTTACATTTTGCTTCCCAGTCATTTTTTAAAGTGGGTGGTCTTCAGATATAGTTCTTCAGGCTCTTTTTTTTTTTTTTACTCATTTCCAGTCCAGTCTTTGTACCTGTCAATTTTCAGAGGTGTGTATTTTTTGGTTAATACTCATCTAACTCAAGTGATCATCCAGTGTTGTTTCTAGACAAAACAGACAACTTGTCAAAAATAATTTGTTCTCATTTCTTTAATTATGTCTACAGAAAACACAACACAATTTGACAGACATAAAATAGTATATTTTGCACCAACATGGTGATTCCCAAATAGCCATTAACTGAACACTTACCATATCTCAGCACTGTGTACAATGTGTCCTTAAAAAATAGAGAAACAGGTAACTAGAGGAAAAACAAAACATGGATGGCCAAAAATCAACTGAAGATCCAGAAGCATCTCTCAGATCTTTGATGGGGTTTTTTTTATTTCTTAAGAACCTGATTTTCAGATATCATCCATCTGCTGTAGTTTTTTTTTTCTTCCAGTTGTCCAGTTTCTCCAATTTTTGTTTATTTGTTTTTCTTTTACACAATCGGACTATAAGTCATGGATTGGCCTCCACAGAACCTGGACCTCAAGATAATTAAAGCAGTGTGCAAATGTCTTGGCAGACAATGGAAAAAAAGGCAGCCAACATCCAAAGAAGAGCTTTAAGATATCCTTCAAGAAGGCTGAAGAACCGTTCTTGAAGACTACTTTAAGAAATTACTTTAAGAAATTAAAAGAAAGCTTACAAGAGAGTTCAGGCTCTGTTGAAGAATAAAGGTGGGCATACCAAATGCTGACTTTGAACCTTGTTAGAATTGTACAGACTCTGTGTTTGTCTTACATGCTGCATTTCCATGTATATTTGTACATATTTCAATAAATAGCTGAATGTACTTCCCATTTTCCTAGCAAATGATAAAGAAATGACGGTTGACTTAAGACTTTTGCACAGTACTTTACAAAAGCCAACATGACTAAACAGATCAATGATGAGAACTGATCACGTCTGTAAAATGATGATCAAATCAAGTCTATCACAACATTCTCATTTAAAAAAGCCTTTAAAAAGTAGGCTGAGTAACCTCGACAACGTTAAATAATAAGTCATCCTTTTTGCTCTTCCAGTCTACAGCTGTGATCTACAAAAAAAAAAAAGAAAAAGAAGGAATGAACACATAAGCAAAAACTGGTTTAAAATGCAAACAAACTATTTCATTGTATACTAAAACACCAGCAGATACTATGGTTTGGAGATCTTCAGCGGGAATTACCAGAGTTAAACACAAACCAAAGATAGTTTCAGTAAGACCTCATTTTTCTCTCTGTGAAGTTTCCAGACTTGGAGTTCTGTATCTTGTCGTCTGCTGGGATCATGCGGCGGATAGTACTTGTGAATCTTCCCCCAAACAAAATAAGATAACACAAAGTCCTGCTATTTGCAGATAAAAGTGAAATACTGTGCCGTCTAGTGAAAAAAAAAACAAGAGGGAGACAAAGAACGGAGCCAAAAAGTTCTATCACATAATAGAGTTTAGAAGTTCTATTCTTTACTTTTCCTCACCAGTAGTTACCAAGGTCATGTTCATGGGCTAAAACACTCCCACCTAAATGTGGAAAGGCTTTTTTTCATTGCTTCATAGCTCTGCATCAATAGCAGAATTCTTCCTGAGTAAGTGCCAGTTAAAGTCATCTGAGGTCTTTGTGTTTCCCAAATTCTCCAGGTTCCATTCAACAGTACTGAAAGATGTAGACAGGTGTCTTATGATTCTACAAAAACCGAGATTCACATCTGCACATGACTGAGTTTGTGTTCTTTGGATTTCACATTCATTCATGAACTACTGCGGTACAGTATTATCAGTGTTCTCTTTCATGGATAGCGCCAGGCTATTGACAAAGTATTTGATGTGATACAAACGCACCTTGTGTGTCTGTACACAATACACACATTGCATATAATTGAGGGACCAACCCAGTTACTGGGTATACTTTGTCATAACAGGAGAACAAGATAAAAATGGGCTTGTAACTCAGTTTCCATTAGTTTTAGTTTTTCAGAACATGACCTTCATATATATTCTTTAAAACATTAACGTCTTCTACAAGAACAAGTAATGTATGTGTGGTTGTTTACTGACAAGACCCATGGAATGAAGAGGTGTGTGTCCTTTTTGGGTCTCTGAACAAACCCAGGTGCTTGTGTTTATCCACACACGTTGCACATGATTGCATCATTATCTACTGGAAGTTACCCATGTTAGTGAAATATGAGAGCCTATGACTTTGCAATGAGGTAGTGTGTACAGTTTGTCTGTTTGTTTGGGGTTTTTTTTTACTTCTAAAGGTTAACCGAGTCACCGTAAACCAAATTACTGCAAGTAAATTACATTCAATAGTTTAAATTTAATTTATTTTAATTCATTTTAAAATTCCATTAACAAATATTTTGAGTTTCCATGACATTTCCTTTCTATTTGATTCAATGAAACAGATCATTTTGGATTCATTTGAACCAGTTTTGCTTTTAATGAAGCTGTAAACAGAAGTATAATTACAGAATACCTTTTTTAACGAATAAAGTAACATTTTTCTTCTGAAGCGTTCATAGTGGGCATGCTGGGTAAGTTCTGCCTTTGCAGGAGTCAGTTATGGAGTTCTTATACGTTTGTTCCATTATGTTGACAGTTGGAAATGTAAACTTAATGGAAATTGGTTGGAAATGTGAAGAGGAGGAACAGTAAATATGGTGCCACAAATAAGTATTTGCCCCCTTCCTAATTTCTTAGCTTTTAACGTTTATTTGTTTCAAATCATCAAATTTTAATACTATAAAAATAATAATAACTAACCAAGTAAATACAAAATGCTGTTTTTAAATGATGACCTCATTTAATAAACAAAAAAGTTACCAAACCTACATGCCCCTATGTGCAAAAGAATTTGTGACCTAAACGTAATAACTGGATGTGCCATCCTTGGGAACAAGAATTGCAAACAAGTATTTGTGATAACTGGCGATGAGTCTTTTATTTCACTTTTCAGGAACTTTGGCCCGCTGTTTTCCATAATTGTTTTAATTCAGCCACATTTAAAGGCTTTCCCACATGAAGGGTCTTTTTTAAGTCACGCCAAAGCATCTTGCTCAGATTTAAGACCAGACTCAAAAACCTTGCTTGTTGTTTTTTTTTTTTAACCATTCAGTAGAGCACTTGCTGGTGTGTTTTGGATCATCGTCTTGCTGCATACCCTAAGTGCACTTGAACTCCAGGGCACAAACTGATGCCATTCTGCTTCAAATTTTCTGGTACAGAGCAGAATTCATGGTTCCATCAATTACTGCAAGTCGCCCAGGTCCCGAAGCAGCAAAGCAGTCCCAGACACACCCAGCCACCACCTTGTTTGACAGTGGGTATGTTTTTTTGTTTTATTTTTTAAGGAAATGCTGTGGCAGATGTAATGAGACTCAAACCATCCAAAAAGTTCAACTTTTGTCTCATGATTCCAGAGATTATTTCCCCAAAAGTCTTGGGGATCAACATGTTTGTGGGCAAATGTGAGATGAACCCTTGTGTTCTTTTTTGGTCAGCAGTGGTTTTTGCCATGAAACGTTCCCAATGATACAGTTTTTGCCCAGTCCTTTTTTTATTGCTTAATCATGAACTCTGACTGTAACTGAGGCAATTGAGGCCTGCAGTTCTTCAGATGTTATTCTGGGCTCTTTTGTGACCTCTTAGGTGAGTAGTCAATGTGCTTTTGCTAGGCCAGTCAGTCCCGGGAAATTTCACCTTTGTTTCAGAATTTTTTCCATTTGTGAACGATGGCTCTCACCTTTGTTCAAACAAACATGCTTTCTTCCTGAACACTTGTGCTACAGTTAGCTGAATTCAGTTTTTGCGGGAGGAGGGAAATGATGAGGTGCTCTACAGTTTTTGAGGAGTGGAGATCTTTTTTTTTTGTTTTTGTTTAATTGCACAACAAGACAAGACTGTGCGATTGGTGAGATGCAGACTACTACACACAGACATACAACTTTGGCTCCCAGCAAGCATCCGTACATACCACATGCTAACACAAAGCTAGCCAAGAATCCAGAGTGATGTTTAAGCTGAGTGGATCGTCACTGCAGCCCAGGAACCAGGTCAGGAACCAGACCATGAACTACAACAGGTAAAACAGGGTAGTGGTGACCCATTAGGGTTTCAACATTTTGAGCCTCCATTCACCTGTACATGTTTCTGCAGTAGAATTACTGTGGCTTTAAAGTCTCTTTAGGGCTATTTTTCATCTTTGCTTTGTTGGTTTTGCGTTCATACATGAAATTGTTTATGTGTCTTAAACTAGTATAGGGGTTTGTGTTGATGTGTGTAATTGCCGCCTCGGGTTTTTATTGTTAACTGGTAATTAGGTACCAGCGGTTTCTGGTCTTTTCACAGAGTAACGTGAAATTGATGTAACAAACATTGTAAAAAAAAAAAACTTTTTCTGGCGAGGAATTTAAGTAACGTAAGTTAATAGGTTACACTAATTTTATGAAAAGTAGTACATAATACATTCATATTTTTGAGTAACATCTCCAACACTGGTGGTATGATTTGTTGCTTATTGAGACCTTTTAGCCTATTTTTACTTTGTCAGGTTCTATTTAAGTGATCTCTTGTTTCAAATTGACCTGAACTTGCCTTTTTTGGAAAGTGGAAAGTTTTGATTGTGATAAACACAGTTAATTAATTATTTAACTCAGGCTCAGGTGCATTTTGGTAGTTTTTTTTCTCCCCTTTATAAATTCTGGCATAATTTATGACCCACATTTACTCTTTTTTAATATTACCATTTGTTTGATGGTCTGAATAATATACACCAAACTAAGAAATCACGTGCAATGTAAGGCTACGTCCACACGTACCCGGGTATTTTTGAAAACGCAGATTTTTCTTTGCGTTTGCACCTGTCGTCCACACGTAAACGGCATTTTCAGTCACTGAAAACGGAGATTTTTAAAAGCTCCGGCCAGAGTGGATATTTTTGAAAACTCCGTTTTTGCATTTACGTGTGGACAAGAAAAACTGAGAAAATGCAGAAAACGCAGCGTCAAACGTGTGCACCTTTTTTGATGTCACACTGTGCGCCACGTTATTGTTTCGGTGAAATGAATTTCTACAATAATGTTACTGTTAATTGTATTCTCTGCAGTGTTTAAATGCTTACATATACACACACAATTACTGTCCCTCCACACATACAACTCGGTTCTGCTTCTATGCCCCATCCTTGTTTACTATTTCCCACCGAGGCTTCTAGACTTCTGATTGGCCAACATTTCTACACGGTTAGGAATATATCGCCACCTGTTGCTTTGGCATGTTCCTAGCAGCGTTTTCCTTCATTTCTGCGTTTAACGAAAATGGAAAATCTCCGTTTTCAAAAATACCCGTGTACGTGTGGATGTAGCCTAAGATAGGATAAAATGGAGGCAGATGTGGTGACCACTAAAAGTAGCAGCTGACAGAAGAAGAAAAAGATAGTAGTTGATAGTAAAGATTTGTGGATTAGATATGCATTTGTAGTATTATTGATGTCAACTTCACCTCCAGCTAATTCAGAACTTTACAGACAGACGCACAGCCCATACACTAACTAACTGTTCTAGCGCTAGCTGTGTTCACAATATTGAGGAACTCTTCCTGAGGACTTTGGAGAGGTCAGTACAGTTCCCATTTCAACATTTACATGTTAAAAAGTTATCATAAGTATTAACATTGCTGGTGCAGATGTTTACATTAGACGTTTAACTGTTAGCAATTATCTCATAGTCACATTAGCTGTGTATTATCATTAAGGTAGCAGCTAGCAGCTATGGCTAACAACAACCCTGTTAATGTGGAACCTGAGCAACAAATGCTATCAGTTCTGCCTCTCTGTAATAATAATAGTTATACGCTTAGAAACAACATGAGTTGGACTGTGTTATAACAGTGAATGCCCAATGCATGCAAAAGCTAACAAAGTTTTGCCCAGTTCCATTTCCCATTCTTTTCTTATTTATTACCATGGACCTAAATGGGGATATAATATGCTTATCAGTTAAGTCATAAACATAATTAAGACTTATCCATCCATCCATCCATTCGCTTATCCTTTTCAGGGTCGCGGGGGGCGCTGGAGCCTATCCCAGCTGTCATAGGGCGAGAGGCAGGGTACACCCTGGACAGGTCGCCAGTCTGTCGCAGGGCTAACACATAGGGACAGACAACCATTCACACTCACTTTCACACCTAGTGGCAATTTGGATTATCCAATTAACCTATCCCCACAAGTTGCATGTCTTTGGACGGTGGGAGGAAGCCGGAGTACCCGGAGAGAACCCACGCAAACACGGGGAGAACATGCAAACGCCACACAGAAAGACCCCGGCCTTATGGTGGAATTGAACTCAGGACCTTCTTGCTGTGCGGCAACTGTGCTAACCACCGTGCCACCGTGCTGCCGTATAATTAAGACTTAAATAAACTTAATTTATAAATATGTTACCTTTGTTATCTGGAAGAGCATAAAGTGAATGAGAAGCTCATTATATAGTTAACGGCTACAGTGCTAAGTCGTTTTTACCAGCTGCAGGAATGACAGGGGAGCTTGCACAAGATTTCATGTTGGATCTTTCAAACTGACACCAAGACATGTTTGAGCTATTTTAACACTCCTCTGACAGTTGTTGTTGAGGCTTCCTTTATTTTGCCATAGTTACCTGCAGATGTGACACCGCTGGCTCCAGGGCATCCTTTGTCTCATCACAAAAGCCACTAGCAGTTGATACAAACATCATTGGACACTCGTGGAATACACACCATCTCACCTGTCACACTGTAACGATCACATCGACAATGTGCTGCAAACACGAGGAGCAAAAATTTACACAGACACAACCCTCAGCTTAGATTCATGTCCCATATGACCACTGACGTGCATCCGTGTGAGCGCGGCTGTGTGTAATGTGTATGTTTTTATGTGTGTCAGTCTGTCTGTGTGGGGATAGTTGGAGGCCATCTTTCATCTCTTGCTGTGATCAGGTATTCTACATGATATGATATGATGATACAGGCCCAATTAAGGGATGGGGCTGTGTGAAAAATGTGATGACAGGGCAAGCGGAAGACTAGACTGTGATCTGACATCTGAGAGGGAGAAAAATAGAAGTGAGAGAGAGGAAAAGAGAGAGAGAGGGAGGAAAAGAATGAGAGGGGCGGTAAAAGAATGGTTTAGTGTGGGAGAGGACAAGTGAGGACAGATGAGCCTGAAAGATGGGTGAAGGAAAGAAGGGAAGAATGATGCTGGTAAAGGAAATGAAAATGGGGTAAGTGTGAGAAAAATAGTGACAATGAATGTTAAGTAGGGAGAAGCAGAGAAAATTAATGTGATTAGAAAAGGAGAGGGAATAATGAAGAGTGTGGCACTTTGGATTTTCAGTGACACCAGATTCATATTAATGAATTGAACCAATTAAAATAAATGTATCAGTCTAATTCATAAGAAAAGCCTTAATTTTATTGACCCCCAATTCTGTGCAGAATCACAGAGACAATGATTTGGTCCAAATGGAATGTATTTATCTCACATATTACATACATAATCAGCAAATAATGAGTAGTCAGGGTGAAAAATAAATATTTAATTGCAGAGTAATTATTAAGTGATCCTCCCTTTTAGCCATGAAGGACCAGAGTTACTATGCAGATCAAAGTAATGTGAGACTGGGCAGTGGGAAGTGTGCGAACAATCTACTGAGTGACTTAAAAAGATAAGATGGCTTTCACAGGCAGTTCCTTGTAATAGTGACCAACACAAGGCAACAGTAGTACTTTAAATTAGTGTCACTAATGAACAGACCTGATGAGGGAGCAGTTTCTTATGATGTAAGGGCAAACTTTAAAGTTCTAAGAAACTAAATAGTGTGCTTTGGTGAAAACTATTTCACCGGTAAATCTTGTGTGACAGCTGTCCTGTAGGGTGAGTAGGGTAACACAGAAAATTACCTTAAGCATTTTGATTGAGTGATTATGCATAATTGCTTGTATTATTCTTGTTTTTGCCATACAGGGTTGCAAGTATTTATTAAAGTTCATTGTGCATATTGTGAGAGTCAGGCATTAATCAAAAACACACCTTTGACCTGCTTAAATCACTGTAATCTCTGTAGTTTGACAAATCAAATATTGGGAGTCAGTAAAAAGCTCTGCACTCACGACATTGAGCCATTCACCTGTGTCAGTATCTTGTGCTTAAAATATTCCCTTGGCATTCGACAAAAATTACCACTCCTGGCAGCAAATATCAGACCCAAATCAGGCTCAAAATATGATGGTTTTTTTTCAGTATTGCAGTCAATGTACTTTGCAGTAGATTCCTTGTGAAAATCTTTGTAAATTAAGTTTGCATGATTCATTTAAATAAGCTCCTCTCCAAATTTTGCATGGGCGATCGTGGCTCAAGAGGAGTTCGCCTTGTAATCGGATGGTTGCCGGTTCGATCCCCGGCTTGGACAGTCTCGGTCATTGTGTCCTTGGGCAAGACACTTCACCCGTTGCCTACTGGTGGTGGTCAGAGGGCCCGGTGGCGCCAGTGTCCGGCAGCCTCGCCTCTGTCAGTGCGCCCCAGGGTGGCTGTGGCTACAATGTAGCTTGCCATCACCAGTGTGTGAATGTGTGCGTGAATGGGTGGATGACTGGATATGTAAAGCGCTTTGGGGTCCTTAGGGACTAGTAAAGCGCTATATAAATACAGGCCATTTACCATTTATTTTATAAAAAGAAGGTTTTGCACTGGCCTTTAGGCTTGTTTGATAAAAATATACAAAATTAATGTTGTTCTGAGGTTGTTTAACTTACGGCCCCTGCTGGGTGATGTCCCTTGTGAGTTAGCTGAATTTTATTCAGTGGCTTTTCAAGGGAAAGTTTACATACCACAGTTTTTATATGCTCCTTCTTCTGAAACAAAAACATTTCCAAAGAGGTGGAATTACGCTTGTGACTTCTATCTTTTGGTGTAACATCCTTTTGTACTGCAGTGCATTGCAGTTATATTGCTGATACTTGAAAGCTAGTTTGGCAGTTGTTGTACAGTTGATATCTTTGAGGGTTATAGAGGCATGTATTCAGGCGGAGAACATTTAAGCCTCAAATTTACTCAATTTTATTCTTTCTATAAGAAAGAAAGACTACTGGAATATTTTGACATTGAATTGTGGTTAATTTGGTGTTTTGTGCTGTGCTGTGTTTTAACTAGAGGCCCTTAAAACTATAAATGAAACCGAATATTAAACTAGTTAAGATCTAGACAACGCTAAAATAGAATAATCGAGGAATATACGCAGGTTTCTATGTCATATTATTTTCTTTACACAAATGCTACAAGTGAGCTCGAGCCATCACTTAATCAATTACAGTTTACAGCAGTTTAAATTGATGTTGCTAACTGGAAAGCAAGGAAAGCCCTTAAAATGACAACTTAATAGACTAGAGAGCTGCACAGAAATGAAAAATAAAGTTGGTTTTTACACTTAGTGGTATTTTTAAAAAGTACTTCACCAGACGCTGGTGTTTGGATACTGTGGGAAAACGCAGGATGTCAGTATGAGTTTGTCTGTATGTGTGTGTCCTTTACATGTCCAGTTTGCATTTTCCAGTGTCAAACATTAGCTTTCTACTTACCTCATGAAGTGTTATGATGTTATTGGTTCGCAGCCTGGTGTGCTGTATACTGGTAGTTGTGCAACAGGAAGGACATAAAAGCTGAGTAATAAAAGATAAAACCAAATTGTTTCTATACCGAACAATTTGTAAGATATCGTGATCCTAATTTGTCTTTGTAATTTAGCGTGTGGATATAATTATATAGACACCTTGACAGCACAAACAGAAGTCAGACTGTACATCCCCCCCCCCCCCCCCCCCCCCAAAAGGAGATATAGACAAAAATAATAATTATTGTAATTCTTAATTATTGCACATGCACTTACGCTTGATTTGACAGACAAGGAGCAGCGTGTCAAAATGGTTCACAGTGTTGAATGACAGAGATTTTCAAGAGGAAGGCTTCTTGGCGCCGACTGAAATTTCTTTCCTCTACATTTCGTAAGTTTGTCTGGGAAAACTACAACTGTGTCAGGTGTGTGATTTGATCAGGACACATAGTGCTTTGATCACACTGCCAGCTTTTATCAGTGTGCATGCTCTTTTCATAACCACATAGGACCCAATTATGTCAAGCACATTGTTCTTTACCTGGAGTGCCACAGCACTGAACAGAAAGGAAGAAATAACTCACACTTAAAACATCACTTATGGGGGAAAAAGTCTTTATTTAGCTGTCAGAAAATATACTTGTTAAATTCAATCACTGACATGAAATAAATACATGTTTTAATGTGTAGAATATTTTCATCTTATTTTAAGAAGTGTTTTTCCATTAAAAAAAAGAAAAGAAAATATGATACCCATCAGAACAAAGGCACAGTAAGTACTATTTTCAGGCTGTTGTAAGACTCTGTATTGCTGAAAGTTTGGCTCCGTTCTTCTTAATCAGGATAACTTATTTACCTAAAAAAAGAGAAATACAAAGAAAAAGAAATAGAAGAGAAATATGAGTTTATCATTACAGCAGTGTTAGATTTTATCACAGGAGTTTATTAATTACAGTTTTAAAGAAAAATATTGATGCTGCGTGGAAACAAATGTACAGCACACAACGTTTAGGAAATACTCTTTAGCTTTCAGTAAACACAATTTTTCCACCAAGATTGGGGAAAGAGTGAGTTATGCTTCATACACAACAAACACATAACCTCCGTGTTTACAGTTTGCCATCAAGCGTGAGGGACGGCATTTGTTGTAGAGTTTCGTCACATCCCAGAGCATGAGCCTTGAATGAAAGGAGCTCAGTGAGCTGCGAGTTCCCAGTGTACTTGAAGGCGACAAAGGCCTCAGCAATATCCGCTGACATTAGTCCCCCTCATATCACACTGCACTTTCCTCCTATTGTTCTCCCTGCACTTCTCACATGTATTGTCTTACATGATATCCTTAGAACCTGATAAGAAGCCCAGTGGAGGTTTTTGTAGCTGAGGACACAGGCCTGGGAGTGTCTCAGGGTTACAGCTGCTTATTATTCTCTAATAGAGAAGCCTAGAAGACTCTAAGGTCTGGGGAACGCCTTACCGGATCCCTGTACCCTCAGCCTAACCTGGGTTACCTGCATTTCCAGCCTTTCCTCCATTACTCCTGCCATACCCGACACTCCCTTCCTCCAAAAAGACATTATGGTATTAAATTTCCTCGAAACCATAGAGCTCGTTGACAAGCATGGAAGGTATTAAGGGGCCCAATACAAATGTATAGGCTGTACAGAACAGCTGGGGTCATTTGAGACAGTAAGGGTGGCTGAGTGTCTCGTCAGCTGCATCAGACTACAAAGACAACAAAGCATGTCATTTTATGAACCTGTGACTGCTGTTTGCTGATTTAACTGACCACTTGAAATAGCTGTAAGAGTGCACTACACCTTTACAATCTGCAATAAATCAGTAACTCCCCAAAGTTTTTTTTTCAGAGAAAACAAGAATTTATGGATGTAGTGTTTTGGCCAGACATGTTTCCTTGAACAAGTTTGTCTGATGTTTGGCTGACAGTACAAAATAGTTCAGGGCTGGCATGGGGTCCCTGGGCCATCAGCAGTCCAACTCAGCCTGACTCCAAAAGATGAAGGGAGGTGGATTCAGACAACTCAAACACACCACCCTGTCTGTTCACAACTCCTCAAGGGCAAACACTGCCTGCCTGTCTGTTTGTGGCAGCTGATCGCAGTCAAAACTACATGTGCCTTTCTATGCATCCTCCTGATGTCCTCTGCTGACACTGCAGTTTTATGCCTATAAGGATGATCCGCTGTATTTGCCTCTTTCAAAAACTTTCAACCAAAGTGTAAAATATTTCAAGAAAAAACAGAAAGACTGAGATGAAGCACACTGTGAAAACTCGTGCTTCAAGATGAATACTTAAAGGGTAAAATATTGTAATATGTTCGTATAACTTTATTATTTCAAATGTCCCAAAGAGAGTTTTGCATCTTTTACGAACTAGGGCATTTTTAATAGTTTTAGCCTTCGTTTTCTTGGTTGTCGTAACATTTCATTGACTGTAAAATTCAGAGAGAGACATTTTGAGAAAGCAGACCCAAGAGTTGTGAAATATGATCTTCCCATTTTTAGCTTTATGATACTGGTTGATGGCCAAAGTCTCAAACAGTGAAAGTGCAAGTTTTGTTGCAGTCTTGGATCTATGTGATGTCAAAGACAATGATATCATCCTTAATGCGGTCACCTCAGTCCAACATCTTTGGCTGTTAGCACAGCAGCCTGGCCTGCTTTCTGCTTGTGAGGAGTAGCCAATCAGAAGACAGTTTATTTAAAAGGAGGTTGGCCTTAAAGGGAGAGGAGTTAAAAACATTTTTTTTCTTTTTTATTATACAGAGGTTGAATTCAGGGACTGAACCAATATGTTTTAGCCATAAACACTAGTAGATTCCAAATATGAGCATAATAGCATAAGCATTGAAATATGAGCATAATAGGTCCCCTTGTCATTATTTTCATCATTTATGTTATAAAATACACACACATGCACACATCTATATTTTAGTTTACGGATATTGTTCGGTGACTTGGAATTTCCCTGAGCGGATCTGTAAACATGTATAGTTGTCGTGCTCTCCATCACAATGCGCATTTATGCAGAAAACACTGGAATTTTGGGGAGTGCTCTCTCCTCTTCCACAAAACAATAAAAAGGATTTCATGTCAAAGTGTCCCCCAGGAAATTGACAAAGGCAGAAAGTAGTATCTGGTGTTGCCCCAAGTTGTAGGAGGAGTTTTATGCCTTAGTCTCCTTCTGCTAACTACTCCCAGTAGACAACAGTCAGATGCTTCCAGTCTCCAGGAGGGAGAAAGTGATGCTGCTAATCTATAGAGAATAAGACCTGACTGAAGTCTATTAGAACTGGAAGAGAATATTTATACAAAGTCAGCAGGAACATGATGTATGTATAGACAGGCACATGCACTAAATAAGACTGTTTATTTTGCATTATGCAGTCTATGACTGGATATGTTTTTCAACATATAAGTGCATGAGCAGATACCGAAAAACAAACTGGGGGTAATAAACAGACATACAGATGCACAGACACAAAAACGAACATCCACAGAGATGTAACACACACACAAACACATCTCTCCACCATCCCATTGCCTGCCTCTCCTCCGTTCTCTGTCTATCTCTGTCCAAGCTTCTGAACCTTTGGGAGACACATTCTTTTTCATCTGTCAGTATGGATGGAAACAGACATGTTCAAAACACACAACAATGGCCTCACCAGCACCAAGGAGGCTCTATGTTTTGTATGCTTGAAGCACTGCATTATCTCTTAAGTGTCTAGCAACCTCAGTATAGTAAATAATGGATGCTCCTCTTCCTTCTGAAAAACCCCCTCTTTCACTTCAGGGACCAGTCATGGTTTACCTGTATAAATGCCCTTTCTGTGTCTTTGGAGAAATGGATAGCACGAAAGGATGTGGGTCAGATGATTTCATTAACACAGCATTTCTCTCTGTGTCTCCTTCAATCAGCCATTTGACAGAGGCAATGTCACTCAAAAGTGTCTTACAGACACCTCCATATCAAATGTTCTGAGAAAAAGGATGCACAGAGCAGGCCATGTAACAATGGAGCGAGTTCGGTTACCTCTGAGATCAGCAGAATGTATTCCATGTCCTTAGTCGGAGACTCCGGTCATTATTCCAGATGTTTGTGGATCATGATGGACTTCTGGTCCATCAAACCTGAAATAACAGGACATGTATATTGTTTAGCGCTGTATATATGAAGACATTTCACAGTTGTTCCATGTAACTAGACTTAATCAGAAGGTGAGGGGCCTTTCCACTTATTGACCTACTTGTTTCTTTTTACCGTTAAGTCAAAGCAGGATTTTGCAAGACTATATTGTGCCACTACATAACTAAGTCTCTTTGGTATCCCTCCCCCGTTCATTCTGAGGTTACATCGAAAGAGTTTCAGCTATTGTGAATTATTTACTTGATTCTCCATTCGGCCCTTTAACCCCTCAGCAAAAGCACAGGCAGTTGGGGTTAAAAATACACTCCCGCAGGATCTGAGTTTGACTCTACATCTGTGAGTGTGTGCTTGTGTGCATTTGTGCTTGAGTATGGACAGAAAGGTGAATTTAAAATATAAAGCAGTATATATTCCATGTCACAGAAAGCATCTTCCTCTGTCTCACTCTTGTGCACTGTCTCCCTTGTGCTGTCTCTCTCTCTCTCTCTCTCTCTCTCTCTCTCTCACACACACACACACACACACACACACTGAAACACATATATGTGCTACTTTATGAGGTACTTTCTGAGTGAGAATCCAGGCCATCCCAGATGGGATTATTATAACACAGCTTGAGCTATGCAAGACTCATGAGAGTGATTGTGTGACTTTGTGTCTGAGAATGTGTTAGTCTGTGTTTTAATGTTTGTTAGGCAGCGACCTGAGTGCACATGAGGGTGCACCTGTCTGTATCTGCGAAAGCATAAAACACACAGCACATAGGAGGAAATGCTGAACCATTAGCAAGAAGAACCACTTACAACTGTGTCAAAGTAAAAAACTGGCTTACAAAAGAGCACATCTATTTATGTTTAGCTTCTGAGTCAAAGGCTAAAGATATATGTCTATCAGCAAACTGAGACTTCAGCAGCTTCCCGGTCTAACTGAGGGAATACTTTCTCTGAGATACAGTATGTGGACCTGAATGGATCTGCACCGACACGTACACACACACACACACATCTACTCTCTTAACTTTCCTTGGCTATATTGCCGTGGTATATCCCTGCATGCAGTGAGGTTGTCATGGATACACCCAGACACATCCGCCATCCCATAAGCGGGGGGATGCTGAGCGCTTCAGAGGGGCTGGCGCCAAACCCTCAGTCCCCATTCTCTACCCCTTCCCCCAAAATGAATTCTGTCCCTATTCTCCCTGAAAACTGGCTCAACCTTAAAAAAGGCTCTCTGCTTGTCAAACACGGAGGCCTGGAAGAAAGCCGGAGTTATTTTTTTTGCTGTGGCCTCCTTTGCTCCTCACTGGAATGGATCATTATGGGCCTTTAAAGATGATGGAATGATGACGAGTAAGCTATAAACAGGGAAAAAAAACACATTGGTACCGATCTGACTCCAGTTGGAGAAAAGCTGAAATCAATGCTGCACCTGGAGAATGGGTGTATATGCATGTACTTTGTGTGTGTGTTAGCCTCAGGGCTGTGGTTAAGCCTGTAGTTCATCCTGAACTGATCCTTTTCATTAGCCATTATCAATAATTCAACATTGCACTTGCTTTAATGGTTTAATGTGGGCAAACCCTCAATCTGCACACATTCACTATGACACACACACACATACACACACGCTCATATGCTCTGCCTAATAGCGCTCGCTCTCTTGGCCTGTACCCAGTGCCACCAAGGTGAATATAGATGTATTATCGTGCACATAACACAGTCAGTGCACCTAAGGCTTTCAAACGTAAAACACCTATCAATCAGATGCACCATTTTGCCCTACCAGAGTCTTACAGTATCCTCTGACTTATAGGAGAAATCATTTTTTCCTCCTTCTTTTTTAAACTGCATATCAAGTTATATATGCAATAAAATGGCACGCCAGCTCCTCCTGTCTGAGATGAGGAAGTGAAAGGGTTAATCTTTTATGACGTGCCCCCTCCCGTTCCTACACTCTTTGCCCTCCCTTTCATATTCTCCACCATGGCAGTGCTCAGTAGCTGCACATATGCTGAAAAAATAATCCTCTTTGATTGGAAGGCTAATTTGAAGTGTCAATTATTCTTATGCAAATTAAGGTACAGTTTCTCACGTCTGAAACGGGTTTGGCGGCACAGATGCGTGTGTGTGTGTGTGTGCGTGCGCGCAAATCTCCTTCCAAAAAAAAAACAAAAAACCATACAGCACTATCAAACCCTTCCCCCCAACCAACTCTACATCTATACCTCTTAGGCAAGAAAGCTGACATACAAAGAGAGACAGTATAATGGGATGAGTATATTTGCATGCACATTGTCCATGCTGAACGCTAAACAGATCATAAATTGAGAGTGCAATGTCAAAACAGTAACAAAGGCATAGAAGTGCAAGTCAGCTCCCAAAACAGTCGACAATACAGAGGCATGTAATGTAAATAATGAAATGATGTCGGGTAAACAGGAATACAACGAGAGCTTGGATGTATCACGGGAAGTATTGTGGTTTAACAAAACAATTTGCGAAAGCTTTTGTCATCTAAACACTTTCCAGTAACATTCTCCCTTCTGCCACTGCCACACCAGAGGTGCAAAGCGAGGAATATAATCCCAGTGTCTCCACAGTAGAGAGAGAGAGGCACAGGAAGATCTAGTTTAAAGAAAAAGGAATAAATGGAGTTTTGAGAGCAGCACCATGCACCTAAAAGCACACATCTGTGTCTAAGTAGAGTATGTGAATGAGTGCATGCTCCTCTGCATTATAATTAAAACTTTGGACTCTAGCTTGAATCTGGATGAGGAAGTTGAGCTGACAAAGTGAGGATGGAAAAAAAGGACAAAAAACTCCCCCAAAACCCAGAAGCGGACAGACTGAGGACTTTACAAATAGACTCTGTTGTCTGACCCTCTCAGCTGATCTGGCAGCTCAAGTAAGAAAAAAGCTTTTCAGGCCCAAAACAGGATCAAAAACCTGCTATAGAGTCCGGTTACACCACAACAATAGCTTACATTCACTCTCAGTTTCAACACACAAGCTTCTTTTTTCTTTTTTTTTACCTCAAAGAGAGCAAAGGGAGAGAGTGCGTCTGGTTTAGAGGGTGGGTTCATGTGGGTATGTATACTGATATCTTAAACGATAATGGCGCTCAGTAGATTAGATGGTATCCGCCATACTGTGTTTGTTTTCAGCGGTCGACTCCTGCCTCTCGACTGAGATGTATGGTCAACCCTGCAGGCACTCTCCCTCTCAAGGAAACCTTTAGATACTGTCAGTGAAGAACACTGACAGATAGCATTCAAAACTCTGAGATAGAGACAGCTGTGAAATGGTAGCAGGAAGGATCATTAAATATATAATGTGAAATGCACTGACAGCTAAAAACCTGTGATTGTGAGAATAAGTAACCGTTAACTGGTCGCATTAAATATTTGAGGAATTGTGAATTCATTTTCAAGCTATTCGTACACTTTCCTTCATTAGCTCAGGATTTTATACTCAACACACACTGAGAGAGTCCTAAAGATACAACTTGCAGCTCATTAATCACACACCCAGAATAGACAGAATAATATCTGCTAACCTGCTAAGACCAAGCTGAATAGAAGCCCTGGCAGACTGTATTTGTTTTGCATTGGCTCAGTAGTTCGGAAGAAATTAGTATGCAGTTAGGGATGGGAGGGCTTGTCAAGATCAGGAAGAAATCTCTACCCACCCACCGGGTAGCTCTACATTCATGAACAAGGTTGACAAGAAAGCTGACTAGTGTAAAGACAAGGAGCAAATAAGATGGCGGCGAACGCGCTGAATATTCTTTTTCATACGAGTGCACTGAGAACACTTTCACAGACAGGCCTGTTCTCTGTCTGTCTGTCTTATATGTCTGCTCATCTGTCAAGACACTCACTCTCCCTTTTTCTTTCTCGCACCCTCTAGCCACTCTTTTCTTTTCAAAAACTATGTGTCATGCACGTCAAAATGCGAAGGCCAGCCCTTTTGAGGGTGTTCTGCTGGACCATAGAGCGAATAAACATCCATGTCAGGAGAAAGCGATCTGGGGCCCTTCTCTAACTGAGCCCGAGCTCTCCTGGGAAACACACAGCTCATACAATGGATAGAGGAGGTCTTTTGTTGAGTCTCTGGGAGCTGCAGGGCTAGCTCTGGATCAAACAGGGGTGTGTGTGTGTGTGTATCTGTGCATGCGTGTGTGTACATTTCTTCATTTTGTGCACACATGCACACACCTTTGCCCACACACAGAATCACAGACTCTCCTCATCTCCCTAAACTCAGTGTGACTAAGTAAACTTCTTCACCCTTTTATAGCCGTTACCTGAAATCACCAGCAGGAGAGGAGAGGTGAGACAAAAGATGAGAATTGTGACGCAAGCTAGTGTTGTACTGATTTAAACAGGTTTAGTGTCAGTCTAAAGGGGCTTTCTGATGTACTGTATTTAAATCACAGTTCAAAGCTTGCTGCTGTGCTGCCTTGCATGGTGCAGGTGCAAGACAGGAAAAGTCTGTAGGGAAGTGTCTAATGCTAATGGGTTACCTGTGTGTGTGTGTATATATATATATATATATATATATATATATATATATATAAATATATATATATATATATATATATATATATACATATGTGTGTGTGTGTGTGGCCCTGTTATGTATTATATATGCTTGAGAAATTTCTCAAGTATGTGATCTAATATGAGTTAATGGGGAAGTGGATGTGCACAATTTGACTACAAGAGAATAATAATGACCAGAATTTGTTAAACGTGCACCTCCATCAGCTGTTGTGCTGTTGTCTAAAAACTGTGTTTTTTGTGGCTGAACAGCATGATTATATGTGGTGACAAAACAAACACTGCAATACAAAAATAGTGTAGTTCCTCCCCTTCTCCCAGAATACATTTTAATACATTTCCATTCAAGCCTTGCTTCTGGCCGTCTGCCCCTCATGGAGGATCTATGAGAATTCTTCCTACTGAAATGAACTCACACCGTCTGACCTTATTCATCCCGAAGACTGCACTTTCTCTGGGACTCCCCCTTTTCCAGTCCCCCGTTTCCCACAGACCCCCTCACTCTTCTCTCTCTCTCTCTCTTGCACGCTTTCTCTCTCTTTGCATCCTCCTCTTCTTTCTCACCACCTTCCCAAGCCTCCCCCTCCCATCTCGTCTTTGCCTTGCCTTCAACTCCAATTTTGGGCACAATGAAGTTGTTCTGGCTGACAGTTTGGCCAGTAGAATAAGTGTTGTTTGAGCCTGCTGTGTGGCCCTGTAGTGGGCCCATTCTCCCCCTCGCCGGCTCAGTTACCGAGAGCCTGGTTGGTGGGACACGGAAGACATCCGTCCCCACACTCCCACCCTGACCCAAACAATTAGGCTCAAACCACCACGAGGCTCACCTGCACCTCCTCCTTACATGTTCCTACACATGCATGGATAAACGCACATCTGTTATGGTGTAGCTGTTGCTACACAAAAGCCAGGTTGGCCTGATTTACTCAGTTACTCCATGTCTTGTAGGACGTGTCAGAAAGGATTCTGTATTGGGGTCAGCTGGAAAGACAAAGCCTGCAGCCCTCTCTCCTCTGTCGCTTTCAGTAAGCATCAACCAGCCTCTCTCTCCAGCACCCCCGTCTCACACACACACACCCGTGCCCCTGAATCCCTCTGTTTCTTCTCTCCTGTTTCCCTTTTCTGATGAGTTACCAATGAAATACAAAAATGCACACTATAAATATTCTTCCTCACGCTACGTCCAACTCTGCGTGTACACACACAAAAGGACAGTCATGCACAGAAGCCAGGACATGGGAAAGTGGTTGGGAGAGGCACTTAAGGGGGGGGGGGGACCATATGTCCAGACGTTGTATATCAGTCGGCTCACCCCCAGCGCTCTGCCAGACCACCATAACTTAGTTTGTCTTCAGCACAAAGTTTGGTCCAAGCTTGGCTGGGTTCATTAGGAACCTATTCTCTGGAACCAATGAAGCTCAACAGACCTCCAACAAAGGAGCTAATCACACCCACTGCTGCTCTCTCTCTCTTTTCCTTACCTTCAGTTTGATTCTAAAAAAAAATGCCTCTATCATTTCCAAGCAGTACGACTCCTTTACTTAATAGAAAACCAAAAAATATATAATCTGATGATCCCAAACAATGATTATTCCAACAGTTAAATGATGCCAAAAACCAGCAGTTGTCAGCTAACGATACTATTTTATTCTTTTCTGCTACAGAAGCAAACGTGGATAATTGTGCCTTCACCAGAGAGTCACACATGCAGCTGCTTGTATATGTGAATGGACTTACAAAGTGTCATGTTCACACCTGACAGACACTTTCCTCCCTCAGATGTTTGTGCATTTTTGAATAGCTGTGTGTAGAATGAATCCCTGCATACAATGTCTCGTATGTGAATCCAAGTGGATGCGTGAGCAAAAGGATGTGGTGCACTGACAATGGAGAGCCCCGGGGTGCAGAATACTTGAAATGACCTTGAACCTCGGTATTCTCCATTCCCATGACTGCAGGGACGGTGAGTATGCCTGTGTGTGTGTGTGTGTGTGTGTGTTTGAGAAGCAGAACAATGAGGCTTTGCACTTTCTTTTTTAAAACACATCAGCTCTTCCAAAATTCTTCATTCCAGAAAGTCAGGGATAAAAAAATTCCAAGAAATCTACGTATATATATTACAAAAAAAAAAAAAAAAAGAGAAGCAGTTTTTCCCTTTGATAATTGAATTTTTAGATATTTCTTTAATAAGAAAGACATATTTAGACATATTTTCAAGTTACTGTCACAGAAAAGACCTTGTGAGTTGAGCTTATCACATCATAGTGAGCTATCCACTGTAACATACTCCAGTACCCCCGCCAGCCCACAGCAACTGTATTTGCTCACCCTGTATCCAGCAGAGAAAGAAGCTTGCTCCATACCATGTTCCCTACTGTGCTCACAGGCTAAAGGCAAGCATGAACGTGGCTGATCTGGACATGGCTTAAACACACAGACACTGTACACAGAGGATGGTCCCAAAGCACACCAACACACACAAGAAAACACACACACTCATTGATGTGCACGCAGATGAAGAGGACTTGGTGGGTTAAGAATCACAGTAGGGGGTGCTGATGGTGAAGGGAGACCCAGCGAGGGGTGGTAAAGGCCATACCACTAGGCCCTGCTTGGACACAAATGTCAGCAGCATGATGACCTGTACACAGGAACCCACAATGAGAGAGTACAGGATATGATCAAGGAGGAGAAATAGATAAAAAGAGCTGGCAATGAAACCAAGGCAGAGGTATATATAAGGTAAAGAGAAGCTCTTAAAATGTATAAAGTAATTTGAATTGAGGCTTTAGGAAAGAAGATACAAGCCGTGTTATTTTTTTATGTTTCGTCTTTTGTGTGTTTTCAAATGACAGCAAAGGCAACCTCTTTCCATCTCTTTCTTTGCAAGTGAACAGCTCACCAGCACTGGTGAACATTTCACCTTTTCAAGTGCAGGAGGAACAAAATACCCACTGAAGCTTTAAACAATGAATACATTACACACATTTGAATATTCCAGGTGATTCAATCATCTTCCATAGCACACATACAGTATGAAATGTCAAAATACAACACTACAGTGTTTCCAAAAACTCAGAAGACAAGAAATATAAACACAAGAGCTGATCCAGTTACACACAAGCAAACAGACAAAAACCAAAGATATCATAATTAATTAATAATTATTTGCATATTCTATTGAGAAAGGATACGATCTGGACTAATTGTGGTGTTGACTTAAGCTCCATTAAGGGTGGTGTCAAATTTCTCTCATAGCAAGCTCAATAAAACATACTGAATAGCCAGTAATAGCAGTTCACACACACACACAGGTATTCACTGACGCATGCATGCACGAGTTTCTTAGCATACACAACATGGCTGGTGACTCTGCCTTCAAAGTGAAATTCTGCTGCTGCAAATCGACCTGCTTTTTGACCGTTTTGGGGGTGGAACTGGCTCCTGTGATTGGCCACTAATAACGCAGTAACAAGCACACAGTCTCCTTGATTGGCTGATTCAGTTAACTTCCTTCCAGTAAGTTATGCTGTGGCACAAACATGAGCAACACTTTAGTAACGCTTCAGAACCAAGCTGATATGTAATATGCCAGTACCATAGGTACCAGCTGTGCTGCCTTTCTGTTGACCTATGTAGGCATGGACTTTCAGAAATCTGCCAAATTAAGTTCTCCTACTTGTATGGAAAGAAATGTAATTTTTCATGTTACTCATTCATTTTTCCACCATATGAGTCTGAAGTGGACTTAAGTGATAAGAGATGAGTATGTCTTGTATGTCTTTTTAAATAATTAATTAATTAAAAACAGACTTATAAGTATGTATATATGTATGTATGCAATGTTCCCTCCAAGCTGCGCACGTGCGCAATTGTGCACTGCTCTGCGCACAGAAAATCTGCGTTGTGCACAAAAAAAATCTAACCTGAATTGAAATTAAATTAAAATTAATACTTTAACAATTCTGTTTTGCTGTGTGAGTCAGTAAGTGACTGGCTGCTCCCGTATGGGATTAGAACGATGCCACCTTATTCCATAGCCCAGCCAATAATGCGATTCACATTCGTATATACGCAGCTAATCAACGTCGTTGGCAGGCTATGGCAGCGCCCTTAGCTAGCAAAGCGGCGTGGCTGATGTGGAGTGAAGCCACGTCAATGACAACGTGTACAACCATTGGAGATGTGAGCAGGACAGACGGAACAATTGACGGAAAAAGCATGGACTTTATACCAGTTTTTAAATTGCGTTGATAGGCCACGTAAAACCAGAGTTATGATAAAAATATTAGCAATGTTTGGTTTTCTTTCTGAATACTATCGTTGTTTATATTTACTGCTGGAAGAAACGGTAAAAACTGCGTTTTATAAGGAAAACGTTCGAAAGCACTCTCCACCTGTGAGCAAAGACGAAACCAAAAAACCCCACCCTTTCCTATTGGTCGAAAAATGTACCATGTCACCAGTGTTGGGGAGTAACGGAATACATGTACCGCCGTTACGTATTTAGAATACAAAATATGAGTAACTGTATTCCGTTACAGTTACCGTTTAAAAAGGTGGTATTCAGAATACAGTTACTTTGTTGAAATAAATGGATTACACTGCGGTACTTTCCTGTTTCATTTTGTCGCGGGTCAGGACTGTTTGGGTTTTGTTTGACAGCTACGTTCTGTTGTTCCAGGCGGCAGCGTTACGGTTGCCATAGTTACAGGGCGACGCTCTCTCTCTCTTTCTGCGACTGTGTGTTTCCTGGGTGAGAGAGCGCCTTTTCGTTGTTGTTGTTGTGCTAAGCTAACAGGCAGAATGCTACAAGCATAGCTCTAAAGAATGTAGCATCATGGGCAGTATAGTCCGTGTTGCAGGGAGAATGCACTGCCATACACGTTATGTGTCTGTGAGCGCGAGGAGGGAGAAAAAGGCGAGTGGAAAGGTACGAGTTGTCGTCGAGGAAAAACGGGAGCTGGAAGCATGTAAATATAATAATAACCACTGCAGCCAAGAAGAGTGCCTGACGAGCCCAGTTGTAAGTAAGCTATTAAGACTCGACTGTACACCGTGTTCGTGTTTCCCTCCGAAAACAATAAGTTCCGTTGGAGCAGTCTTTCAACGCCTCTCTCTGTCTCTGCTAGCAAAGTTGACCCACACAACAAAGTAAAGCTATTTTTCGGCTACGAGCTGACAGGGACCCCGCCGTATTAGTCAGAGGTCCCTTTACTACAGTTCGGAGTCGCGGACCTTCAGTAATAGTAATAAATCACACAGCAATAGTACATTCACGTTGTTGTAAAAAGCACGATAATATATTAAGTAATCCAAAGTATTCAGAATACGTTACTCTCATTGAGTAACGTAACGGAATACGTTACAGAATACATTTTGGGGCATGTATTCTGTATTCTGTAACGGAATACATTTTAAAAGTAACCTTCCCAACACTGCATGTCACCAATCAAAAAATGATATGGCAACATGGCATTTAGTTGTTTAGGAAGAGGGAAGTTTTAGGAGTGACAGCGGTGTTTTGAGATGTGAGAGATTTGCGATGTTTAGCGCAAATCTTGTGTAGTTCGTGTGTAGTGTAGTCGATAGTTTTGTTGTGTGCGTCAGAACAATGAGGCGACTGCTGAATGTTACAGGTGTTACAGCAGTGATACATCTCCTGTTGTCAGGCCTGCAGGTATCAGGCTGTTGTTCTCCTTTATGTCATAGTGGACAGAAATTATTTTTTGGAGTGGCACAAATAATTTGTGTGGCATCAACTTTGATGCAGAACACCTGATTGTTCTGTAAATACTTTGAAATGTTTTTTAAAAAAACGCCTTAGCTGCATTTTTAGGTAAACTCGGTTACTTTTTTGAAAAAGTAACTATGTAATTACATTTCCCAACATTGGTCATTGTATACTGTATTTTGCAGACAGACAGCTACAGAACTCTCTCCCAGACCACAGACTCATAATACAAGTCAGAGCTTTATATATATATATATATATATATATATATATATATATATATATATAAAAAAAAAACACCCAGCACGCCCCTGCGGGCGGTTTATCCTTCAAGCTCGGGTCCTCTACCAGAGGCCTGGGAGCTTGAGGGTCCTGCGCAGAATCTTAGCTGTTCCCAGGACTGCGCTCTTCTGGACAGAGATCTCCGATGTTATTCCCGGGATCTGCTGGAGCCACTCGCCTAGCTTGGGAGTCACCGCACCTAGTGCTCCGATTACCACGGGGACCACCGTTACCTTCACCCTCCACATCCTCTCGAGCTCTTCTCTGAGCCCTTGGTATTTCTCCAGCTTCTCGTGTTCCTTCTTCCTGATATTGCTGTCATTCGGAACCGCTACATCGATCACTACGGCCGTCTTCTTCTGTTTGTCTACCACCACTATGTCCGGTTGGTTAGCCACCACCATTTTGTCCGTCTGTATCTGGAAGTCCCACAGGATCTTAGCTCGGTCATTCTCCACCACCCTTGGGGGCATCTCCCATTTTGACCTCGGGACTTCTAGGTTATACTCGGCACAGATGTTCCTGTACACTATGCCGGCCACTTGGTTATGGCGTTCCATGTATGCCTTGCCTGCTAGCATCTTGCACCCTGCTGTTATGTGCTGGATTGTCTCTGGGGCATCTTTACACAGCCTGCACCTGGGGTCTTGCCTGGTGTGATAGACCCCAGCCTCTATGGATCTTGTACTCAGAGCTTGTTCTTGTGCTGCCATGATTAGTGCCTCTGTGCTGTCTTTCAGTCCAGCTTTGTCCAGCCACTGGTAGGATTTCTGGATATCAGCCACCTCCTCTATCTGCCGGTGGTACATACCGTGCAGGGACCTGTCCTTCCATGATGGTTCCTCGTCTCCCTCCTCTTTCTTGGGTTTCTGCTGCCTGAGGTATTCACTGAGCACTCGGTCAGTTGGGGCCATCTTCCCAATGTATTCTTGGATGTTCCTTGTCTCATCCTGGACTGTGGTGCTGACACTCACCAGTCCCCGGCCCCCTTCCTTCCGCTTAGCGTACAGCCTCAGGGTGCTGGACTTGGGGTGAAACCCTCCATGCATGGTGAGGAGCTTTCTTGTCTTTATGTCAGTGGCTTCTATCTCCTCCTTTGGCCAGCCTATTACCCCAGCAGGGTACCTGATCACGGGCAGGGCGTATGTGTTGATGGCCCGGATCTTGTTCTTACCATTCAGCTGACTCCTCAGGACTTGCCTGACCCTCTGCAGGTACTTGGTGGTTGCAGCCTTTCTAGCGGCCTCTTCATGGTTCCCATTTGCCTGCGGGATCCCCAGGTACTTGTAACTGTCCTCTATGTCTGCAATGTTGCCTTCTGGTAGTTCAATCCCCTCAGTTCTGACTACCTTCCCTCTCTTTGTTACCATCCGACTACACTTCTCCAGTCCGAACGACATTCCAATGTCATTGCTGTATAGCCTGGTAGTGTGGATCAGTGAATCGATGTCTCGTTCACTCTTGGCATACAGCTTGATGTCATCCATGTACAGGAGGTGGCTGACAACTGCTCCGTTCCGTAGTCGGTATCCGTAGCCAGTCTTGTTAATGATCTCACTGAGGGGGTTCAGGCCTATGCAGAACAGCAGTGGGGACAGAGCATCTCCTTGGTAGATCCCGCACTTGATGGTAACTTGTGCTATGGGCTTGGAGTTGGCCTCTAGTGTTGTACGCCACATCCCCATTGAGTTCCTGATGAAGGCTCTTAGGGTCCCATTGATCTTGTACAATTCTAGGCATTCCAGTATCCAGCTGTGGGGCATTGAGTCATAGGCCTTCTTGTAATCAATCCAGGCAGTGCACAGGTTGGTCAGTCTGGTCTTGCAGTCTCGGCTGATTGTTCTGTCTACCAGTAGCTGGTGTTTTGCACCTCTGGTATTCTTGCCAATTCCTTTCTGTGTCCCGCTCATGTATTGACCCATGTGCCTGTTCATCTTAGCCGATATGATGCCTGACAGGAGCTTCCATGTAGTACTGAGGCAGGTTATTGGTCGGTAGTTGGAGGGGACCGGTCCCTTCTTGGGGTCCTTGGGGATCAGGACCGTCCGGCCTTCAGTTAGCCATTCCGGGTGTCTCTCGTTAACTAGCAGCTGGTTCATTTGTGCTGCCAGACGCTCGTGGAGTGCAGTCAGCTTCTTCAGCCAGTAGGCGTGAACCATGTCGGGCCCTGGTGCTGTCCAACTCTTCATACTGGAGACCCTTTCTTGGATATCTGCCACTGTGATGGTTACTGGACCCTGTTCAGGGAGGTCGCTGTGGTCTGCCCTCAGATCCACTAGCCACTGAGCATTGCCGTTATGGGTTGCATCCTTCTCCCATATGCTCTTCCAGTATTGCTCCGTCTCCAGCCTTGGTGGTGCTGTTCTCTTATTGTTCCCTTGCCACTGAGAGTACACCTTTGCTGGTTCTGTGGAGAACAGCTGGTTTATTCTCCTGCCTTCTATCTCTCTGGTGTACCTCCTCAAGCGGCTGGCCAAGGCTGTGAGTCTTTGCTTGGCAGTTTCCAAGGCCTCAGGTATGGACAGCTTGCTGTATTTCTTAGGCACCTTATTTGTCGCACCTTTCTGCAACTCTGTTAGTTGGCTAACCTCCCTCCGTGCTACTTTGATCTTGCCCTCTAGCCTCCTTCTCCATGGAGGGTACTGCCCCTTGTGGCTGTTCAACTTGTAGCCAAGCATCTCACTGATCACTGCTGCCGTATTGTAGATCAGCTTGTTAGTGTCGGTAATCGTGGTTGTAGGTATTGCCCGTGGGCAAGGGACGAAAACATATATATATATATATATATATATATATATATATATATATATATATATAGATATCTATATATATATATATATATATAGATATTTTTTTTTTACTTCCAATAGTGTTAACATACTACACAGGTCATGAACAAGATTTTTTTTTTTAATTTTCATTGTAAGTGGGCTAAAGCAGTTAATTAAAAGTAGTCTAACATAAATGTAAAGGCTGTAATTTGATTATTTTAATAAACCATGTAACTTGGATGGATTCGATGCTGGCGTGACCACAGTGCACACGTCTGCTGTTGCTCACAGTGGTCCAAAGGACCGCTCAGGGAGTTTGTGTGTTCGCTGAGACACATGAAAAATTAGAGGGAACATTGTATGTAAGTATGAAATAAGTATAGACTTTACTTACTTAACAGCTTTGTAGTAATGGGCTTTGTAGTAAAGCCCATAACGTTCATAGTTTATAGTCTTTGTCTGCTGTGCATTGTGAATTAAATATATTGCAACATCATTAGAAAACAAATGCTTTTTTGTGGTAAAACTAGAAAAATTAATTTTCCAAGAAAACTGAAGGATTGTTCTGTATTTTCGCTAATTTGACCTTTGAGACATTAATCCTTTTAAATGAGAAAATTTAAAATCATGTCAAGCATCAAAGTTCATTCTGAAGGACATTTGTACACCGTTTGTTTAAGAAATTGTATTCAGTGTTAGAGTGTATTATGCCCCATGCCATAATGGGAAAGGTGACTGAAATACACACACACACACACGGGCGCAATCTCTAGATGGCCATATTGAAAAGTGTGAATGCCCTGACAAAAACAGGAAAAGCTGATTCGCTGAACCCAAACCCGTGGCCATTTTTCTCTCAGTGAGCTCTTTCTTCAGGGGAAAAAAAAAAAACAAGTCCTGAATCCTCACTCTTAATACAATTTTTCCTCTCTCTCATGTTCCTTCATTTCCTTTTGTTTCCTCTATCTCCAGCCTCTACCTCGAATCACAGCAAAGTTCCTCGGTGAAAGCAGTCTATTCTACTCATCATAGACACTTCTACAGATCCTCAGCCAGACAGTTGTGATTTGTGCCTGTGTTAAGGCAGAACTACTCCTTGCCTTTTTCACAATAAAGATTGCTGCCATTATCTGGAGCTATTCCTCTAGATGACACAAAAAAGAAGAAGAAAACATGGGGGTAAGAGGATGAAGGAATTTCATCCAACCACTGTGTGAACTGCTGATGGAAACTTGACTGACAATTTCATATGCAATTGTCAGTGTCACTCACAGATACGTTGTCATGTCTGATTCCCATCTTCTCAAGCTAAGCTTTAGTGGGTAGAGTGTGTCGTCAGTGGACAGCTTTCAAATGTCTAATAAACTTCGTATTGTTTTTATTAGTGTAGATAAATGGGACTAAATGGGGTTTGGGAACTTGTTTTCTAATTCCAATTTAATGAATGCTTTTGTTTCTGTTTATTCAGTCACACACACATGTGACCTTTGACTGCAGTAAAACCTGAGTAATAATTCAACCCATGTGGCGTGAATGTGGGGGACATGCAAATTCAAAACTGTCCCCTTTCACATTGATGTATCAAAGAAGATCTTTTGTGGCCACTGGGCATTGAGGGTGGGAAAAACAGAGATTCGAGGGGGTCCCTTCAGTCACTCGTTTGGGCTTTGAATGAGCCAGTGCCCAGGCAGGAAAGATGGTGTGCCAGTGGTGTGTGCTCTCTGCTAATTGATTGCCTCTGCTAACAAGAGCATAATGTATTCTATTGTGATCATCCTTTGCCCATGTTCATTAAGCCAGGAAGCAGTGTGATCTTTTCTTTTTGTCTCGGTCCTGCCTCTTTTACTCTCTCATGCTCCTCTCATCCACCTCCCCCCACTCCCGCTCCTCTTTTTCTTTTTCTCCCTCCTCTTCTCTCTGCCCCCCCCCCCCCCCCTCTCTCTCTCTCTCTCCGGCACTGGATGGGAAAGGTGATACAAAGGTGGTATGACAGGCAAAACATCCCTCACCATCCCAAATGCAAAAAAAAAAAAGGGGAACAAAGGGCAGGTGGAAGGAATAGAGTAGATGACTTTTAGAATGATGAAGGATGGAAGTATCGATGAAAGGCTGAGAGGGAAAGACGGGGTAGAGAGGTGTGTTGGAAGAGAGGAGGATATGGAAACAAGAGGGAGATGGTGAGAAAAAAGACACAATGATAGTGTGAAAAAAAAAACGAGGATCAGAGAAGGACCTCTCACTACCTTCCTCCATACCTCTCTTTTTCTTCACTTCCCCCGCCCGTCCCAGCTTCTGTTACTGCCAGGTTCCCACCTGCTCCTGCTCTCTTCTCAACACCCCCACCACCCCTTTTCCCCCTCTTGCCCCTTTTTTACCCACCTCTCATTCCCATTTCCCTCTCCCCCATCTTTGGTTCACTTCTTAATTAGAGCCGACTGGACAATAGTACCACTGTTGCCCATGTTTGGAATCCTGGACTGAAACAATCGCTGTTTACCCAAGCGGTGGCACAGCCTAGACTCTCTCCTTCATTATAGCTGGGCCAAGTCTGATTACTTCTGTTCTGCAAGTGCTAGAATACACCACTGAGCCCGCCACTACGACTCATCCACTTTCCCATCTTTTCAGTCATAACTTCAGCTGCTCCCAGTTGCTAGCCTTAGTCTCCTTTTGATTTACATATTCATTACCAATGACCAACAGAACCGCATTTACTACAGGAGGAGAATAAGACGGATAAAGAAGCAGAGAAAGCAAAACAGAGACGAGATGGGTTATAAATGATAAAGTATTTCAAAAAATCATTTGTTGAATCTGGTCTATTTTCAAAATGACCTTCATAAACTAGGACAAAGCTAATTTCTTTATTAAAAATTCCCACCGGGGTTGAACATGCTGCAGGCAGTGGCAGCATGACTGACTGCAAGAAATAAGAGAAAGCTCTCTTTCCATAATGGTCTGAGATAATAAAAAAAATGGCATGGAGGTACTGTTATCAAGCTGATGCTTGTGGCGAAGACACGCTGAATCAGTGGATTGAAAGCCTTTTCACTCAGCCACATCCCCTCAGCTCTGTGGCTTGTAACAGAAGTATGCTACCAGCACTATGCAAAACAGCATCATGAATATGCGTAATTAGGTGGGACTAGTGTAATTTTTCTGGGTTATGGGATGTGACATTTGTGGGGCAGGAGCATACATCAGTGCAAGCCCGACTGACAAATGCAAATCCCTTTCTCTGCAATAAGCCTTTTTACACTTTGCAATACAAAATATCCACTTTGCTTTTATTCACCTAATAGCTGTATGCAAAAAAACAAAAAAACATACACAGGTGCACGTTTACACTTTGCATGCATAAACATAATAAAGACACTAAAAAAGCGCCTTGAGAACACAGCACAGCTTGTGTATTTGAGCACAAACTCTCAATCACACTCCATTTTAACAACACAGAGACAGGTAAGCACAGTACATTTGTGTTTAGACAAAAAAACCCAGCAGCAATAAATGAAGGCCTAGTTGCTTTTAAAGGTAGCGGACACGAGGGCATCACAATTACTTCATGATAATAATGAAAAGCACAAATCGATACAAAAAGTCAAATTAAATGTGTCTCAGAAAGACTTAAAGGATGCCAAGAGTCCAGCAGGAAGGTTAACAGAGGGCTGATACGTCACTGTGTTTAACAGAGCTACATATCCTTTGATAATGAGCTTTTAGCAGTATTGTTTAAACCACAAACAATCCTCTAAGACAACCCCAATCGAAACTATATTGTTAGGAAATTTATGCAAGGTAAGATTTTCTGCTTTTTTTTCTAGATTTCATTGAGTTATGCTGTTATGCCTGTTATTGTATACCTTGTGTTTTTTTCTCCTCTCCTTTTTGCATTAGTATTCAATTCAGATGAAATTTCAAAAGACCGGAACATATGAATTCACAAAAAAAAAGAAAAAGGAAAATGACAGGTACATGGCCAGGGGTACATTGCCAAAAGTATCTATTAATAATTGGATCATATTCTTATACAACCAGGCACACTTGCATACACACACAAGCATGCACACTTTCAACACACCTCTCTAGCTCTTCAGAGAGAACCAATTTATACATACTGTACTGAACCCCCCACCACCACCTCTCATCTCTCTCTTTGCCTTGCCATGCCCCTTTTCCTTTCCCCATTCACCCATATAGACACAAACACGCACACACACACAGAGACACGCACACATAAACACACCGGCACGCAAAGCACCCTGACACAATCCACCACCCTGCCACACATACCGAAGGGGAGGACACATCCCTCATAGCGCCCAGGAAATTAACTTGACATTTGATGCAGACAGAAAAAAATATATTTTGGTGGGGGAAGGAAAAAAAAAAAAAAAACAAAGTGTACCAAAGCAGGGATAGCATAAACCCAGCCCTTGTTCACCCTTCCCCACTCCACCCTCCTTAAGCCCAGGGATGCATTCGAGGGGGATTTTAGCGATCTGCAATGCAGACGCCACTGGGTGCCCATGGAAAAATGAGCTTCATCTTTTGCCTGTCCTTGCCAGTATATGCTGTCTGTCCTTCTTTGTTTCCATCTTTTATGATCTAGCCGCTCCATTTTCATATCCATATTCGTGCAGATTTTATTTGGAAGGAACTTGAAAAATATGTGCCACACTTGATGTTGCTTGCATTTCAAATTGGCCACACCCTCTAAGATATTCTTTGTGAATAAATATGATGAAGGATGATGATGTTTTAATTTGTTTCAACTTGGCTTTTTTTTTTTTTTTTTAAATTTAGCTGTTATCTGCTAAAACCTTGGAATGCTACACCCACTGCTATTCTTTCGTTTACATGCAATATTTAAATAGCTTTGCAAATCTGGTTAATCACTCCAAAATGAATAAGCGTTTAAGAAAGCAAAAAGCAATAAACGGTCTATTGGTTGCAATTCTGTGCAAAAACCAAAGCAAACACGGATGTTTCTTTAGCAGCGCACCTAAAATTTAACGCAGCAGACTAGAAAATAAAGCGCAGCGTGATCTTGCATAAGATTAACATAGTCTTGTAGTAACCTCAGCAAGGAGCCCAAACACTGAGAGCGAGAGCAAGCCACAGTTAATACATCATTATGCCCTGCTACCGTTTATACCCGTGAACACACACAATGTGCAGCGAGACTGCAGACCAGCTAGTGTCTGTCTCAATATCCCCTGCATTAGACATGCAGGAATGTTAACATCATTATGCACAATTGTGAGTGTGTTTTTGTGTGTGCCCTCCCCCCCTTTTTTCCTCCCCTGCCATATTGTGTCTGCGGGTTGGTCCGTGTGTGTATGTGTGCACGTGTGTGTCTGAAAGAGGGCGGTGTTATTTAAATATGATTGTTTGCAGGCGAGCAGAAGGCATTACTGACTGTTGACTGTTGTCTTGATCAGCTTTGGTCATCGGGGTGAGATGCTACAGGAATTAATTTCAAATAAATAAATATATTGTGCAAAATGTTCAGTTGTTGATAAGGATTTTATTGGGTAACTGCAGGATTTATATTCAAATAAGGTATGAAAATGAAATACAAGCAGGGAAATCTAAACCAATAAATACATTTCAAGAAAAAACAAAACAAAAAACATTTCATCTAAAAAAAAATGCTATGCAATTTAGGATGTAAGTAATGTGACTTTGAGTTTAGTAGACCACAAATTATTCTTTAAGGAATTCTATGCTGATGAAACCGTGATGATGCAGTAACCCTGTCATGGCTCTGAACATCCACATTAACAGCCAATTCTAATATCAAGAAATATAATGCAAGCATATTGCTTTTTAGAGGTAGAGGGAAAAGGACCTGGCTGTCTTCACCTAATCCCTACAGTTTCTGTATCACGTACGATAAAGTTTTCACTGTGATGGCAAGGAGGAGGGGTGTGACCGTTATTAGCATGGTGTCACTAATATCTGCTCTGCATTTTTCTGAGGTGGTGCAGCCAAAATATTGCATCATCCCAGCACGCACGCTCACACAGACACACGCATGCTTTTTGCAGCCAGTGAATCACATTTGCATTCACTGCATTTACAATAGCGTCCTCAATGAGCACTATACATTTTGTTGCATCATAAAAATGGAATGCGGTTCTCCGCAAATAATACAAATCCATATATCGTTTATGCATTGCGGGTAAACAGAAATAAAGAGGAATTTATAAGGAGAAAGTCTTGAGAAGAGATTTACAATGAGATTCAAAAGCAGTAAAGCAGTATTCTTCAGTTATATGACACAACTTAAAGAAAGACTGTGTGTGTGAGTGTTGTATACAAAGTCCTTGGCATCCCTCTCTGCTTATACAAACTCCCCCCCTCCTGCTACTACGCTTTCTCTTGCTGCCAGCAATTTGCATGTATTTGCATGATTTTTACGATGTGCATATCCTTTGTTCTGACTGTATGGTGATGCAGAAGAAAGCCTCCCTAAGCAGCGCTATTACACAGCCCACTGAAAGCTACTTAGATATTATATGAAAAGGGGGAAAAAAGAACTGTAGCTTTATATATTTTAATTATGAATTGATAAGATGAGATGTGCACAAATACCAAACTCATCCTCTGGTGCATCCGTGATTAGAATGAAGGGTGTTGGGGGTGGGAGTGGGGAAAAAAAGAGATGAGGATGTTCTAGTTTTGTGGAATTTTTGAACAAGCATGGAAAAGACATATTATGCTAAGAGGCATGAGCATCTGCAATATATAGCATGGGGAAAGGATTGCATCCAAGCATGAAATATGGAATTACTTGACAAATAGGAAATAGGAAAATTATAGATGGAAACTAAATCATTGAAGAGAAAGAGAGAGGGAGAAAAAAAACTTTCAGTATTTTACAGTGTGTTTTTTAAATAATTCACTTTTTCTCCCTTAATTTCCACTTTGATTTTACTCATCCTTTTCTTTTTTTTTTAAATTGTCTCTTCTTGTATAACCTGATCATGAAGAATGAAGCCTTCATATTTACTGTGCTGTTAATACTGTGCAAAATTGTTATTTTGCTCTTTGGGATTGGACGAATGCGATGCTTTCTCGTATGCTGGCATCTTTTGTTCTGTGCTGTTGTTTTATCTACGAAGACCAGACAACATGCGCGCACGCACGCACGCACTCGCACACACATACACACAATGACACTTTAATGCTCCTTAATCATACAGACACATGCAGATGACTTCATTAATCGCTGTGGGATAGCACTGATGATACAGAAGCCGGCCTGCAAAGACTCGAGGGTTTCGCTGAATGCAGGCGGCACATTATAAATACTTACTCCCGCTGGCACCCTAATAGTAAGCAGCTGTACTTCAAATCTGCATGACTGATAGATGATTATGACTATAGCATAACAAATGAGGTGATGGAATATAAACAAACAATACTGTGTAGCAGACATCCTTTATTTTTTATTAGTGCTTGTTTTAATGGTCGACAGATATGACTAAAGGAAGATTTACAGTGTAAATATTTTTGTGTTGTCTAAGTTGTGTGAGAGAGGGAAAGAGAATGAGGGTGAAATTTAAGACTTCTACAGACTTTTGCAGTGACTGCTCCTACCAAGTGACTTGCCCTGACCTTCTAATTGGCTCTTCTGAGAAGTCCACCGAATGCGTACGAGTACTGGGAGTAATTAAGAACAGTAATGCCACAGGGCACTGTGACCTAAGGGTGCTAATATGCCACCATACCGGCGCTTCTTCTTTCTTTTTTTTCTTTTTTTCAGCATCAGCAAGAATCAAACTAAGAATATATGATATATATATGGAATATTATGAGGAATATTTGCTCTTGCTGTCAGCTAATTTAGAAAGAATTTCATTCTTATGAGAACCATTCATTAAACTAATCATTAAAATATCTGTCTGCCTACGATTGCATAAAAATGTTGCATGTGAACAGCAAGATGCCTTGCACGTAATTAGTGTTAATGTGCGGGTTCTGGTAGCTAGAGGAGATGTTTCTTTTGCAATCACTTCCTGGTTGTAGTTACTGTTTGTGTGTGCATTGTTGTGATGATGAATAGTGAGCAGTAACCTCTGTTTCCCCCGTGCTTGTTGTCTTTGGTATCGACCACAGGGCAAAGAATGGGTCATGGGATTTGATATTGCCCACGATCACGTTGCCTGAGCTCCCTTCAAACCGCTGTTATTCTGTTTACTGTGTCCTCTGGACCACTGCTAACATCTATGCCTTTATCCAACACACACGGGCTAACTTTGCTGCAGGCAAACACACACACACACACACACACACACACACACACACACACACACACACACACACACACACACACACATCGGTGGAGATAGGCATAGAGGAAAAAAAAATCAGTCAAAACAACTGGCAACAAAGAAATTTGGATGTTCCAACAAAATTCTTTATTATTTTGTATTCAAAACATCCAAATGAGTTTCAAATGCATAATAAGACCGCAACATGTGTCTAGCAAATCGATAATTCAATTATGTTTTATAGAATAAAACAATTATTAATAAAAAGCCAAGCAAGAAATTGGTACAGAGTGTTTTACTGAAATGTTTTGTCCTTGAACTACCAGAGGTCACAGTAAACTCATGTTTCTGATAGATACACAAAATGCACTAAAACTAAATGTTCATACACGTTCATTTCGAACAGTTTAGACCAACAACACACACACAAACACATACTTGGTTTATTAACCAAAGCTCACCTCGTGTGGGTCCATTAGAGAGCAAAACCCCCGAAATCTTGTGTTGACCTCTACTTCCTGCTGCAAGCAGTTCCTCTCTCAGCTCCCTTTCTCCAGCACTGCAGCAATGAAAGACATACACAACACAAGCAGGGAGTGTTTACCAAGCGGTAACCTTTACTTGTTGAACAGCTCTTCCCGAGCAAATCACAATTAACGGGTTTTCACCAAAAAAACATCAGAATGACAGCAAACACACAGTTATATGGTTAAGGAGGGAAATTGCTAGCATAGCTAAGTTTGCTTGGAGGAATTCAAATTGGCAATAACTTTGTGCAAATGTCTTCTCAACCTTTACTCTTTGCCACAAATAGTACGCCAAACCTGGGACCTTACAGAACATGAACGGCTGACTTGCGTATCACTTGAAGGTCATGGCAAGCAGTTTTGCATACTTCAAAATATCATTATAAATCTTTGCTCAAATGTTAAAGTTTTTGCTGCGGCGTTTAACGCTATAATATTAAAAGAGTCTGCTATTTCTTGTAAACTGCCTGATTATCTCTGGTGTATGCCAACACACTTTCTGCAGCCATGTTGTTTGAGTAATGCATTTGAGGTCAGAGATGGTCATTCCAGACTGCAGCAGCCTATGAGGATAGTTTGAGACTTAATTTGTGACTTTATCCAGCGAGCCACCATGTGAACCTGAACACATCCTTAAACAATCAGGATTATTTCATTTTAGCTTCTCATTTTCTGTCCTTTTGCCCCCTGTATATGAAATATGACCGGTGGAACTCTCCTCACCTTGAGACAGAAGTCAGTTAAAAAATTGGCCCGATGTCAGAAAGTTGAACATGGATGACAAAGCGTGCACTTTAGACATAACACTTCTTTAGGTTTCGCCGCTCTCATGTGGTGCTTATGACTCATTAAGAGGCTATGTACAGAAATATACTGTAGGCTACTATGTAGTCACTTTAGACTGGCTTTCTTTCCTCCTGTGTTCCCAAGTGATTGCGAGACTCTTTTAGCGAGTCAGTGTCAAACTGACAGGTGCCACATTTTATTAGAGCCCTGTATTAAAGCTCTCGCGCATGTGCAAAACAACACATTCACCCTTGCAGTGCGTGCTGTAAGAAGTAATTAATAATGCATCTACGACATCTTATTTTTCCCATTTACTTGCCTTTTTATTTCATCAAATACAGGTTTTACAAGCGCATTGATATCAAGCACCCTGAAAGAAACGTGGAAGTCTTGCATCTCTAAATTCAATCAAGACTTCGGGAGTAAAAAAAGAACAAAAAAAAAGAACCTAAATAAATAAATAAATCACTGAGATATCGGTGCATATTCTCATACTCCCCACTGCAATGTTCCACATATTTCTGAGTGTGTTTTGCGGTCGTGTGGCAAACCAGTGTGCGTGTGTAAGTGTCTGCATTCGTGTGTTGCTGTGTCTATGTGTGTTTCTAGCCCTACGGCAGAGTTTAGGGTAACTATACAGCATTCCCCCTCCACCTTCACCCTGTTCCCTTTGCGGCTTGTGTGACTTGTCTCATCCCATCTCCCTCCTGCTCCTCTATCTCCCTGCTTCGCTCTGCTCCCCTTGCTCTCCCCACCACAACGCTTTGAGCCTACATGTGTGTTGGGTGGATTGGGGGGCTGGTAGAGGTGCTACACTCTACCAAAAAAAAAAAAAAAATTCAAGCCGGCTTTCTTTTAAGCGACACTGTGGTGATGCATTGGATGCTAAATATAATGCAAATTGCAGACGTATACATATCACAGGCAATCGCGCTCCGAGGCAATAAAAGACAACATAAAGGGAAATGTACACGAGCCATAAAATGATTATCTTGTGTGGAGAAACATTTTTTTTTTTTAAAAAGCCCATTTAAGTGAGCTGCAGAGATTTGGAAGAGATTGTAAATTAAAATGGGGAAAAAATTACGACTATTTTGACTGAAGTGACGCAGGATTGACGGTGTCTTTCCCACATTGTGCGACACCTTCCAATTGCACCTGCCTATATGACAAAAGGGAGTAGTCGCAGAACAAAAGCATTTGCTTTATGAGAGGTGTGTCTTCTCTCCACCACCGTGGCTTACAGTGTTTCATTATCCAAAGTCAAGGTCTGCTTTGCCACCCAGCTCCCCCATGCTGCCTGTCTCATTTCCTCTCAGTAACAATCCATTAGCCAACGCGAGATTCAAACTCACAGCCTTTTAATTATTCTCACATCTTTGGCAATGCGCCAGGGCATACCACTCATCAGAGGAAGGTAGGGAGGTAGGGAAGGGGATCAGCTGATATTGTGTATATACTTTATGCATGGAAAACTGGGACAACAGGCAAGTGTGCAAGGACGCAGAATTCACATGGGAATAATTACACGTAATCTTTGAGACAGTTTCAATGTATAAGGATGGCAACTCACAAATGAATAGACTAACAGCAATGCACATCCACGTACGGGAGTTAACGGCCATTTTAAGCTAAATCTTGAAATTGTAGCGAGAGCCAAATTTCCTTCAGTAACATACTTTCCCCAGATTGGTGAGCCCCATATTTTTTGGCGTGTAAGCTGTGTGTGTGTATTTGTCATTGTATGTGTGTGTGTGTGTGTGTGTGTCTTTGCCTGAATCCTTGGGATGATGTGTGGCATAATTCATCTTGAATAATTTCCTGCACATTCTTTTTCATGCTCAGGAGCACTTCACGATGAAAGGGAATGCTAATGCTGCGTCTGTATCTGACTGCACAATGTGTGTTTGTGCGCTGGGGATGTGATTGCGTGTGTGTGTGTGTGCGCGTGCCCGTTTGTGCCCGTGTGTGCCAGCTCACTAAGCACATTTATGATAATTAACAGATAGGAGAGGTCAGCTAAAGTGTGTGTATGCGACAGCGAGAGTGAGTAAGAGAGAAGGAGACAGAAAATGATAGGGAGAACAGTAAAGCGTTCATTTACATAAACTTACAATATTGTCAGTGCCTTTCTTAGCCTGCTCTGTAGCGTTCGTATTGTCATTTTTGAAATTTTGAAATTTTGAAATCTATATATATCTATATAGATATATATATATAAAGAAATAGTTGGAGTGTCTCATTACAGTGCTTTCATCGAGGCCTTAACGAAGGCTCCGCTGAAAATTGTTTCCAGGGATAAAAATACACTGACGTGCCAAATTGAAATTCCCAAAATATTAGCAAATGTGATAGCCGCAGTGCCGGTATTAGCGCTCGTACACAATAAGCGGCGAGCAACAGAAAGCTAAACACAGGTCGATCTGCTAAGTGACAGTAATCGAAGGAATTAATAGATGCAAATGAAATGCTCGGCATGCATAGCTGCCGACGACAGTATCTGAATAATTGACTCTCAGATCTGTGTGCTATCCACATGCTTCACGGAAATTTGTATGCATTAATGTGTATGCGTGCGTGTGTCTATGCCAGCGGACATTTTAGGTCTACCCTCCCCACAATCTCACTACCGCCAAACGCCTTAAGATGGTGGCACCTTGAGGCAGAGAGAGACACTCTTACAGAAAGCCAGTCTCCTCCTCCCTTTCCCCCCCTTCTTTCTCCTCAGGTCCTCATGACAACACAGGACAGCCCCCCCCACCCCCACCCCCCTTCCTAACCCTTAGCCCCCCTAATAAATATTTAATTCATCCCTCTCTAATAAGGATATTAGGCGAGTACACCCCAGCCCTGGCGTATATGCATGAGTCCTTTCTCATCAAATTTACATAAAAGGGCCAGATGCTAATGCGAGTGTAGCAACTACTGCTCACCATTCTATATGCAGTGGTAGTGCTTCCTCATCCAAGTGCTCATATAATTTAATTGCCGAACAGCATATATTTTTCAAACGATTCTCCGTATTCAAATTTGTAGCCCGGCCTCAATACCACATGCCTTACAAAACGCGCGACGATGGGCATATTTTAATTGTAGGGGATGCGCGTCTAAAATATTTGCGCTTATTTAATTTTTTTTGCGAAGCCCCTCCTCTCATACATAATTACAGAGGCACTTGATATGAAAAAGGAGGGGAAAAACAATGAAAAAGGGCGTTGTGTTTTACACAATCAAGAGCCCGCTCAAAAATGAATTACTAATTCAACGATTAAAGCCAGTAGAGTTTGGGAAATTGCGTTAGGATGACAATGCAGAGATAGTTTTATAATAGGAAATGATTATGAAAACAATGAGAGGCAATTTGAATTAAAACTGCACTTTGGAAGCAAGTATCTAGATACTGACAGATTGCGGTTGTGTACACAATGTGTTCTATATTTAAGAAAACAACATCTGAGTGTGCGTTGCCCTAACACCCTAACACCATCTAAATGCAGAGTATAGCACGCAGTCTTGTGTATGTAATTAATAGAGAATGAATTATGCAGTGACACCAAATGTATTATTTACACGCTTTGAAGCAGGTTTCAGATGCAAGTGTACTAATTCATTTATAGTGCATAGTATTTGCATAATCAAAAGCCAGCAGAGCACAGATATAGACAGGCAGACAGCCAGATTCAGACTTTAGCAAAAATAGCACTTATGCGTACAGCCTTAGTCTGCACTGCTGCTGCCACAGTGCTGATATCTTATCGTACAGCCACGAAGCTGAAAGCATATTTTACTAGTAAGTTGTTGTAATGTTAGATTTTAGGGAATTACAAACATCTTATCAGCTTAAAAAACACTCCATTAAAAACTTCAACAGGGGGTGCAGGTAAATAGTAAGATAAGCTATATATCAACTTGGATTTCAATTATTTATTTATTTATTGATTTTTAGACAATAAGGTGGGAAATTCTTTTTCTGTTTTTTTGTTATGCATTAAAAAGGGCTGGCTTGTATTTCCTCAAAATTCCCTCCTATGTCTGTTTTTTTTTAATTGTCTTGAAATTGAGCTTTTTGTGGAATATTTTTTACACTGTGATTAACTTTAAAGGTGATGCATAAAATATGGGGGGAAATGTAGGGTGCTTTGAGAGCATAGCATGCATACTGGCGATGCAGATTAATAAGATTTGGGTTTGGGTTAAGTGAGGGGGTTAGAAGTGTCAGTCTTGGAATTACCAAATTTCAGCTTCACTTTTGCCTTTCCTTAATGTTCAGTTAATGGAATAAAGTTCAGAGTTTTACGCATGCTCAGAACATTTTCAGATTATCATAAGATAGTTTTAAATGATGAATGTAAACTCATTTTGGTTCCAGTTTTGAAGTTTTGAAGATGAAATTTTTAAACATAGTCAAATAATTTGACGGTCTACTTACATTTTATTTCTAACATCATACTAAAAAAGATTAATGATAATATTAACAGAGCTCATAGTTGCTGACAAAGGCAGGATTACACCATACAAACAACAAAAATGTGTTGCTTTCAAACTCAATCCCATTATGTTGCATAACAGACATTTGACAGTTAAGTGAGGTGTCTGACTAACATGTCGGTCATGCATATCCACACAGTTAGTTGAAAGAGGGGGGGCATACAGTGTGGCAGAGCACAGCATACCCGCTGCTCCCCACAAGACATTCAAGTGGCCATGCATGATGTCATTAAAAAGGGCTGGGCCATGACATTCTTTAGTGGATTATTGGCAAGTTATGGTTGGCTGGTCTGTTATGGAGAGTGGCTGATCAGATCCCTGTTAATCAGCAGCGACACCCTTAGTGAAGTTAGTGACACTTTTAAGCGTGCGTGTCTGTAAAACACGAATTTGCTATCTCAGACTCTGTTTTGTGTTATATATCGAGACGCTTGTGAATTTTTCACGAGCTAGATTACCATAATGACTTCAGTTTATGAATTTAAAAAAAAAGAGGAAACAAGAAGAAACCTGAAGCTAATCAATTAACAAATGTCAGGGATTTAAGCAAAAAGATGTAACCTTACACAAAAAGCTGTGTTTACGCTAAGCCACGGAGACAGGGGTAGGTGGCATTCTAGTTTCTTGCATAAAACACTCTGTATTCACCTGCGCACACAGACACGCACACAAACACACACGCTGAAACTAGGAACCTGTCCTGCATTGGCAGGGACTGATGCTGCCATGCGCAAGGTGATCTCACCTACCGTTGCCAAGGCGACACCAACCAGAGGGAAAAGTTTATTGTGTGTGCGCATGCGTCTGTGTGTATGTGTATGTGATTGTGACAGAAGCTTGAGCTGGAAGAAGAGAGGGAGGAGTAGGAGAAGGAGGGCCTGCAGGAATTCACATTGTGCCTGGCTTGTTTAAGGTTTATGCCTCATTCACTTACTACCCTTTATCAGGGGAAATACTGAACTGGCTCATTCAATTATCAAGGCAATGAATTCAGCACAGTCGTGTTGTTAAAATAGCAGGCCAGCGCTTTATTGGAGAAAAGACCAACATATGGGGAGGAAAAGAGGTCCGTGTCAATTAATTTGCATATGCTATATGGAGAGACAAAGATAAACAGGAAAACATGGAGGCCTTCATGCATACATGCTCACACACTGACAGGCATGCAGACGCATACAAGGATGCACAATGCAGGCATACACGTAAGGTCCACCACACTTGCACAGCGCTACTCATTTAGGGAAACAGACAAAACAATCCCCCCTACTACCAGCTGGTAATGTTGAATTCTATTAGTGATGAAGAGCTAACTCAGACTATAGGAGTCATCTGCTCATCAATGGGTGGTGGTGGCCTAGGCTTGCTCCACAGCCATGAATGCACTGAATTCATTACCCCTGGTGCACAGATGGTGTCTGGCCGCCTGTCTCAAGTTCAAGTTCATGTCCAGGGGACACACACACACACACACACACACACACACACACACACACACACAGAGATATACACAAAAAGAGTGAGACATGGCCCAAGCCAGACAGACGTTGTTGACTGAGACACAGCTATTGTTCCCTTTCATCAACATGACTGTGGTAGTCTCACTAGCTATCCACGATGCATGGTAGGGCATAAACGCCACTATGTAGATACACATGATGTCTTTTTTTTTTTAAACTAAGTGGCTGTAACTAACTAAGTAGCGTGTATAATTCTGTATACCCACAATCTGCCAGCTTTTCTAGCTGCACAGGAATATATATATATGTATATATGTATATATATATATATGTATATATATATATATATATATATATATATATATATATATATATATATATATATATATTTATATATATTTATATATATATATATATATATATATGTACATACGTGTGTGTGTGTGTTACCTGTATACTATATACTATATTCACATCCTTTGTCTGGCGCACAAATTATCCAAGTCTGGTACATACTATAAACCTGCTATTGCACCTGCCTTACACAGCACAGAGGCACAGAGGAATCACATAAAGCGCCCAGACACATTCACATAAAATATGCTGATTGCACGGCCAATGAATATGAAAACACCTTCTATGATGGTCGTCATGGTTATGTTACTCAACAAATCAGGTGACAACAGTGGTGTGGCAGCAGTGGACTGCATGTGTGAACATGGATGGAAGGCTAACCGATTATATATATATTTAAATATATATATATATATATATATATATATATATATATATATATATATATATATATATATATATATATATATAGATACGAGAATGAGAGCCTTGTTTGTATACTATACTGTACTAGGAACACCTCCGTGAATAATATAAAAGCTTCCTCACAGACTGGAGGACACTTAACTAATTTAAGGCATATTTTAGAGACCATGCACAACAGAAGATGCACATTTTCAGGATCAGTTAAATGTAAGTTTCAGATGGGGCCAAGTAATCATCACATGTAGAGAATCCTATTGATTATTTTTTGGACTTATGGCAGCAGTGGCTTCCACTTCATATAAAACCAGCATTTTGAACCAAATTAGAATTTAAAAGCCCAAAAACTACACAAACGCTAGCCGCCAATCATACTGCATCTTCCCTGCATGCAGCAAAGGAGGTTATTAAGTAGGAGAGACATGCAAGTGTGATTTGCAACTGTTTGAGACCTGATGCTGCTCTCTCCTGGTAATAGCACAACCAAGCATTACATTTCAAATTCTATTCACAAGCCTTGAACTAAGGTCCATTAGTGACTACTAGGATAGATCAGCAGCATACACAAATTCAGCATATATGCTTTTTCTTTCTTTTTCTTTTTCTTCTTCTTCTTCTTCTTCTTCTTTTTTTTTTTTTTTAAAGAAAACCAATATATATATATATATATATATATATATATATATATAGCATAATTTGTAATAAGGACAGGCTGAATATGCCACAGTCGAAAATTTGGCTAATGACAGGCTATGAGATGTTGCCTTAGTGACGGAGGCATTTTTTTAATTTTTTTTTTTTATATTCCTGACTCCGAGTTGACATTTGGTGTGCCCCCCAGACTTAAAAACACTGTTCTCTTTCATAACGCTAGACAAGGATTTCAATCGACTTAACCGAGGACAATAAGACTTGTTTTATTCACCGCAGCTCGGCCCAAATTGTGTTCTCAAATTTCTTTCGGCCAAACGACCCGGTATTGTATGCCGTCTTTGACAGGGGTCGGGAACAAGAGACACTAGTTTTGTCTGACGGTGTGAGAAAGTCTGCAAGAGACCTTTTCAGCAAAGCCGGTGTTGAATTCAGCCACTGTGCCTCTGTTTAACACGGCACCTAAATAATCCTCTGTTGCAAAAGACTGTGAACATATGCTGAACTTGAAATAGGACTTAATCAGATGGGGTTTTTTAATCTGAACTTTTTTAAAAAAGAAAGGGAAAAAAGAAAGGAAAAACATACACTGTGAATGGGAGTACAAAGAATGAAAATGAAATTAAATCTGTAAATATTCAAAATAAACAGGCAAGCTGGAAACACGTGGGTTGCAATGGAAACAACCTCTCATTTTTAAGATCAGGCAATCATCGAGAAGGCTAGCAGGCATCTTCGCAAGCTTACAGGCGTTAAAAGCTCGGATCTACAGCACCATGAGTGATAAACTTCTTTTACTGGAGGGAATGTGTTTTCTTTTTTTAAAGGCCCGTCTGAGGGAGGCAGTTAAATGTGCGTTACAACGCTTGGTCCCATGTGTCACCCCACAGTTTTATCTGTGCCAGCTAATTTTCTACCCCCGACATTGTTTTCTTAATCTCAATTAGGACGTTCGCGGTCAAGTTCAAATACAAAGTGCTGAGCTGTGATTCATTCAACTGCTCCAAGACTCATTTGCAAAATTATTCTCGAGGAAAATGCCCGGATACGCGCGCACACAGGGCACATGCGGCCATAAACCGCAGAGTTTTAAAATAATGACACCCCCCCCCCACCAAGTCCTCATTATCACTTGCTACAATTGTGGAGACATTAACGCATTCAGGACCGTTACTACTCCAAGTTTAGGAGCGCCGCGTCGGCTGGGGCTGGGAAACGTCGCCTCTTTCTTTGGGGATGCAGATGAGTCTGGTGCACTTGACGTCTTTTCATGACCCCTGTCGTCCCCCATCCCCCCACCCAGCCCCTCCAGGTCCTCACGGCGCTGTCTGTCATACTGGGCCTGGGCATGGCATTGCCACTTGCCCCACCGAGCGTGGGAATGGGATCGTCCAGTCGTTCACATCTCCTGCACTGCGGTTAACGGAATCAATTAAGCGGGCCCGATCCCCCACCCCCTCCCACCCCAACATCTCCCCAATCCCCTCCCTCCCTCCTGTCCTCCCTCTTCTGCCACCTCCCTCCTGCTTTTACCCCTATTCCCCACCTCTCTCTCTCTCTCTCTCTCTCTCTCTCTCTCCATTTTTGTCACTCCAGTATATGTCCTAATTATTACTGTTTGGAATGCCAGCGCCGTTTCCTGGCCGGACTCGATCATGCTGGAATAAGAAGCATGGAGTCGTACACGTGGATTACTACAGAAGCTCTTAATGCCAATCTTTAATGCTCCCCATAAGCTTAAAAACTACATTTAGATTGAAAACAATTTGTAGAAAGTATGAAACAATTTAACATAAGTGTTTCAGTCTAAGGAAAAGTTCAGCGTGCGTGTGTGTGTGTGTGTGTGTGTGTGTGTGTGTGTGTGTGTGTGTGTGTGTGTGTGTGTGTGTGTGTGGTTAAATGTGGATAAGCTTGCACGTGTGTAAGGGGAGGGAGGGATACAAAAATGATAATAAATAAAAGAACAAAAATAAACCCATTTAGATGAATCACATCTACAGTCTCAGGTCCATGGGGAAACTGAGTAGGAATAGGTGGTCCAAAAGTCCTCGACGAGTCTGGAAGTAGTTTTTACTTTCGGTTATCTAGCTTTATGACGAGCAGAACACTCATACAGCTAGATAACCAAAGATAACAACCCACTTCCCAATCTTCAGCAATAATCCACATGTGTATTTCATCTTCTGGTCTCCAAGTTTCCATCTCTCAGAACTCAAATATACATAGCGGTGGGGAAAAAAGTCATCAGTTTCCTGCTTCAAGTCACATTGTGCATTATATCCCTTATATTCCCTTATTTTTGTCGTTGAGGGGACCATAGTACAGCCCGAACTGTTAGACACCTGGTGTAAAAGAAAAAAAAAGATATATATTCCCAGTGTTAATGTCATATTCACTTGACATTAACCAGTATTACTGAGCTGAAGAGGGCCTTCAAAATCGCGGTAAGGTGTAGTCATCCTTGCACAGGGGCCATCATTTGCAATGCAAATAGCTTCAATCCCACAAAAGGCTCTTTCGCCTCTATTAAGTCGTTGTGGCAGTGGCAATAGATATCCTGCGAGGCCAGTGGAGAAGAAACGCGGCAGAGAAGGTGGGAAATCCTGTTTCCTGTGGAAAGTGCAATAACAGCAGAGGGAATTACGACGCAAATGTTTCGGATTATGAAGACAGGTGCTTGTTTTTTTTTTCTTTCTTTCTTTTTTGGCCAGAGTGTCAAGTTGTCCGCTCGCATCCAATGTGTACTTAAGGAAAGATAAAAACCGATGACTATGAGCCAAAGGGTCCGTTCTGCAGGCTTGCATGGTCGATCAGTCTGAAAAGGGGGGGATAAGGGCCATCCCCAAAGGATAAGGGGCTGGGGGTGGCCAAAATATGGACCAACCCCAGTGAGGTCAAAGGCCTCAGACCACGACAAAGTAACTCCGGTGATGTCATAAAAAAATCGCAAATGCAGCCTCATATCAATGCTCAATCTTCATCCATTACACAGAGCGCGTTGGAGTAAGTCCGCCTTGCAGCGAGCAGTCTGCACACCCTCTCTCACACAGGGATGAAAATGGATCGCAGAGGGAACCATATGTGGGTTTTTTTTTTTACACAGAATGAGAGCGATACTACTGCTTTTAGTGGGAGACTCGAGCAGAAATTGCAGCTATTAAACAATAAAAACGAAACAACTTTGTGAGGAGAGCATCGCTGCGCTGCTTGAGCGCCAGCGTCTTCCTGTCTAGGCTGTATTTTTCTATTCGCAATAACACGGTACCCGTTTGCTCACTGCTCTGCTCCTCACACGAGACACATCTGTACAACAGGAGTCAAATTGCTCTCACGTGCTCGATCTTTGCGTCGAAATCCTTAATAGCCGCTTGTGTGTTGTTGTTTTTGTCTTTTTGCCATCGTCGCAATCAGATGGGCAGACTACAATGGCATTCAGGTAGGCTGCCGGTGTCGCCTCCCGCGGAATGAGACCCCAGCGCTTTTCCGCGAGGATGTTAACCCGCTCACTTTTTCCGTAGAAATGCAAGTAGTTAACTGATAGCTCGGCACAAATAGGTCAAAAATATAGGGGCTCTGTAAGTGTGTCAACAATAACACGCACATGGAACATGTGATGGATCATGCGCAGGAGCATGCAGCTGCAGGTTATCGAGTGCATTTCTTGTATCCTGTGCAGAACTTTGATTCTGTTCGAACTGCGAAAGGCTCTCAGCTCACAATAAAATAAAATTAAAAAGGTCAATCTCACACCTTGGCTGAGTCGGTTCATGCGTGCATATCGGTGATAAATTAACATCCAGTTATTTGTCAATGGCACATTAACTTTTTTTTTCTCCTCTTCTTCAGGTGTTCCATTCACTTGCTACAGTTTTAGACCTGGCCCTCAAGTGTACTCTCATTTCGTGGATGGGAGGGGCAAAGCAGAGGTGTTTTAATGAGCAAATATGAGTCACAGGGCCTGTGCATTTCAATGGGGGATTACTCTACACACTTTACTCCTTCAAACGTTCACAGTCACATCTAGTAAATTCATATTTGCGAATCTCAGCTGTCCATTTCCAAACAACATATTCCACTCGCAACGTGATATATCCGAATTTGCCCAAATGCGATCTCCGCACAATGGAAAATGCCCCCAAATTATATAATTTACGCACACATTGTTAATGTCTTTATTTCTTTTAATGCACCGTAAGCTTCACCACATCCAAAAATCATCCTGTCCTTCTGTTGATCTGTTGGGTGACTAACTGCATATCATTGCGGTTTTCGATATAAAGCACACCTGATTAAGGTAAAGAGGGGTTCAGAATGGGCCTCCACACAGAGACCACGCTCTCATTACAGCTCACCGTTTTTCAGAGGTAAGACCTGCTGATCCTTGTGCAATTACAAGAAGCTGCATTTCCGCGAAAGTTAAAGACACAATGCCGAGAAGCCAAACATTTCAGAAGGGTGCAGTTCTCTTTGCAGTATTAGCTTTATTCGAACATACGACGCATTCATGCTAATAACACCTACATAAGTAAAACTGTACAACGAACGCTTTGTTTTTAAGACGGTGTGTGACGATTTTGGTGACGTTATTCATTCAGAGTAAAGTCAAACTTTTTTGTGTTTTTTGTGTCTTTTGTACCAAGACATTTCAGGTCCAAACACGGTGGATTCATTGGCGCTGAAGTATGCCTTATGTGGGTGTAATAATAATGTCAAATTTTGGACAGCACTTCTTTTTATGCTCGGCTGTTTTTCATAACCAGAGAGGACGAAAGAAGATTATCTCTGACGCACCCTTTACTCTAGTAAGACTGCTGACAATCTTTAAAGATGACTTAATTGCAGAAGGCTGAAATGAAAGAGTGAAGACGCTCTTAAAGTTAATAGCATTAAACTATTCTTTGTGAGAATAAAGCCTAACTTAGGATCTGAATGCATCTAAAGGCTGCCAATCAGTGTCTTATTACCAAACTGTGCAAAAAAGGTTAAAAGCCACAAACTTCACATTTCTTTCCTGAAAGTGTAACGCAATTGCGAGACATCATTCAGCGACGTATTTTAAGAAAACAGCAGCGCATGTTTTTAAACGATAGTCTAGATTCAACTTTTGCGCACAAGGAAATCTTTAAATCAGACACACAAGTTGCACTTACTTCCTAATGGCGAGTCACAATCAGACCAGAAGCCGTCCCAACCCGGTGAAGAACAACGGGGTCCGAGTGTACCGTGATATGGTGTATGTTCCCTTCAAATATCCCAGCCGTATTATTTGGTGGGTGGGGGGGCGGAAGGGAGGGGAGGGGGGGACTTTAAAATTGCCGCTAACACTCTAGCCTGTATTCGGCGTGCTACAGCTGCTCTGTGCAAAGCATGAGCATCCCACGCACATGACAGACGAAGAGAAGGAGAAAGAGGGAGGGATGGGGAGAGGGAGAGACACAACTTTCCCATAACGTCTACAAGCACCAAATAAAAAAAAAAGTGCATGCACAGTTGAGCTTCTCAGAGTGTGCAAGTTTTTTTCTCCCCCTGTTGATGGTGGGTTCGGATGAGGAGGGAGGGGGTGATGATGATGATGATGAGGAGGGGTTGTGGGTTTGGGGGGGGGTAAAGTCCATCCTTCTGTGTGAGCAGAGGACGTGCTCTGAAATTCAAACAAGTTCCCTCGGTTCTTTTGTTGCACGCACGAACTAAGGCAGCATTGTTCGCGGTTTGGCGTGGACAACTCCCTCCTCTTGCCTGACCAGGTTGCGAAGTGAGCCTCGCAGTTGGGTGGTAATGAATTTGCTGCAGGCGCTTCGCTAACACGCTTTGACAAACGGAACGCATTTACCGGTTTCCAGACAGAGGGGAAATGATTTGCTACATGCAATTCCCAAACTAAGTCTAGAATGGGGTCAATAATGAAAAGAAAGGGGAGAAACACACTTTTAAACTTCACTCAGAATCTTTTGATTCAATCTCGGTGTACAGCACAGGCCCATACTAAGACTTATAAATCCACCTTGGTCCCAGTTGCCTAATAAGAGGTAGGCTAATCTCATAACACACACACCGCCCCTCCCAAATTGGACACACACACACGTCCGCACGTATACACAGCTTGGAGAGAGAGTGAAAAGAAAAGAAAGATGAGATTTTTTTTTACACCACAAAAAAAAAGTTAGAATGAAGTGACCCACTTGTCAGTAACCTACAAGTAGCCAGTGTCTTTATATAATTCTCTCGGTGAAGACGTACTTTTTTCTTTTTTGGGGGTGGGTGGGTGGGGATATATTATACTGTTCGATATTTCCCAGTAAAACTAGTTAAAAGGCTTTCCTCCTGCCAGAACACCATTTCTTCCAGGCAAACGCCTCGGGCTTCCCGCTCTGTTATTTCCACCGGCCACAATTTCCACGTAGCCTATTTTTCATTTCTTTTAGCAAATCATCATGTGACCGAAACAGGGAAAATGCAAAAAAAAAAAAAAAAAAAGGAAAAAAAAAGGAAAAAAAGGTTGGGGGGGGGCTCCAGGCATCCTCTCTCATTTACCCCCCTTACCCCAGCCCCATCCCTTGCCTAATTGCAGGCGTATCCATTAGATTCAACCGGATTCACGTTTTAGTTTAACAGCGAGGGCACGTTCAATGACGTAGACAAGCATATCAGCTACGTGCAGCCATATTTAAATACATCAAGGCAATTAGCGCATCAAAATATGCAAATCCCTCTTACTACATAGTCCGCCCGGCCGCAGTCGGAGTATTTCCCCTCAGCCTGTTCTTGGTGCGTTGCCGTATTGAAAGCCAACATAGCTTTGTTTTGTCTTCCAAAGAAGCTTCCCTAATGTGAGCAAGACAGAATTAAAGGGAAACATGAAGAGAAGGAGAACCCAGGCTCCTGCGTGGAAAACCGCCCATGCGTAATGAGACGACCCGCTCCGCCATTCTCAATTCTCCGACGCCGTTGGCTCTGGTGTGCGTATTATTTTTAATATTGATGCATATTCAGAGGGTAGATTTGCATTACACACTTCTTGCTTGCTGTTTATTGCGACGCATTTCCTCATGTTTTGACCGTTTAGATCTGTGCAGAGCTCCTGTGCACCTTCGTAGCGATGATTTCCTTTATTTTTCAAATGCAGTAATCAAATTATTTGACTAATGCTGGCTTATATTAAGCCGACAGCGAAGATAGCGACGTCACTGTGTGCTTAAGAATTAAATAATACACTGGATCTTAATGTAAATCGGCGGTGTCTTTTGAATACGTAAATGCACCATGCATGAACAAAGAGCTCTCTGGTGGGCAAACAATGGGCACTCAGCATAGGTGATAGCATAGAGGTGATACTGATACGACTGTCTCAGAGCAAGAAACTGACAGTGTCGAAAAGTAATAACTAAAAAGTCTGCTGTCCCGTTTGTGAGGGGGAAAAAAAACAGTGACGCAGCGCTGACATTTAGGTTGCAATTGCTCAGCCTGTCTCCTTAGTGTCCGTGCACGCGCACAGAGCTGACGCCAGGGACGAGAGCGCGAATGCAAGTGCTCTTGGAGAAAAATATCCACAAACATGATCACATGTTTATATGAAACCAAGTAGAAATGCGTTAAAACATGGCAGTTTTCACCTTTTTTCTCCTCCCCTTCCCTCTTTTTATGATTCATTGTGTTTCCGCACGGGTCTTAAATGAAAAATCTGACCACTTACCTCCAAGTTATCATAATCCAGCGCTGCTGTTGCTGCTGCTGCTGCTGCTGTTAATTTGTGTTTGGTTATAGGTCACTTTTCGATCAAGTTGCTAGGACGTTTTCCGGGAGGTCAAACTTTCTTCTAGCAGCCACAGCAGATGCAGCCCCTATGGCTACTCCCCTTGTCATTGAACCTTATTCTTAAATTGCTCGTGACTCAACACCAATGGTCAGGCTGGCTCACGTAAAGATATTCAAAGCCACAAGAGTCCGTCACCACACCTATGCGTGGCTTCTAACTAGAAAGCAGCCCAACATTACTTGTTATAAAAAAAATATTAGAATATTTGGGAATCCATTCATCATCCTTTGTTGCATCACACACGTATTCATCACCATCACCAAAAAACAAAATGTAACGCGTAGGCCTTTATCGTTGGAAATGATAAATAACTGAGCATATTGATTAGTGGTCAATTTTAAGAATGTTTAGTGTTCACTCTGGTGCTATAGCTTGAACAAAATGAACGATTCTTGCGGTAATAGTTATTTTGTGATTTAATGATGACGATGTGAAGAAAGGTTTTTATACTAAAGGGTCTGGAAAGGAGGCTTTCTCTTTTTTTAAACAAATGTAACCTTTTATTATTTTACTTGTTATCCTTTTAGTGTAACCAAAACGGAAAAAGAAAAAAAAGAAATGGATCTGCGCAATTCGACAAAGCAAAAGAAAGAGCTTATGATGTTATACGTTTTAATTGGGAGACCACTACGTTTCTGGGCACGAACTTACATTTACACTTTCCAGTTCTGTAATCGGAGTTGGGGAGGAGATCAATTCGCTGTTCCGTCATCCTCATTTGAATTGTATATAGAAGAGACACCTTCATGGTGGATTCCCACTGTTCCTCATGGTAAAATCACTTGTTTGCGTGGATAATACAGCCTTTATCTCGGGTCTTATCAGGACAACAGATCCCCAGCAAATGAGACAATGTGATTTCAAGTAGGGGCACAGAAAATCGAAAGGCATGTCGTTTTTAGGAATAAAAAAAATATTATTGAGAGATGAAGCAGTGATTCGGTTCTCAACATGCTGAATTTAATCCTCGTTTAAAAGGGAGCAAATCAATGAGCGAAACCAGTTTGGATCAGATAACATTAACTGATCTTCGAAAAGACAAAAATAAATAAATAAACAAAATAAAATAAAAAATATTGCCTATTTTCCAATTTGAGGCCAGGGTAGACGTCAGCCTACGATGCAGTTTGTAAGAGGACCCGGGGCGCTTTGTCTGGCACATGAAAACGGTATTCAGAAACTGGCGTAATGAAACACCTCCAAGGTAAAGAACCAGCCAAGCTTTTTTTAAAACTGAATACCTGAAACTGTAAAAGTGCGAGGTCTCTCTTGCAGCTGTGTTCAAAAATAAAAACTTTTTTTCTCTTATAGTAATAAGAAAAACTGTATTATTATTATTATTATTATTATTATTATTATTATTATTATTATTATGTCACAGTTGTTGGGGTTTTTTTTCTTTTCTTTGCAACAGAGTACACATTATCATTGTTTTCACAATCGGATATTAAGCAGTAATTGTTAGAATTAAATGATAATAAATAGTGTATTATGTATTTACACTTACCTCAAAGAAAAATGGATGAAGCAGCTGGTGGAGTGCACGGGACCATTCAGGGTCTGGTCTACAGCTTCTTTTGGAGAAAGACGGCGAGGAAGATCCAGGTTGTGAGGGCATCGACTAAACAGCTAAACGGTGACATCTAGTGGTGATTTCTAGTTTGAGTACTCACGGTGAACGAGTGTGCAGCCTACAAGGGTGAACGAGTATCTGTTCCTACCAACGCCACACTGAACTTGCGCAATCCAACGTCATGCGTGCAATTTAATGTACATTCATGATCTTAAAATAAGCCTGATGCTGGAAACACACATGCCCTCAGAACTCTTTCATTTTAATGTTACAAAAGCAGCAACTGAAGCCCTAACTGGGCTTTAAGCTAAGAATGTATTTTAGATATTGTTTTCCCCACCCTGTAAATGTACAAGTGCTGTCTTGATTTTAATTTATTTATTTTAATTTATTCACCCTGAAGGCGCTGATTTTTTTTACAATTCGTTTTTTTTTTCCTTTTTTCATTTCTATAGTTTTTTATCAAAAAAGTGGCAGCCCGTTTGCAGATTCAGGTTTATTGCATCAGTTTGAAAACTGTGAAACCTGTTGTCACAGTATATTATTTTTGATAGATAATTCATTATGTTTGGTCTGCAGTGACCTTACAAACCTTCTTTCACACGTTACTGGTAGAAAACTCTTCAAAATCACTTCAGTGTGTCTGGTATTAATGTAATGGCGAAAGAAAATGTGAACATTTAGACCGTTTAGGAAACAGTGTCAATAAAGATGCTGTAAACATTAAAACTGTTACTTGCCGGCATCTGCACACTCCTGCTCCAGTCTGCACAAGTGAAGAAGTCAGTAGAATACATCGGAGCATTAGCCTCATTGTTATATATGATCTTAAAAGAGTAACTCCGTTACTTTTAGATCGTGAACAATTGTTTAAAGCATATTTAAAGTGATGCATGTAGACATGTTGCTGATGTAGCAATTACTTGTGAAATAAAATAATATCCAAAACGTGTTGAATCTGTTTCTTCGATTTGCCATCTTTAAATACGTGCAATTAATAGATGACGTGTGACAAGTTTATGTATCATTTCTTGTTACCTATTAAAGAAAAAAACAAAAACATATTTCTCAGCAAAAGAAACGACGGCCAAATTGTAGACTACAAAACGGTAGAAAAGCAAACGAAACCTAATTGCAATTAGTTTCTCGATAATTCTGAAACCATCCTACAGGCAGGCCTATGTTCACAGCAACCCACTGCAACGTTTCTCTTCCTGGAAAATATATTTATTCATATCGATTCACAATTTTTCTGCATGTAGTAAGTAAATAAATAAATAACGCTAACGTTAAGAAGCGATAACTTCAAGGAACAATGACTTCAGACTAACAAGAAAAGATAGAAAAGGGGCCTTTAGAAAATATAGACGGTAGACATATATTATATATATCTAAAAAAAGAGAGATTTATATAGAAGAAAAAAATGAAAAGAAAAACGCTATCAAAAGGATTTCTTTGGCATTACAAAATGTTCGAAATCTCGCGATGGATTTATTTTTTATTTTTGTAAAACTGTAATTCGTTTGTTTTTTCTCTCTTTCTGTGTGTGCCTGTCTATATGGGTATTCACTAATGTTATTACATTTCCATTCGAAAAAAGTGATTCTTTCAGGTAAGCTATACAGACCTGTACTGCCTGCAGAAAAATGCATGAACAGTCAGGAAAATTTCTTCCTTTTTTGCGTTTTGATAACAACACAACCCAATAATTGTTACAATAAAGTTAAGCTATATTTTGGGGGTCAGTCATTGCGAAATAACTGTTATAAGAAAAGCTGAAAAAAAATAAAGACTGTCATGTATTTTATAGAATAAGCTGTCCACTCTCTCTTTGATTCAGACTTCTGAGTTGTTTTGCTTTTTTCCCACTTTTTTTTATTGAAGAAAAATCGAGTAGGACAGGAGTAGGCCTAAACCTTTACCTTGTTTCTTGTGGTGTGGAGCATACGACTGTGATTGCATTGTTTAGGATCTCTGTGCTCTCATGTTTAAATGTAGTTTGATTTACTACTCAGAAAGACGATGTAACTGTAATTGTGAGGCCAACTGTTAAAAAAACTGTTTAAAATATTAAATAAATGTTGCTGTTGCTTTTTTACAATTATTATTTATTTGTCATTATAAATATAAAAATGCACCTATTGAAAAAAATGTGGATGACAAATTATCTGCGAGTGAAGTTGCTATGGCACCATGTCCCTTCATTTCCTCATGGAAGCTCTTTGTGTTGATATGTTTTTTGAGTCTGCATGGTATGAAAGCAATCGCTGTATGGGATGCATGTAGAAACAAGTCAAACACAATGAAATCACACCAAGTCACATCAGGATAACTAAGAAAGCCAGTAACTTTACTGAAATCTCTGCAAAATACAAATAGCCTTTCCCTCCTGCAGAGGAGACTTTTATTTCATCCCCATACGTTTTCACTACATACAGCTGAATCAAGTCCCTTGAGTTACAGAGATGTGATTTTAATTTAATACCATCTTAGTCTCAAGTGGCGACAAAGGCCAGCTTATGCCGCTGAAAGCCGCTCCTGCATTCCAAAAAACCTTAGTTACAAACGTCCGCCCCCATCATCAGGTTTATACAAGCTACATTGATACTACAGACTGACTTTTTAAGTATTTTAACATATTACTCTTTTTTTTTTAATTTCAGCTTTTGAGTACAACTTAAATAAACCACAAACACAGAGGAGCAACAAAGAATCCCGTAGCATGTGAATGTTGGGACCTTAAGCAATTGTTATTACACATGGCTGTACAGGTGAATGGTCTCCCCTTTGCACGTTAAGTGACTTATCAAAAAATCAGCTGAGGTACTGCTTGGGTCAATTTTGAGGTACCAACATTTAGTCTGATATAGTAATGACAAAGAACAACTGATCAACAGATGAAGAAAAAAATTGGCTTCAAATTGAACAAACGTAGAAAGAAGAAGAAGAAAAAGCAACATCAAAGATATAAAGACAAGCTTTCTCCATGTCTTTGGTTAAAAATACTGTCAAAACTATAGCACTCTAATTAACTGTCAGGACATGTTGGCATTATTTTATTCAGCGAGCAAGCAGTGTGTAATGTTGATTGATGAAGTGAAAAACAAGTACAGCTTTCACACGGGCCTGAATGATTCCGAGTTAAGTAACAAATTGTAAATAGAAAATGCGTTTTTCCTTTCCTTTTTGTTTTTTTCCCCCATGTAACCTTTTTCGATACGCTGCACAGGGAGACAAATGAAGAAGAAAGCAGGGAAATTAATACGATTCCTATGGACAATGCAGTTTGATGGCTAAAGCTACAATAACTAACTGAAAGTGAAATGTGAAAACAGTTGTGAATTTAAGCAGAATCTTTTATTATCTTGTTTCAATGCTTGCAAAACCAAAAGAACAAAAAAAAAAAAAAAAACCCCATATATGAATGTGAAAATAAAAGCTGACTTTACAACACAGAAATGCCACTGGCTTTGGTTTCTCCACACTTATGCTGCCTGAAACATCATGTTTATTTTTTTCCCAACCTTTTTTTTTCTATTGAAGTTTAAAAAAAAGAAGAAGAAGAAAAACACTGTTATAGAGGCTCTGCCCCATTTGACTACACAGACTGTATACAGTAACAACCTAGTGATCCTGCATGAAATATGCACATAGAAATATCATAACACTTAAGTGACAGCAGATACGGGTGTGGGAGGCGGAGAGATATGTGGCTAGTCTCATTGTTTAAAAAAGAGAAAATCAAAGCTATTCATCAAGAATAAACAATTGTGCTTCTCCCATACCAGCATGATCAGTTTGTTCTTTTTTGTGTCTTACGCTGAACTGTCTGTGACAGTGTGGTAAAGGATGTGGAACCCTGTTTTCGAGACTGGAGCGACACAGAATTAAATTAGGTTTGAAAACAAGAGTACTTAATCACGATGCATAAATCGCATTACGTTAATGCGATTCAAAGGAAGATTTTACAGTTTGCGTCTGAGCGACATCTCCAACACAAGGTAGACTGGGTCGAAAATTGAAGGTGGTATTCAAAATCGATGAGGTCAAATCTATGTTTTATGACTACGATTATTAAATTATAATAATTTGGACTCCTAACGAAATATCCGGATGCATAAAAATGTATTCGGAGACTCCGGCTTTGTCATATTTCCTCATCAGTGTGACAATCGTGTACATTACGTGTCAACATTTATTTCTGTGTGGTCTCCAGATTCAGCCTCGTGACATTTTCCACTAGAAATGAGGTTTTTCAGCATTCAGGCTTCAACCCTGGCAATGCTTTCCAGCTGGTTTTTAAGGTTAGTCTAAACACCCCGCCCAAACAGCCCTGTTCAGAGTTAAAATGAAACAAACCAGACAACATGTGCAACAGCACATAGAAACTTCACTAAGAAACCAACAAAAAAAATCATTATTATATATATTTATATATTAGAAAGCTATACACAAGCATGTTAATTTCACAGATTTTTTTTTAAAAGATTCTTAATATTACCATTATTATATATAATAAGAAATACACGTTTAAAAACAAACCTCTACAAAGATTAAACAGTTCAGCAAAGCATTGGATCTCAGTCTGTTTTTCATGGCTTGGGGCTTGAAGCCCTGTCATTTCCCCTCTGGGTGAACTATCCATCTCTTATTGGCAAAGCTATCAAAAAACACATTCTGGCTTATAGAAACTACAAAAAGCCACAAAAATGCTTTGCATTTTATTCCTTTCATATGAAAATATAAGCAAGTGTATTGTACAATTGTTTTTTTCTCTTTTTTTTGTTTATCAATACTGAATAGTTAATACTAGATCCAGAGATTTTCTTGATTACGCCGACATAGCTCTTAGATCAAAGAGTGGTCCTCACTCCGTTCTTTAAGGGGAGCACGAAAACGATCAAGGGTTCCACACATCTAGCATCGGGTTTTCTCGTTTACCTGTACAATCCTTCAAATGTTGCATAATAGCTTTTTCATTTAGTGAGTAAATAAATCTTGTAATGTCTGGCGACTTTTGACCCCAGGCCCTTTTACCCCTTTGACCCGCTATTTACATAAATACGTTGAACCTGCAACATGACATCATCTAATGTTAACACACATTTTTGCAAGGTAAAACTGCAGAGAAGGTCTATAGCAATGAAACTGATACTGTACACATGTATTGTTTGTCCAACTCAAGTGCTAAGGTGTTTTTCACTGGACACAATCACGCTCATCTTGTTTTTTTTGTTGTTTTTTTGTTGTTTTTTTTGTCTCTATTCACTGATATAGCACTGGGGCAAATTGTAAGTACGTTTTATGAAACAGAGTACCTGACCTTTTTTTTGTATTTGTTGATATGCACATCTGTAGACACGTGTTACACGTGTTAAGATATATGCATACATGATTCTTTTTTTTTTCCACAATACAATTTATGCATAGTTCCCCAACAAAAATACCCCCAGATCCCATCCCATACAACAACTACCCTCCCAAGCCCCCATTACAACACCCAACTGCTTTATATAATGTCAATATGTATAACACGCACACACACGCACACTCAGCAAAATCAAAACAAGGAACAAAAAATAAGGAAAAGAAATTACAAACAGATTTTTGGAAAGGGTTGTCCCTTTGCTTTCCTTCAATAAAGAGAAAAAAGGAGAGAGGCCATGGGGTTGGGCGGTGAGTGACTCATGAGATCGAGTGCGAGGAGGAAGAAGAGGGAGCTGACTGTGGGGCATCGTAATGCTGCATTGTCGGGAGCTCGGGGCAACTTGGGGCACTGCAGAGGAGTGGACAGTGCAATCATGTCGCCCATCCTTCTGACAGGCGTACCCGTTTGATGGAGGGGCTCTCACGCTCATCCAGGGCGGGCCGGGCCAGTCCCAGAGGTGAGTGGAACTCATTCCTGTGCTCATCGCGGTCGCTGCCCTCATGGGAGCTGCTACAACTGCTCAGGCTATCAACAGGGGAGCGTCCCGAGTCCTGGCGGGACGAGGGGTTCTGGGGAGGTGGCACCCCGCCACCGTAGCCCCCCGGTGTGCTGCTGGTGCGATCTCTAGGAGGAGAAACAGGTTCGGACTTGATGTGGAGGCTTTGAGCAGAGGGCAGGGACAGATTTGAACCCTGACATAAGTGAGAGCTAGAACAATTTCTGTTGGAAGGAAAGGAAACGCAAAGGGGTTACAGAGTTACAGAGCAAGAAACAAAGTGATTTTAAAAGTCAGCTCGTAACACGCACACATACACACATGCCAGCATGCATACATACACACTCGTGAAAAAAAAAAGTGAGGTGTCACTTGTGTTCGATCTTGCAAGTGAAGATTGAGAACAGTAAAGTAGATTTATGAGTGTGGCATTTCAAAAAATAAAAAATCTCTGGGAGTAATTCATGTGTTACTTCATGCACTTCCCAACAACACCTCAGAGTAAGCTCTGTGCACTCACCCTAGCTGGCCCAGCGCTGAATGCTGCATGTTCTGAAGGTGTTGCTGTTGCCACCCACTCATTGAACCAAGGTGTAGAGAGCTGCCACTGTTGAAGCCAGACAGGGAGGAGAGGTCTGTGCTATTCAGGGAGTACTCTGTGTGCAAACACATATGAAAAAGAAGAGGAAGATTCACATTATAGTTTGTTCAATGAAGTGAAAAAAAGACAAAGTTGGAGCTCTGGTAAATCCTGCTGTGACATGAACGTGTTCAAGTCACTGGGTGGGACAATATCACCCTCTGCTGTTAGATTGCTGTATAACACCCATTTGCACACAGAAAAGAAAAGCTTGGTATACACAATACAGAGTTTAAAAATAAATTTGGATTTGATGGGTCATTTTGCGTGTAATGCAAAACTATACACACTGCACAAAATAACTCTATGTTTACAGACACACTGGGCAACGTACCGGTACCATAAGAAGTAGAAATGGCAGATGGGTAACCGCCCATGCCTTGTCCTGGTAGAGTAGGAGTTGCTACTGATACCACTGGGGTGGCCAGTGACTGAGCAGACTGAGAGTTGTTTATTCTCTGGTTCTGTGGCAGAGGAAGAGAAGACAGAGAGAAAAAAGGGGAAGATGGGAGAGGCTTGAGAACATAAAATCTACTTCCAGACAAAACAAACAAAAAAAGTAATAAACCGAGAAAGTTTTTTTCTTCCTTCTTTCATTTCTTTCTTTCACTCAACAGATGCTGAAAGAATGAATGTGATGCCAACTTCTGGAGAAATTAATCACTTGACATGCGGCAAGGCTGAACCCTGCCAACCCTATCATTTACCACCCTTTTTCCGAGGGCCTACTGTCGCTATAGTAACACCGCCGGTTTCCACGGCAACGCGGGGTAGCAAAGGCAAAGGAAAGGCACTTTAGTGAGGCAGAGGGGAGGGTTTGTCAGAAAATCATGGAGGTTTGATGCAACATGAAAGTGTACTCTTTTGTTGCCTTTCATTTCTACACTCTGAGCAGTTCTGTGAGTTGCACATGTGCAACACACAATTCTCCATGCAGGTGAAAAAATATGAGGAAGAAAGGGAGGAATGGATACACACACACACACACACACACGCACACACACAAATAAAAAGGCCAGGTTGCTTTTACTCTGGCACACCACTGGATGGCACCATGTGCCCTCATAAAACATCGCATGAGGCGACACTGAGGCCTTCAGCAGAGTCAGCAGCAATAAAGGTGAAAGTTTCTCTGCAGTCAGGATGGCTTTTCTTGCAGTAATAAGCCCTTTAGTCAAAGCAAAACTGGATTCAAATTAAGAGGTTAGTATCAGGGGACTGCATCGCTCTAGGATCATTATGCTTCTTAGAGGTTTTTTTCTTTACTGGAAAACTCGACAGCTTCAGAATGTTTCGACTGTTTCAGGGTTGTTCTTTTTTTTTTTTTAATCTCTGATTTTGAGTTGCAGTCTGACTTACCAATAGCAGATCGACATCCTCAGACTGATGGCATTGAAAGGGGAGGGTAATACATTCAAATTAGTGAGTGTAGGTGAGCACACACAAGTGGTGGTGGCTAGGCGTGGATCTAGGGATGGAGCTGCATTGGAATTGAGCCAACGGAAGCAGAGCTAATGTGAAAAGAGGATGCTAACAGCTATTGTAACTCTACTAACGTAACACACTCATTTATAGGAGGGAAGAAAAAGAAATAAGGGGGACCTTTGGAAGAAGCATCAGCATACACAAACAGACACAGCAGAAGTGATACACCGTAACTGCCAGAATATCAGCCTTGGGCCAAAAGTACATTTTAAAGAAAGGCTTTGGTTTAACAAGCTGCCAAGACTAATCAGAGAAACGTGTACCGTAAGTCACACTTATCACAAGCATAACCTCATCAACCCAAGTCTGATACGATAGGATGAAAGCAGCAGAGAGGACATGAAAGGAAATAAACAATAACAGCCAAACCTGACAGGATACCCCCCCCCCCCCCACCCCACCCCTAGAAAGGTAGCAGGATATGCAGGAGGGAAAGTGGATGAGGAAAGGAAGCAGGTTGAGAGAGGGATGCAACCGCTACTCACAATGGACGGCATGTTGTTCTTGGCACCAGGGGGGATGAGCACACGTAGGTCAGGTTTGCGGTTGTTCATGCCCAGGTTCATGGGTGGGGGAGACTTAGTCTGCATGTTCTTGTTCATGCCACCTGGAGAAACCAGCAGACCAGGCGAGTTGCGGTGGTTCCCATATCCATTTCCTAAGAGAGAGCACAGGAAAAAGGCAGAGAAACATTTAATACACCAGTGTTCTCCTTTGGTATTTCTAGGAAGGCGCACTTACATGTTATTAAACCTGTGTCATTTATTAGCGCACCGTCCTGAAGAGAAGACTTGTAAATGGTGCTTCATGGAAGCGGTGCACACTGCTGGCGGAGCAGATGTGCAGTTTTTGTCTTCATTACCAGTTTTTAGTGCCCACACGACAGCACCTCACCCTAAAACTCTGCTACCGTCACTGAAGGCTATATTGTTCCCGTTTCAGCCAGCGAATCTTACCGAAACATCTAATTTTGGGTAGCGAGACCACAGAGGGATTGGGTAAATCGTAGTTAAACACAGTTCTGAGGCTCTTCTAGACAAAAGTCGTGCCTTTCTCTTGTCACTAGACCTGGATTCCTCTAAGCATGGAAGGTCAAGCATACAGCACCAGTTTCTCCCTCAAAAAAAAAAGAAAAAAAGAAGAAAGGTAGTCCTAGCAACATCATTAAAAAATTGAAAGTGGAGACTTATTGCAAGCAACATGGTCTTTGTTTCTAACCCAATCCCACAGACTGCTTTTCCCCCCTTCCATTCCTTCCCTCTTCCTAGGGGTAGAACACAGGGCACTGTGTGGACGTTCCCACTTGAAAGACGGGCAGGAATTATACGTTAGACATAAATGAATTTCCTAATCATATACTCCAGGGGAAAATGAGTCACAGATGTCTTCCTGGGCAATTTCCCCTGCTGATCTTTGTTTAATTTGAGAGCGAGGTTTTTGTTGTTTTGAAATGAAAAGTCTCAAAAGCTCAATTTGAACAATCTGAAGAGTAAACGACCGCTAGCAGCGAGAGAAAATGAGGCCGCCTGACAGAAAACGAGAAAAATAGTGTTGTGTTACTGTTGCCGCTGATGTGTGTGCCGACGCGTGATGCCTGATATTAGCGCAGACTTTGCGTGTCACTGTATGTTTTGCTGTATGCAATGTTTCACGCTATAGGCGCCGTATGACTTGAGGCTCTGTGAGAAACGTTGCTTCTGCACGAGCCAGGCGTATATGGATGCACATGTGTGTTTTGTATTGGACCCTCTTAGTTCCAATGTCAGTCTCACATTAGCAAAGAGGCAGCTGCCTCTTCAGTTTTCCCGCTCTCTCATTCTCATGGCTGGCCCTTTGTGAGATCGAGTGGGTGCATGTGGAGACAGATGAATGAGATCTCACACACACATAACACACACCCTCCCAGCACACATACACATACTTTAGTAAATAACCCAGCAGGAAGTACATCACTGTTTCTGTACAGATGAATCAAAAAGACAGTGAGCAATGGAAAGACATTAATACACACTTTGGTCAAGATGACACGGACTTCATCTTGGTGACAGTCACTCAGACATCTGTGTATTGCTACCCTGTGGAGATGGCTGCAGTCCAGTCAATTATATGCTGGATGACTTTAATCATGAGTGGCACAGGCCAGTCCTTTAGCACTTCAAAAGTAGAATCACAAGTCAATTAAGCTAATGAAGCGAGAACTGTGACTCAAATCGTTCTATTCTGCAGCGTGATCAACCTGATTTTAGGGCGCACGCATTCAAAAGAGACAGATGATAACCAGAGTTCATTTCCACTCTCCTCCTCTATTACTATTTTGCGCAGTCGAAGTGCGGCGCAGGCTGGCGTCAACTGTTTAGAGGAAGTACCAAAATTAAACACGGCCCAGCAGGGAGTCTTTTTGGCTGTTGCGTTAAACTCGATGTAGGGAGAACAATATCTGATCTCAGATTCAGATAAATAAGTTGTTTTTTTTTGCTATTGCTGAGTTGTGTGTGTGTGTGTGTGGTTGGGGGGGATAGCTAAGGTCAGAGCTGAATGATTACAATCTGGCTCCATGGTTAGCTAGGGTACTTCGAGATACATGTGACAGACAAGACTCCCCCCCATCCATCCCCCCATCAGAGTGTTCTCTCTGTGTTTTTCCATCTTACACACACACAAAGCGCACACACAAAGGAGAGGTGTGGTTAAACTCATGTAGATTTTACTGTTACTGAACAAATTTCTGATGTCCTGTTGTGGTCTAACAGGCGCGCTCCATTCTATTCCCCATACACACACTCTTCCGTTGCGGTTTGGCCAAACGCGCATTCAACCCTGAATTCTCCAACTGAACAAAGGTGTCACACTTGTTCAGTTGGTGTAGGATGCTGCCAAAACTGAAGCAGACACTCATCAGCTTGACCTTTTGTCAGTTACTATATGTGAGCGCGTGTGTGTGTGTTCCCTTTTTATTAAAAAAACTTGAACGAATGCGATCAGAGATGTCCTCGAGATGTACCTTCTATGCAACTCATTTAAAGGAGGAATCGAGGCACGAGCGGAGTGAGAGGTGAGAGGAGAGTCTTGTTAATTCCTCGCTGTGCTTTGGTGAGAAGCGTGTGGACAGATGACACTTGCTTAATTGCACGCATTCTGGTGGAAAGGTTTTCACAAGCCGAGGCCTCCATCCGGACTTCTTTCCTGAGTGCTCTTTTTTTCTTTCAACTCACGTTCTGTCTCTCATCATGCAAATTGACAGATCAAAACATATGCTTAGATGTAGGCATGAAAACTTTCCATAGGAAAGCTACGATGACTCAGCCCTTCAGTAACATGTCCTATTTACACTGGACTAGAATCACCAGGGGAACTTTTGTGATTTGAATATACCCCCCACATCTGGGTTTCATGTGGCTGATTTGCAGATCTGTTTCAGTTGAATATACAGGCATAATCCACTGGATTATGTACAGATATGACTCAACGCAGCATATCTTTGTGCACTGAGAGAAACAGCCGAGGTATTTCTTTTATTTCTTTCATAGAAGCACAAAAGAAGTTGTGTGTTTCTGTGTGTCTTAAGGCTCCTCTTATGTTACTTAGGGCACATGATTGATGACACATACACGGGGCAGATGGCCACTCGTACAATCATCTTATCAAAACTTACACTGGGGAGAAGAGGAGTGTTAAAACAGTCCTCGAGGTGCCACAGTGGCTGTGCCACTTCATACTGATGATTTTAGAGGAACATCATTAAAATGGCTGACCGAGTTCGCAGAACACTTCCATCTGTGTTCCCCCCTCTGTTTCTCCTTTACACACATGCTTCCACCATTGGTGGATATTCATCACTGTGCCCCCCCCCCTCTCCACCCCAGATGAGATTTAAGAGAGCACTGAATGGAATCTTTCAGCTCCCACATGACTCTCTCTCCACGTTGTGTTTTTCGCCGCTGCTGAGCGACGCGCAGCGCTCACAGAGTGCCTCTGTTCCTTCAGCGCAGTGACACAAAGGCTACTTTTGAAGGATGCACTGCAAAACGCAGTCAATGGAACACACGCCACAACAAATGGGCCTGTTGTGCGCGCGTATGTGTTTGTGTGTGCGATGACTGTCCAGACAGAGAAACCAGGCACTGACCCCTTGTGATAGAGCCTCGGGGGCCAGACAAGGCTGCCCAGCTGTGACCCACTGACGCCCCCAATTCTCTCTTTTTTACACTCTGCACCGTACGCTGAAGTCGTAAAAATTCAACCCTTTAAAAGGGAGTCTCTTTGTTATAAACGCGGGCCTCACATGTCCTCGGGGACATACCCATGTACAAACAGAAGTTAACACATAAGATGTTTTACACGTGTTTCCCAAATGTGTGTTGCTGAGCTACCGGCAGGATCATTATCCCACCGTGAGACTCTCTAAACACTGAATTAATTTGGTTCTAGACAGAAATCCGAGAGGTGACAGAAACAACAAGACAAATTTGTATGTGTACATTAAAGAATCTAGCAATATCTCTGTTATATCTGCTGCCTCAGGATATAATGCCATTTTACTTCTCTTCCCCCCACTTGCTCTACCATTTTATAGCTGAACACAGGCAGGATGTGTCACAGCCCAGGCACTGAGCAAACATTCCCAGATGAACTCCACGACCACTAACTTCAACACATCATGGACAAAATCTCCACTTGGGTTTGGGTTAGTGTTAGTCATGCATTTTATGGCCCCAAGTGGGTGAGTGGGTGCCATGTATGTGTGTGAGTGGGTGTATGTGTGTGTGCATGTTAGCAGACATCTGTGTGTGAGAAGAGGAGGGCTTTCTTACCAGCACTGGTGCCTGCGCCAGTGGTAAGGTCGGCACCCATGAGGCCACCTGTAAGATGAAATAGAGAGCGCAGCAAAACGAGAGAAACCCATTAGAGGATAGACACCCACACTGGCTCCACTGCACCTTCTGTCTCTCGCTCGGTTTAATCACAATGTGCTGTGTGTGTGTGTGTGTGTGTGCGCGCGTGTCAGGCCGTCATATGTGCACTGACACCAGAAGCGGCGCAGCTTCCCACTCCAACTTGAACACGCTTAGCAACTGGACACTACGAGCGGATGCATTAAGCTGCCGTCCAAGAAAAATGACACATTATTATTTTTAAGGCATAAGAGGTGGATGAGTGGGAGGGTCCAGAGCGTGTGCGGTTTGGCATGGATGCTGCAAGCGCCAAAACTCATATTTAGTTTGCGCTGGCATTTCTAGCATCCAGTTGTAATGACAGGGTGAGGGTGTGGGCAGCAGCCTTCAGACCAAAGGGACAAAAAAAGGACTTTGGACAACAATAACAAACCAACAGGCCCAATTTGCTTATGTCACCAGCAACTCGGTGCCTATATATAAGGCCAGACGTCCTGTGTGTACAACAGAACACTAAATCAGCAGGCCTGTGGCTTGGGATTTTATATTGCATTAAATCATCAGCTCACTTTGAACAGAATACTGAGCAGGCAATATGTGAATATATGTGGGAGGGGACGACTTAGGATTCATTAACTGCCTTTAGGTGGAAAATTGTGGGTAGCTGTCATAAAATAAATTGCACATTTCTATGTGCGCCTCTATTATCATGACAGACAGGTACACACAGTTGAGAAGATAGACAGATGGGATAACAGCATGTACATGGGTGCATGAGTGCGTGCGAGACCCGACCTGTATTACCTGCACTGGGGGGTCTGTGTGTAACTCCAGGAGACATGCTGTTTCTCTGTAGGCCGTGGTGTGCCAGTGGCAACAGATTGTGGTTGCCTAGGGATCCACCGGGATGGCTGTAAATGAGATTGTTCTGGTTGCTAACAGGAATGGACACGGGCATGTCGTAGTTCGATGGGGGCACGGCCTGCTGAGACGATAGAGAGACATAAACATGGGTGTGATTAGACTAAAGATTGCAATGATTCTGATGCTTGAATTGTTATAAAACAAGGTTTGCGAAGTATGAGACAAACAGAAAGAAAGAGAGAGGAAAAAAGCATGACAGGTCAGAAATAGTCCAGGAACACAAAGAAACTTAAAGAGTGAAGTTCAATAGGACTAATGGACAGATGAACTGAACTCCTTACAGCAAGAATAAAAATACAAGATAGCAGAGTTGGGCAAAAGCAGCATTGCATGAAAGACAAAAGGAAAACTCCTTTCAGAGTTACTCAAATTGCCTCAGTGATAATATAAATGGACTGGCGGTACTTTTTCATTTCAGTGTGATCGAGTTACTTTGGAGGCTACTAATGTCTTTACGCAGGAGTCAAGTGCTGGCCCTGACATCTTGTAACATTTGCCATTGTAAAAGTCAAAAGGCTGACCAAAGGAAATATTATGCTGAAGTCATTACAGTCATACATAAAAAAATGGAAGGCTGTGGTTCACAGGGAACAAAGCCAATCGTTTTCCACTGTCCCAGCGCTTAAGATAATTCAGTCTATCTTCACCTCACTAACAAGCCTGCAGAATATCTTGCAAAAGTAAAACGGCACAAGAGAACACAATGGGGGATCACTTATTTTCAGATCATATGGAGCTTATGTAAAGTGTTTTAAGTGACGCACTCAGATCAGTCAATAGTCTCACCAGGAACATGAAAAGCCTCCGGCATCTAGTTTGTCATTTTTATTGTGTCACTTGGCATAAGGGTTTAACCTTGGGAGTGCCCTGGAAGTGGTTGATCCTGCATTGTTAGTTTTAGGAAGTAGAAAATAGCGCCCTAAATTACTGCCATGTGTCTCAGAGCCATGGAGGGAGTGCATCAGGGAGATCATCAGCCTGGCTCATGTGGAAGTGGGCGATGTGCCTCAGCTTCTTTAATTTTCTCCCCTCTGCTAATGTTCTGTTAGCAGGCCAAATATTATTTCAATGTACAAAGATGATTACTCTAACCATATTTCATTATGGGCCTCTCCACGTTTCGCTTTAACTGCGACTTTGCACGGGAGTGGCTAGCCAAAACCTATATATGCTATTTTTTTTGAGGGTCTGTCTCTGGTTCTGTTTTTTTTATTCCCACCCACCCTATTACTTCTTCCATCTCTGACTCTTTGGTGGACTTTTTTGACCTAATTGGTCCCGGTGAACTATTATTTAAAAATGCGTGAGCTGTCGTCGTACGTGCACATTTCTGCATGTGTACACACACACACACACACACACACACACACACACACACACACACACACACACACACACACACACTCTACTGCTGGGTGTAAGGGCCCCGTTTCTGAGCTGTCCTTTAACTGGTGCCATCCTTCCTGTTTTCACTCATCTTCCTCCTTTGCCTCTCCCCGCAGTCCCCTCAACAGTCCCCTGCAATCCAGAGGCCCAGTGCTTGGCAGCCACTCTGACCACACACTGAACTGCCACTTGTTGTTTGCAGAACCCCACCCCACCCCCTCCATCTCCCCCACCACCACTCAACCCCACCCATTCTCCGATCCCAAACACACCCCACCTCACCCCGACGCACCACCCCAGCTCACCAACCACTGCCTCGCTTCTAACCACATCTCCTCCTACTCCATGCGGCTCAGACACTACTCTTCTTCTCTGAGTGATTTACCGTGGAATTATCTCTTTGCTCCGTATGGCCGAAGCGCTAACCATTCTATAATGTGCTCTCTGAATGAGTGGCAAGCTCAGTTTACATAGAAAGAAGGCCTCAATTTTGTAGTTCCTGGCAACTAGCTATAGGTTAAAGTCTTCTGTAAAGTTGACACTACATAATATAAATCCAGCAGATAACACATCTAGGCATATACAAAGCTACAAAGGCGTTTGCCTGAGGAGAGATAAGCAAGTTTTTTGAGTTAGGAAGACGGGCTTATTAAGAGTGTTCGAATGCCTGCAGCTGTTTCACTGCCAACACTGTCTGTCCCTGTTGTTGCAGGTCACAGACCACTGGGTTTTGGTGCAGGAAAAGGAAAAGCGCATGCAGACCACACCTCTCCTGAGAGCCAGGCAAGGCATTATGGGTAGAGCGGGTTCAAGGTGGGAACCGGGTGAGGTTAAAATTTGTCATAAAAGAAACTATGCTGTTAAATCAGCAAACGTGCCTACTAGTTATGGTTGCAGACATGTCAAATTAAAGGACCATTCCTCTACTGTAAACAGGAAAATTCAAAGATCTGTAATTTTGCAGAGTGCAATTTTACCCCGATCTTACTCTCACTCTCACTTTGTGTAATTAGTCTGCTTCCAAACAATGGTGGTTAGCTGGGTTAGCGCAACAGTTACTTGCCAGTCAGCGTTTTGTCAGCCTGCTGATTATAACCCAGTACTTACAGGTATCTTATGAGTTTTAATCATGTGATCAAACTCTTCGTTAATCTGTTTGTATTTCTCCTCAGTGTGCGGGGTGAGGATGAGCGCAGACTCGAGCTCCGGGCTCTCGCCACCTTTGTTCTCCTTCTTGCTCAATGCCTGCCAGGTCCCACAACCACAGAGAAGGATGGAGGGGAGACACACACATGAAGGGACGGAGAGATGGACGGTAGGAACAGATGACGATGACAGGGATGAAGCAACAGAAAGCATGTGGGGGGAGGGAGAGAGAGGAAAGAAAAGGTGAGAAGAAGGCTCTGGGTTTAACAAGAAGTACTTACACACAGTCTCTGTCTGCTGATCATCAGATCAATGTCCTCGTTTATTTTCCTGTACTTGTCCTCAGACTCGGGGCTGTGGCCAACCGAGTCATCTGCGTCGGGATCTGGGCTGTCACAGCCGTTTAGGCCCTTCTTTCTCAATGTCTGCAAACAGAGCAGTTGCACAACATAGTTGAAGGGCTTTGGGGGTAGGAAGAGAAACCCAGGTGAACAGCTTCGGAGGGACATAATGGTAATGAAGTGTGAGGAGGTTCATTTTCGAATGTAAGTCTGATTAAAGGACATCTTGAAAAAAAAGAAACACTTTTGAAAAGTTCTTAAACCGATGTGGTTTTATATCAAATTAAAAAACAAAGAACAAATCTGGCTTACTGCGTAGGGTAATGAGATCTTTGCTACAAATTATCTTAATTTTTAAAAAAGCTTTAACAAAAAAAAAACGCTCACGGTATGAACTCTAACAAGATGGTATGGGGTGAGGACACACGGCCTATTTTTATGAACAAGTAAACATGCCGCTAAACACAGAAAAAAAAGGCACAAATGATTCAATCACATTCAATAACAAGACATAACAGAATGACAAATCAAGGGGGGACCTTAAAACCTCATAATTGCACAGAAAAGGGAACAGTCATAAAAGTAAAACATATTTTACAACCATAATTATCAGCGGGCCGTGAAATAGAATTAAAATACAGCCGAGGTGCACAAGTTTACGAGTGTGGTGTATGTGCTATTAAATGTGGCAGTTTCTGTTCTGGCCACCTGATGGCCACCTGCCCCCATTAGAGTGGACAGAAAATAGCACGCTGAAAGAAGAAGGGGAAAAAAGCGCACGCACACTCTCCACTCGATCACCACTCCCTCTCACTGGAGGAGAGAGACAGACAAAGAGAGCATTGGAATAAATAAGAAAACGAGAGGTGGTGGTGGTGGTGGTTGGCGCGGGGGGGGGGGCTGTATCTGTAGCTGTCTCTGTCCTTTTTTAGATATTGTTGACAACCTTAACAACAGGGATAAGTTTCAGAGCGCATTACTGTGTGTGATAGCACGAGGGTATGTTTGCTTGAGCAAGTGGGCATGTAACGATAGGTGCTGTGTTCATTTGCCTCGCAAAAGTGAGAGAGACAAAGACCGAGCGGCAGAGAAGAAAAGTACAGTAGCTGACAGTTAGAGAGATCTCATCAAAGACACCACCTCCTCCTCCTCCTCCTTCTCCTATCCACCACATGCCCCCCCCGCCCCCCCCCTCCCCCTTGCCTCTCTCCTCCTGGCTTTAATAAAGGGAGATTAGTCTACGGGAGGAATATCACGGGCCTGCTCCTGTCTGTGCAGTCATCGCTTCACACTGCGCTCTCCTACTTTCATCTGAAGCTCCATATCAGACAGACGTAATTAAATTTACTTTAGCACACCTTGTATTTGATGCTGATCAAGTGTGTGAGAGTGTGCGCTTCTCTGTATATGTTGTATAGTGTGTGTGTGTGTGTGTGGGTGGGGAAAGAGGGGAATGAGTCTGTGTGTGTGTGTGTGTGTGCATGTGTGGGTGTGTGAGAGTGGGTGTTAGTCAAGAAAAAAGAAAGAGCGACTGAGCAGGAGAAAGGAGGAAGATAGATGCTAAGATAAGTTAATCTCGGTGAACTTCTTCCTCTCATTTGTTTGTCTCTGTCAGTACTCACTCACAGAAGAGATACGAGTGCTAGCTACTCCATCACAACCAGCAGCAGAAGTGACAAGGAGCGATCTGCCTGCTTAGAAAACAAATAAAAATCCAGTCATCTCTCATGTCAGCACAACAAAGGCCTGTTTTGAGTGTGGTTTTAGTGAACTTAGAGGGCTTCTTTTGTGTGTTGTGTGATAACTGTTTGATTCCTGAGGCGTCTCGTGGCGAGGCAGCTACTGTAAGTGTGTCAACATTTGCTGGCTCTCCTTTTTCTCTCTCTGAATCCTCACTTGGCCCCTGGAGTGGAAATCTGGAATTCTGAATTTGAAAGCATCTCTCACATCTTTGACAGTCTTCAGGAAATCACACCAAACAAATCACGCTAGGCGATGCAGGAGATCTGACTTCCAATAGACCTACAGTGAATCAGGCACTCTTGCTCTATCTGAGGAGGATGAGTCAAGAGAACAAAAGGGGCACAGAGGTTTAGCATGCTGTCTTTTTTGGCAAAGGCGTGAGATGTAAAACTTTGCTATTTCTTTTGCGTAGTTTCAATCTGGCCTTGGCGATGTATCATATCGAACTGACAAGAGCTGAACCACTGGCCTTTTTCCGCTCACATGAGAATGCATGCAAGGAAAAAAAAAACAACAAACAAAAAAAAAAAGAAGAAAAATCAAAACAACTTTTCTTCCTACTTGCATAGATTTCCACCTACTGCCACCAGCACATGAGTCCATGAGAGAGTTACTTCCATTCTTGGAAGAATAGCCGTGGAGCATTGCTGGGAGAGGAGAACGGGGGCCGAGTTAAAGGTGACACCCATATGGGGTAATTGAGCTGGCGGTGTAGCAGTAGTGGGGCAATAGTTGCCCTGTGTGTTTATGGAGGTGCATTTAGCCAGGGTGTGAGTATTGCATGACTGACCCAGGCTTAGCTTTCCAGCCGGCCTCGGTTTATTTAGGGTGCAGTACAAAGATGTTATGCCATTCATCTCAGTTATGCCCACCTGTTTAAAGGCATCACACCTGTTGCCAAAGGCCTAGCATACAACCCAGCAACCAATCAGAACTGCTGAAGAGCTCATGTAGCCTTAGAAGGACTTCTCCCTCTTCAGCCTTCCACCTCACCATCCTGCTGCCCTACTTTCAAGCCATCCTATGTGTTTTACCCTCCTCTAATAGCCCATTGCTTTATCTGCTCCTTGAATATGCCACTGAGTGCTGCTCCAAACTTTCAGTCTGTTATACAGTAACATCACCATTATATAAGGCACATCCAAGACTTATATTTCAAAATAATGGGGAGAATAATGATCAGTGAAAAAAAAGGTTGCTGTTGTAATATTGAGAGAAACAGGAGTACAGGAATGAAGACTTGGCATGAAAAGGGAGTCTTTGGGGAATACGGTAATAGGATGAGGATTAAACAAAAACACTTTGGTGCAGTTCACTTGTGGCAATAATTTTATGCACAAAGAATTCCCCCACATTCTCATGCCTAAATTAAAATTATTCAATATTCTAAGTAACTTCATTTTCTTTCTGTATTCTTAAAAAGAAGCTAATCTTTTGGCTGCTGGCATAAATGAGCATTATTTAAGTTTATAGCGTTTTTATTACCCCGGTTTGCGATGACTGACATTTTTTTCACATGAAATATTACCCTCTGCTGCCGTGTTGTGAATCACAAGAAAGAAATGGCCAAACAGGGACACCAGATTATGAGGAGAAAGTGTGAGAGGAAGGAGGTTAGAAGACAGCAAAATGCTACAGCGATGTAAAGAGTCATGCAGAATGCTATAGAGAGTTCGTGCTGTAAATGTGAGAAAGAGGAAGGTGGGATATAAAGTATGGCGAGGAGCAAAGACAGCAAAAAAGCTGTGTCTTCTTGCTTGGCTCTGTGTTTCTCTCTCTGGCCCCTTTGGAGGCTTGCTCCTAATTAAACTCCTTCTTCATGATGCTCCCTCATGACTTGACTCACAGGGCCTGTGTGAGGCAGGCACAGCATAGACAAGGTGTCCTACATACTTGAGACGCCCGTCTCATTGGTACCCTTCAGTTTTCACACCCTCAGCTAAGCTAGCCTAGACTGGGGCTGGTGTAAGAGGAACGGCAGGATGCCGCTGTAAAAACCTAACGGAGGTAACCTGAGCTGAGACCGAGGCCAGCTTGAGCTACAAAGAAACTGATTCACATTCTAACACGCTTGCCGTTCCCTAATGTTTTAATTGCAGGAAAACGCTTGCTCTATATTCACTTCATAGGTTGGGGGTGTGAGCGATAACTTCATTTAGCTCCTGAGAAAAACAGCGGAGAGTATTTGGGTGTGAATCCCGGGTGGCCCCAGGGAGTCTGCTAGGGACAGCTGACGCCTGCCCAGAGCTCCTGCCATACCAGGATCCGTCTGCTCGGCATTCTGCCACCCTGCTCACCCTCTCTATCCCTCAATCCGTCTTTCTGCCCCCATATTTCTGTCTCAGTCTGTTGCTCAGTCTGTCTCTGTCTCACCACCTCTGCGCTAGTCCCCTAATTTTCTGCAAAACCACCACATCTCGACAGAAGCTCAGTCAAACACTGTTGACTTGACGGGTACATCTTTATTTCTGATAGACTCTGGGCAGTTGAGGATTTGTGTTTGGAAAGAGATCCATTGTTGACCATTTTCCCTCTGTAGTTATGCTGGCAGTGGCTGAAGGCTACGACACATTCAATATTGTGTTTATAGCTATTGGCGACGGTCAGGCCAGTGAATGTTCCTCAGTGTCTTCAACCCAATAACAGGGAGCATCGGCGCAAAGGCGCTCCACCAAACGGCCAGTGTATTACAGGTCATTTATATCTCTGTCAACACTGTGTGATCTTCAACGCACATGCACTACAGTAAGCTAAACCCAGAAAGAAAATAATATATAATAGCGGGAATGTTTCCCACCATAAATGGACCCAGTTTATGGGGTTTGTGGCATATTTCAGCAGTGGGTGGGAAACAAGTCTGTGATAGACAAGTGCAACATAAAAACATCAGTAACAGCGCCACTTATGGTTAATCATGATTGCTGTGCTGTTAAACTAAAATAAAACGGCACTCAAATGAAATCTTTTGTCTAGAAGGCTCCAAGCTTGCCATGTTGCACTATTAAAAATGGCTTTACTTTATTCCAGCTATCAAACATTCTCAGTAAGCAGACTGTATATATCGTACTTTGCAAAGTGTGAGGAGTCAATGTAGGCTGGGGTGTGTATCTATTTAGAAAACCATCTCTTGTCACATTGGTGAGAAGCAAAGGGGTTTTGTGTCCATAGGGGTGCACAGACAAATAGAAACATTGTCTTTCTTATCAAAAATAAGATGGAGGTAGTCATGAAGTGGACCTACTGTGGATTAAGACCTCTCAGCGCCAATTCACAATAAGCACCAGCAGGGTGGTCTTCCTGGCGGCAGGGAAGAGGTAATAGCATGTCTGAGATGTGATCTTATTCTTCTTATTTTGTTTCTTCTTCTAAGTTTTTTCCTCTTTCTTTCGTTTTTTTCTTCTTCTTTTTTTGGGTTCGTTTGGCTCAATCTAACTTGCTCCCATTTTTGTCTTTCTTCCTCGCTCGCTGTCTCTCTCGCTCGCCCGTCCTTTCTGTCTGCCTTTCAGAGTGGAGGGAACATCAGAGGGATCAGGCTGGCTTAGTTTATTGGAAGCAGATGGCAGACCAAAGGCAAGAGGGCCACAGTTTCATGAAGCGTGGTTTGAACATGCCAGGACCATGTCGAGGGGCATGCCCATGGATGATGGCTACATGGAGTGTGTATGTGTGTGAGCGATTTGGGGGAGATAGTTTATTTTGTAGGTTACCAATCTGAGGAATAGGACCTCTAATCCCTAATGTCCCATCTAATGTCCCCGCCTGCTTCTTTTTTTAAAGTCATTATCTCTGTATCCTTATTCACTGTTTAAGAAACTATCGCATCATTGGCCTTTCAGTGCTTTAGCAGCTTTGATGCCCCTTACCCCTGCTGCCCTGCTGCACTGTAATAAGTAATCAGACGTTGGCACCTGGGATCCATCATCCCTGGTGGTAAATTCTGTAATAACACCGCCTAAACATGTGATTATTAGCTTTCGAGAGACTACAGAGTTTACTCAACATTACAAAAGGGAGTGAGATATATAGCAACAAACAGAGAGAAAGTGTTAAGGCAAGTGAGAGAGGCAGAAAAGAAGACAGAGGGAAAGGGCACTGTGTGCAACAAGGTTCCTCCACATTTCTCCAAACTGTGCCACTTTGATGGTGCATGTGCTAAAATCACTATTAAGAAGAGCCCACTGCAGACGAGAGCCCACTCACAGACACACAATCTTAGCTAGCCAGTACACATCAGAATACCAGATGGTGCAGTGTTTCCCATATGGAAGAGACACACACTAAGCACATGTCAGAATCCAACACTGTTTGTTACAGCAGCATCCCGGCCCTGGGAACAAAGTGGTCATTCAGACTTGTCACCACACTGTATAATTAGCCAGATAGACATAATGAGACACAATGCCAGCTCAGTGAAACTGGATAAAGAGGGCACTTATGTCTGCGCTGTTAACCTAGCCATCTTTCATCCCCATCTACACTGCAGTTGAATAACGCTTCTCTATTCAAATGAGAGAAATGAGTGCGGGTCTATATGTATTTCTGGTGCAATGTAGAAATCGATTCGCAATGGTTAAATTGTGTGTTTTCCACGCGTATTTAGCTTTGCATACTTTGTACAGTGAAATTGCACGTGGCCTGTTTATGCCACAGTCATCATGTGACTGTTCTTGAAACTCCACCTAACCCCCAACCCTTTAGCAACAACAACAACAACAACAAAAAAAGACAACCACTACAAATCGTCACTTATCGTCTTTTGTCTCTCTGTCTCTTATCGCGTGGTGCCAAAGCAGGAAAAGGGAGCCGGGGGGAGGCCTTCAGTAACAATGACCAGCCGGCTGACCTCTATACAGTGACCTTGAGTTTCCACACCCTGCCCAAAGCAGTAACCATGGTGGGGGTGGAGGAGGTAGGGCCAAGAGGAAGCTCTAGGCAGGGAAGGGAATGCCATATGTAAAAATAGATCTTTATTCTGAATTTTCCACAAATAGTTTCAAAGAACAAGGCATCATTTCATCCTAATGGCTGGCGTGAATTGTTTTGGGCTGTGTGTAGTGGAAAAGTCTTGCCTTTTGGCAGCGTGGCCTCAGAAGTGGCCTGCCTTTTTCACTGCTCCTCACCACGGGGACCACATATTGGCACATTTCAAACAGTCTATTTTTAAAAACCTTTTGTTGTTGTGTGAGTACTTCAGACTTCCGTTTCAGTATTGACCTTAAAAAAACACCTCTGACAGCGATCTAAGAAATATAGTTTCTTGCCTTAGCTTTTGCTTTTCTGGTCAGCGGGCATGTGATGTGGAATAAAGTGCCACGCCTGTGGATCACATATGCTGTATTATCTGAAATCTTGTTCTTAACCACTTTTTCAAAAAAGGGGTGGGTGGGCATGAATTTGTTCTCTTTGTGCCTTGATGCAGGGTGGAAGCCACAGACATATGGGTTCTCCGGGCTGATCAATTGTATGTAAAGCAGATCTGCTGATCAAAACGTACTCAGATCGGCCCAAACATATGATAGCAATTCAGAGAAATTAATTTCCTTTTTCTGTAATGGAAAAGTTTTTGAAAAGCAGACAGGAAGGCTCTGTTTGGTGGAATGAGGCGGTGGATCAACAAGAGAATTGCACTAAAAAACAAAACAGAAAAAAGACTATTTCATTCAAAGGACCAAATGTTTGTAGGCAGTTCAGGGTCTCAAACCAGTGGTCTTATGAATGTGGTCGCCGAGGGCAACTCTTCATAACTGATCAACAAGAACAGAGAGAGAGAGAGAAACTGGATGAATATCCTGACACTTTGCTTACTCACTCCTCTGTTTCAGAAACAACCCCCACCCAGCCTTGTTTAAAACACAAGGGTGGGGGGGGGGACAGAGACAGAGACAGTCTTATTCTTCTATTCTTTCACAGCAAGAACCGCCAGCTAGACGTCTATATTTAGTTTCACCGTAGACTATTTTTAGAAAGCAACTACTTTTTGAGGAATTTATTAAGAAATGGGTATTTTAAAGAAAATGGTGGGTTGTTTTTAGGCTGTTGCTTTAAGTGGTGAGCTCGATACATTTTAGAGGAGTGGAGTAGCTGAAAGTACGTACATTTAATGATCAATAATTTTTTGTATCTCAAGCTTCGGGTTGAAAAAACGTCTTGCGTAACTGAATGAATAAAGAGGCAATGTGTTTTGTTGATTTCAAAGGAGGCCAGAGACATCTGGCAACAGGCTATTACACTAGTCCAGTATTCTTGTAAATTAATAGATGAATTGTTGCTAACACTGTAAATATGAATTATGCACTGATGATAGAGATGTGTGAAGCAGTATTGAAAGTGGTACAATTTCTCTTTCCTGCTTTTCAACGTTAATTAACATGCACTCAACCCCACATACAAGGAATTTTTGACAACCTGCTACAGCATGTAAACAGTCTGTCATTGGGAGCCTTTGTTTTAACAAACCGCTTTACTACGAGCTCGTCAGTGTCACAAGGTTAATTTACTTAGTCCCTCAAAGCAGTTTCAGAACTTAATCCTTAGCTCATCAGGACAAACAAGCCTTGCTGTCAATCGCTTCATCCCCGGTAAACACCGAGGCCTCGTGCCGACAACCCCTTCCCATGTCACACCACATGCAACCTCTTCCAAAAAACACAAAATGACTGCACACTCAATTACCGTGGACAACCAAAGCACAAGATATGATACGACGGCCTTATTTCTCTTGGAGGCGACCAACGCAAAAGCAATAGGGTATAAATTGCATTCTTGTTGGAGCAATTAATACAGTTTTAAGAGCTATGAGAAGAAGCCATTCAGTGAGCCGATCAGCATCGAAAAACCGCTCAAGGCTAATGTTCTCGTTGCTGTTTAGAAACCAAATAAGCACGCAGAATAGCTGGAAAATATTTTCATAAGAGCGAGGCAGAACACGAGCATACTAGCACTTCAGAGAGGGAGCTCAGGTCTGGTTGGCTTGGAGAACTTGAGAAAGTAAGTCATTTTTTGAGGAGATGGCGAATCGGCTAAGCAGTGCTTAGAATGTATGGTAATGTGATGTTCTTTCCAAATGGCTGAGCGTTGAGCTGGAATGCATATACCTGCTTGATGTACTTTCTCTTTATGTTTCTTCATTTACACCCCTCCAGCAGCACACACCACCCCCTCTCTCACACTCTCCCTCCCTCAAGTGTACTGTCACTGGGCTGAAATCACACCTGTGCTTCTCGCACATCTCGGCACACGGGTGAAACATACGCAGGGTGAAACATGGTGAGGGAGCTTTGCTGAATCTCATTAGCCAAGCAGGTAGTCATTAACAGAATGACCTTTGGAAATAATTACCAGCCTTCCTCCTGCCATCCCTCTTTCCCTCCCTCCTTCTCTTCTCACACTCATCCATCCCTCTGTCCCTCCCGTCCCCCTCTCATTCAATAGCTTTTTTTCTGGGTAAGGACAGAGGGAGGGAAAGTGAAAAAAAAAAGAGTTGAGGATAGGCAGGGAGTCAGATCCCTGCTGCTGCTGTTTAAGATTACAGGGTGAGCTGAACTTTCAGATTAGGTTAATCTGCTGGAAATGGGATTGGCCAGTGGCCATCCTCTGGCAGGTAGGCAAGCATGCAGGTCACTTCAGTACCAAGAGCCATGTGCTATTCCATGTGATACTTGAGCCAATGGCATCGGAGCGTGTGACCCTGGCTGAGGTCATCACAATGCCATTAGTGCTGCAGGGTTTGAGCCAATTGTCACTGTGTATGTACACACACATACACCCATGCAGTGAGGCCACTGTGAGAGCACACCTACACAGCAAACACATTACTGTGTTTTTGTGTGTTTAAGCACATATATGCTATAAGTGTGCATAGAGGCACACAAACACTTTTTCATTTGCAGGTTTTTTTGGGTTCTTTTTTTAGGTGTTGAGGTGATATATCTTCAGATCACCACACACTCACTAACCCTTCAGTTGTTTCAAAAACCTGTGTTCTTTGTTTCAACAGCGGGGGAAAACAAGCACATTGTAGAAGAGGGATTTGGCAAAGCCGAAGTGCGTTGTTGGATTTGGGGCTGTTCGATCACAGCAAGACCCAGCCAATGCTTCTTAGGTTTGGGATAGATCTGCAATCATCAGGAGGGGAAGAAAGGACTCTTTCATGTGCTATTGCAATTAACAACCCCCATACCGGAATATAAATCACCAGTAACGGCTCAAAGTGATTGTTCTTAAGCATGAATAAAACCAGCGAAAAAGCGAGTGATGAATCTATTCTATTGTCATTTCCCAACACAGCTTACCATTTCTCCTCTAATGCTGTTCACATGTACAGGAAACTGGCCTGGCAGACAGAGAGTATAGGAAATCTATCTGCATGTTTGACTGTTTTATCCGGAGCCAGACTCAGAGTGTGCTGTAGACCTGCCAGGACGGCACACTTGGAACCTGCACGGACATCAAATGATGGAGGGTCTGCCTCTGTGTTTGCTTTCATCGAGCTACTAGAGAGAGATCAGCTTGGATGTGTTTTTGAACACTTAGCATTAATTAAGTGGACTTCTCCGTATTTTTATGGAAGAGCTACATATTATGTTTTTATTTAATCCAGTCACTGGAGTCTGAGTGGGCTAACAGGTCCTACATGAAATAGGATTAAATTGAAGAGTGTATAAGACTAACTTAAAAAAAAATCCTCACTTTGTTTCTAATTGCTACTCTATTGATTAGTATATGTCTTTCAGTTCATTCAATTTTATTTATATAGCGCCAGTCGCCTCAAGTCGCCTTTATATTATAAGATAAAGACTACAATAATAGAAAGCAAGGCCCAAACAGTCTAAGAAACCCTTTGAGCAAGCACTTGGTGACAGTGGGAAGGAAAAACTCCCTTTTAACAGGAAGAAACCTCTGTCAGAGCCAGGGAGGGAGGAGCAGATTGGGGGTGATGGGAGAAAGACAGAATAAAAGACACTGTGCACTGTGAACATAATTTCCATTAGTGATGTCTCTTTTGTTTCACCACTTCTCTCACAGGAGGGTTAGCTTTGGTTTATTGTTCTTTTGCTTTCTCATATATTTGAACAAGTGTTGTTCCTAGATGAAACGGTTTTGCGGTGAGTCATCAGACCTTCTTTACTACTCCTCTCTTTCTTTTTTCTATTTCCTATTTCTGTCTTTCAAATAAATAAACCCACTGACCCAAACATAAATTCTATATAATAATAATAATGAAAAAAAAAAAGAATAGCTTAGCGACTCCAATGAGAAAATAGATACAGAAGAGAAAGGCAGACTAGAGTGAGAGAGGTAGAGAGAAAAGCCCTCCAGCCTCTTGTAAACATGCTGTTGCTAGAGAGGCTGTGCAACGTACTCAGTGCCACTCTCTCAACAACGCTAATTATCAACCAAAGACATGCTAATTACATAGAGCTTTATTGCTAATGTAGCGGGCCTCTATGCCAGCCGCCCACACTCTGAGCTCCGCTCCCCTACCTCTGCCTCTCCTCCCACTACACCTTCAGGCACAGCAGCAACAGAGGAAGAGAGATGCATGCATTTGAGCATAGTGGCAGAGACAAGAGCTTTCTACAAATTTGAAATTAAATCTGACATATATACGACTTCATATTTAAGATTTTTATTTTATTTTTTTGCTTTGTTTTGTTACACTTTAAAATCAGCGCCTCATCTTGTTAAGAACCTCCTCTTTTCCTTTTCATCATCCTGCCATCTCAAGAGGAAGTCTGCTCTGCTCCTTACTTAAAACTCAACACGCCACCCATGTTACTGCAGCTTTGACGTCGGCACACATGGCTTGTAGGAAAAGATCTGACCATGCTGTTCCCCTTTGTTCCCCCTCCCTCTCTGTACCCCCCCATCACCCCCCCCCCTCCCACCCACGCTAAACGTGCTAGTGTCAACCCTGTGGCCAATCCCTTTAGCACACCGCAGCTCAGGCTAAAGGCCTCTTCAGGTCGATTTCTCCCGCTGTGAGTCTCTCAGAGATGGCAGAGCTTCCGTTCTCCAGGGATCACATTATATGTAGTGCTTTATAGCACTCTCCCCCCACCAGGCTCTTTACCATCTCCCCCTGACATGGCTGTTTACACGTTAGCTATCCTCTGCTCTCTAATGGAGACAGTTAGAGAAAGAGCTTCAAAGCAGGGAGCTCTTGTCACAAGCACTAGTTATACATCACTCTCTTCATGGGTTCAGCTGGGGAAGGATAATAAACTGACTACAGAGTGAGTGAAAGACTTGGTGAGCAAAGGACACCTGTGCTGAGAGGCAAACTGGTGATAAAAGTATGCAAAAATTACTAAAGGCATACAATTAAGGAGTATGAAACTCCGGCAATTGATAAGTATTTCTAGTAACATTAAAAAATAAGCTGTGGTTACACACAGTGTTTGACAAAGATCATCATTAGCTAATGCCTAATGCACTTAATGTACAACAGTAGTACAGCATTTCTTACCACATAATTTATTTTGGCTAACTCCAAACATGACATGTAGAAAACGTGGGCAATATGTACATGTACATGTGAACACCAGTTGATGTTAGATGGGCATGAAGCCCAGTAACAGCCATATGGAAAAAGTCTCATACTGTTCTGTCCTGTGTTAGAGTGGCCAACCGCTTCATAATGTTAATGTTTTTATTTATTTATTTTGTGTATCTTCCATGAACATAACCAGGTGACTGATCATTTGCAAGCAAAATATGTTGTGAATCAGTTGTATTCTACAATAACAATTGATTTAAAAATAGGGGATTATATATGGACACAGACTCATTTCTTAACCTCAAAGTCCTAAACAGTATTTATGTAGTATTTACTGTCACAATAGATTGCTCTAAAATTAAAATGGGATACATATTATTCTACTTGTGGTATTGTGTTGGTCGGTGGGTAGAATTGGAACCATCAAACATAAAGAGGATTTTAATTCTGGTTAGCAGGCAAATGTATGGAATTAGCAAATGTTGTAGTAAAATGAGTCTAATTAAATCTGGATTTATATATTTAAGGATTCTGTGTAACAATAAAGACAAAGAGCAGGGATTCTAATGTTCATATATATACATATATGTAATATCCATTCAGGATTGCTTTGTGGGGCAGGCACACTTACATTTGCAAAGCACAGTGTGAGCGTAATTAAGAGAGAGAGCAGGGGAAAGGGATAAACTTCACATGACTGCATTCATGTTTGTGTGTGGCCCACGAGGTCAGAGCTCCAGAGTGAATGTTGCATAACAGGTTCACGTTGAAAGCTTAAGGATTCAGGAGGGTGCTAGCGTCATTTCCTGCTTTATCTACCTGCCTAGTGGCGTGGCTGACAGCGCTGTTTAACATCGCCTTGAGCCACTCTAGCGACATGTGTCCAAAGCAAGTCCGATCAACATCCTCCTCTCACAGGCACATCAATGGTGACAAGACACCAAGGGCACAGCGTGGTGATTACACACCACAGGTGACAGTCTAAAAGGCCCAGATCAATGATAGGCTACTTCTTTTATGCTGCAAAGTGCAGGCGACACAAGAAAACAATTTGAATAAACACACTGTCTTGAAATTAATGACTTATTGTGAGTCTTAAAATAAGTTTTTCTAACAGTGATTGATAGTGGTACTGAACCCTTGGGGAAAAGTGACAAACTATGGGAGCAATTATTTTGTACACTATGTTAGGTGTGAAGACTAAAAGAGAGAAGTAAGGGTTGCTGAATGAGTCACAAATGCTGTAACCATCTGTCTGCTTGTGCGTTTGCATGAGCGTCCATGTCTGCGCCCGAGCGTGCGCTCCTGTGTGTCTGTGCGCGTGCACGCGTGTGTGTGCCGTCTGTGTTTTCTCATAGCTTACCTCCACAATATCAGAGTTGGTCCTGCTCTCATGGGGCTCATTGTACTCAGTGTATTTAAGCAGGACCTTGTCCATGTCTGTGCTGGCATACTGGAACAGCTTGTTGGTGCTGTTGAAGATGATCAGGGCAATCTCACAGTCACACAGCACGCTCAGCTCATACGCCTTCTTCATCAGGCCAAACTTTCTCTTTGTAAATGTCACCTGAGTGAAAGAAGAGAAGAAGGGAGAAGAGGGATTTGTGTTTAGTTTACTTTTGTGGCACACTTACAATCAAACTAGGCTGTTTTATCTGACTTGTTATAAGAATTTGATTATGACAAAAAAAAAAAAAAATCCCCCACCCTCAACCGCTTCGCTTGCAATGAGAGAATAAATAGGAATTTGACACCGCAACTTTCCTCTTTAAAAATTTTGAGTTTTCAGGGAAATGGCATTAAAGGAAAGTGAAGTCTGCTAATGGTTTAACACCCACTGACTGTAACAGTCTATCCACTATACCAGGAAAAAGGAAAAAAAGAAGCTGGGCTTGCATTTAAGGAACTGAAAATACTCTGTCTCAGTCAGATAACGGTAAAGAAGGTCAGTTATTGCTTGTACATCAAAGCACACAGAGTCTCATCCTGGAACATATGTCAAGTTAAATTGTCTTTTTTTCAGATGGTCCGAATGTGTGCTTCTGCACAAAAGAAACACACACTATTTTCATCTAAAAATGAGCTGAGATTAACCGTTTTCCATGTAGCGACATTAACACTAGCTCGGTTATTGTCTTGCCCAATTAACCGAGTCTCATAGCAAATAACAAGCAGTGATATAAATAACAGATAGCTTCCTCGACCATACTTAAAGCACTTAGTCAGCGCACAGATCGTGATAACGCGCTTAACTTGAACCACAAAAAGTGTCTCTTTCCCCTCTCTCTTACTGTTCCTTCATATATATATATATATATATATATCTGTGTGTGTATGTGTGTGAAGCCCAAGACAAGTACCTTTAGTAATACAGGCACACAAGGACCAACACTGTCAAAATAGAACAGCCTTATTCCTCTATTGTTTGAATCAAAACTAGAACAGTGAAAGTGAGTTAATGCCAGTGAGCTGCACCTGGTTTCTTTTCCAAGCCATGTGTGCGCACTCTTTAGTTGAATGGGAAAAAAAGAGAAAATGCTCCACTGCCAGCTTGCCTCTCTTAACACAGCATCATGTTTCTTTCCTCCCCTTTTTTTTAATAGAACTGTCTCTTGTGTTCCTCTGTGACTGTGTGTATTATTTACATTGGAGACTTGTATTGACAAAGTTTTTTTTGTTTTTTTTTAATAAAGAGGAAATTCTGCCAGAACTATGCCCAGCTGGTAACTAACAATCTCAGTTTGTTGATTAACTGCATTTTTGCCCATTCTACTCTAGCACTTAAGTGGGCCAAAGATACCAGATGAATGCAGAACAAATACAATCTCCGAATACAGTTATAAGGCCCTTATAAAGAAAGCCTTGCTTGTGATAGATCCTGAATATATTTTTTTAGCATTTACCTATCATGCCTTGCCCTTCACATTTTCTTTTTACAACTGAAAGAGGAGATAGGCTTGAATAGATATTGATAGATAGTTTTGAATTTCTTGAAACAATATCTCCCAGGATACACCAGGGGAACGGAACATCAAACCATCCCTAACCTCCACCCTGACTTTCTCTTGCTCTGCCTTTCTACCAGGACTGGACCGTCTTATCCTGGACCCTGTCGCTGCCACCCCATTACCCCACCCCACCCCATCTTAAAGTTTTCCACTGATGTCACCGCCTCATGCCAAACTATCTCGTCAGACAACAGAGGCTGAAACCAAAGACACGGACATGCGGCGTGCTACCTCCTTACAAAGCACTGTGTCAGGTTCTATACCTCGGTACACACACGTGTGACTCACTGACGAAATGTGTAGAAAAACGCTCCCCTGGGCTCTAAATACCATGCTGACATTTATACAGGCATGCTGAAAAGTGACAAAAAAAACAAAAAAAAAACAAGCCTCACTTTTATAGTCTAAGATCAAATGGCATCTTGTGACAATAGGATTAATTGTCATATTCAAATCACTCTGCGCTCTTTATTCACAACTGAAAAGTGAGCACCCCAAAAGAGGGTCTGCAAGCCCTACAAGAGTGAGGCTGAAGTACAAGTTGTGCAGGTAAATAAGATGACAGGACTGCAGAACATAAGGTCAAGGCGTGCTCTTCAGGGACAGGACAAGCAGAGTGTTGTCTTCCCTTGGTGTTTTGATGCATGGGGCACCGGGGGCAGACGCAGGACACAGCTAGCTGGCGGCCAAGCTCTGTTATCAGCCACTCACTCAGTCACTCACTCTGCTGGGGCCATTAATGTTTCAAAAAAAAAAAAAAAGTGCAGATGGGACGCACAGTTGGAAGGGGTGTGGGTCTCAGAGGTCCAGATCAGCCGGTCTCAAAGGTGAGGACTGCCGCGAGCTTCACCGCACTCATACAAATGCTTCAATGTACTTTTCAGAGACACGCATTCTCGGCTTCTCAGCTCAAAATGCAGAAAACAAAGAGCGGAATTCAATCAAAGTTGTCTTTAGCCTCATGCTTTAAATGAGGAACTGCGTGCAGAAGCATTTCGCACATATTATAATTTACACATAGTCTGGCTTCAACAGCACCACAGGGAAGAGAATGGGTGCGATTATGAAAAGTTTTAACTGACCAAACTATAACACCTACATAAATATCACATCACACCCCCCCGCGCCTTATCTCAACCTGACACGTACAACATGCTACCTCTAAAACACATACTACTACGCTGTGTGCATACATCCACGAATATAAGACAAATGCACGCAAGTAAACAGAGTGAATGCTTAAAGTCCGCAAAGGTCTTACAAGGCATGGAGGATATGCTGATTTGCACCGTATCAATGCAGGTTTTGAAGCTCAATAGTTGACTTTTCGAGATAACTCTGTTGTGACTTCCTGGCATGATATGATGTCATCTTGCAATACTTTTTTTTTTTTTTTTTTACAACTTTATTTATAGTTTTCCAACAAAACAGTCCAGAATTTCTTACAAAAGTTGCGAACCCTACCCCCCACCCCCATCCAGGTGGCATCTTGCAATACTTTTAGCCTATCAACGTCCAATTTGCTTATGTCACCTCCAGTCTTTCCTGTGCAGGCTTAAAACATCTCACTAGGCCCAAACAGAAGCGGTTAACAGGTACTATGAACCTGTTTTCCAAGTACTTAAAACTAAATCCATGTGAGGTGTCATTGGTTTACAGTCTTTTGAAGAAACTTGATAAAAGATGAAGTTTTGCAATATTTAAACACTTACATGCTATATTAGTAACCAAAGATCAGGACAATAAGCTTAATTTGTAACCCAAACACTAATGTACCTTACCTTGTGTTACTATTTCTAAGTTTGTATGGACTGAACAAATCATCACTTTAAAAAAAAATCATAAACATTTACATTTGCTATACATGCAAATGGATGGATCTGAAATCTGATACATTTCTTTTACTCAATGAGTCCTCTGTCTTTGCTGTTAAAACACAAAACATTTTGTAAACCACCCATATGTCAGTGTGGGTTTAATCTTTGTTTCCTTGGTCAGTGGGTGCTGTTAGTCACATCACTATGTTAATAACAGAGAGAATGACATTACAGTGCCGTGCATGGAACAGTGCGAGTGTGTGAGTGTGAACCCAACTGTGTCTTTTCACAGTATATTGGTAACGAGAGTGTGAAACCTATCTTCACACACATAAAAGCACACATACAAGTACGCAGGAAAAATGCGTTGACTATTTTTGGTCATCGTTGAAGGTAAAGACCTAAACCAATTGGAATGGGACACATTACTTTACAGATGTCTTGGCATGCTAGTCTAACCATATTCAAATTCTAACCCTGACACATAAATTCTTCCCATAAAATATGCAAAAAACGAGTTTATCAGAACTCAAATCTCAGTGATGTCTCAACGTGATGCTTTCTGATTTTCGTTCTTCAATTAAAAAAAAAGAAAAAGACAGAATTAGGATGTTTGGCCTGAACCTTGCAAAGGTTGAATGAATGCATGTGCAGGGGAACCTCGCAAGTATCAGAAAGTCCAAATGTTACTTCAACAAGCTTAAGCTCCTAAGAGATTACTCAGTTATAGAAGAGATCTCGGCAACGACTACCTTCAAAAGACCCTGTGAAGGACACTAAATCATCCCCACACTTCCACAGCATCTACAAACAATTATTAAGTACTACTCTGGGCATTTATTTACATGAACTAAACTATTCGTAAACTGTACACTCGCTGCAACACACATCTTATTCACTCACCCCTATCCTCCTCCACAAACCCATCCCAGGAGAGCTTTAGACTAATGCACACACACAAACAGACAACCCAGCAACCACTCAGCTGCGTTACCATTAGCTGCCCTGTTAAAGTCTCTCTTTTGTAAATTTTTATTGAACAAATTTGAGTTAATTTGTTTTTGTTTTTCTTTCTTTTTTTTCTGTCAGCTTGTGAGTTGGTGTGCTATCACCAGAAAATGACTGGTGAAAAAAAAACAAAAAAAAAAGTAATTCAAACAAATGTATAAAAATTTAATAATTTCTTCTCCGCTTGCTGCATTTGATCTGGCTCACATGGAGAGAAACACCCAGGAAAAGCAGAGGGACACAGAGAAAGGAGGGGAGAGAGGCTGAATCTCTGCCACATGGGTGAGAGAAAGACGAGGGGAAAGACGGAGGAGAAAAGAGGGGGCGGACGCACAGGAAGCACATTTGTATGCATTTCCTCTCATAACAGGAAGAGGCCAGTGGCTTCCCCTTCACAATGGCTTCGCTTCTGCTTCCCACCTCCTGCCTGCTTCCCTGGGGGAGGAGGAGGCGAAGGAAGAGGAGGAGTGGGGAGACAGGCACCAAAAAACTGCTGGTTAGCAAACCAAACATGGCCATGTGAAGACACACACATGCACACACACACACATAGATGTCAGTCACCTATGGAGCAGCGAGATTTGACTTGAAACAAACACTTATCCCATTGTCAGGGGCCGAGCAGGAAGACACGAGCTTACGCAAAAGGAATAAGAGGAGCCGAAGACCTTGGCTTGAACTTTGCCTCACAGCCAAGACGCTGTTAAGACAGGCATTACGACAAAAGAGGCTTTGTCCCACCTCTAATATATGCCGTGCTCTTCTCTCTCCTCAAAAACCCCACTCGTCATCCTATCACAGGGTGCACTGTACACCGAAGAGCGGGAGAGAGTGTGGTCCAAACGTTTTGTATCTTAATCCCACGTTAGTTAAAAAATTGCGTGTGAAAATTAATGGTGATAGCTTAATAATGGCAGGTACAACCATAGATGTCTTCAAGTCCACGCCAGTTTAGATTGTTTTTCTTAGCCGAGCAAGTAATTACATCTCAGCATGTTCTTGTTTATGCTGAAAAACCGCAACTGGAAAAGGATATACCCGCTGACTAAAAAAAGGGGATGTCACATTTGCAAGGCCCAAGTTAGTGGTCAGAAAGACAAAAATAACTTTGCTGTCATCCATTTGAAGGGTATAAACTGTCAGTGTGGCACTGAGGCCGAGGCTGTATACTTTATGCAAGGGATGCTATTTTTACTTTTAGCAGATTTTCGCAATAGGAAAATAAGTAAAAACAGGGAACTAATTGGTTTAAACTCATTTCACTTTATCTACATGTGTGTCTGATTGTTCCGGTAATCAGTTTGGAAGAAAACCACATTACCCCATTTTTTATTTTTTATTTTTATTAATACATGAGAACATTTTGGTGAGAGTGCAAATGATCTGCAGATTACGAGCTCATCTGAAAGTTATAGATGAAAAAAAATGAATAAAACCAAGGCCAAATAAAAAGGCTGGTGTCATTAGCAACAAACTTTTTATGGTATGCCCTCTATTTTTAATTTTTTTTACTTATCCAGCAAAATATGCTTTCATTAATACACAGATTTCTTTTAATAGCTCAAAAAGGGATGAATTCCAGAGCACACAAAGGAAAGGAACTATCGAAAGCTATAACATTGATGCTTTGTAGTGGGGAGAGTGGTTAGAGTGAAGTGACGAACTGGCGGATGAGACAAAAAAAAAATGAGCGGAAAAGATGGGGGAAACAAAGTGAAGGTGAGAGCTTAGCGAGCCCACAGGTTAGCTGAACACACGATAGAAAGGAGTGCCACTCTGTGTGGTAAATGAACGAGATGGTAGAAGGTGGGAAACAGGGAATTAGAGGAGGGGTGCAGGGGTGAGGAGCTACCCTGTGGGCCTCATTATTTTCCTGCTGTTAATGTCACTCGCACATTTTCTCACCCTGGTACTGTTGATTGGAGGGAAGAACGCTTTGTCGTAGAAACAAAAAGACCCTCTTACTACAGCGACAGCGGTGCAGTTAACGTGGCTCTCTTCACCAGAGAGAAATTTTTTTTAAAAACACACCAAAAAACAAAGTCACCGCACTTTTAAAGCTTCTTTTGGCCGAGTGTGTGCTGGTATGGCTGTTGTTTGGGGGAGTTGGGAGATCCTCGTGTTTTACTTCCTGTCACTGATGACCTGATACATGTTTAACCTTTGGCCTCGGGTCCCTTCCCCCATGAAACCCATATGTCCGACACAAAGACGCACACACACAAACACAATGATTCACACAAACAAGTCATCCTAAATTAAGCCCACTGAGCAGACTGGCTGGAGAGGTAACACTAATTAGAGCCAATTGCAACAAATTAGTCGATGCACAACACGGGCTCCAGAGAGATAGATGTGTTTTTAGATGTGTACATGTGCATACACATATGCGTTTGTCACTGCTGCGTTAACAAAGGCTCCAAATGAACCGTCTAAGGTGTGTGCTACGATCGGTCTACGCCCATGGTGTCGACGCGTGCGGGCGCGTGCACACACCTGTACGTTTAACTTGTGTGCGCCTGTCCATCTGTGCGCGTTTGCAAGCTGGCTCAAGAGTCTGCTCTTTGTGAACAGCCCATGAGTTTATGACACAGGGGGCTCTTTCATGTGCCCGAGGCTAGGAGAGGGTCTGAGTGGTCGGGCGGCTTGGAGCCAGGGCTCACACACTGCTGCCCACTGTCCAGCACTCCGGGCAGCCAGTCAACGCCAGGGAGGCCTGGCCCCTCTGCCACTGCTCTTGGGAAGTGTTTCGGGGCCTGGAGGTGGCAGCCCAAAGTGGCCGCCCAGAGAGAGCCAGGCCCTGTGCCCAATATGATGGTGCAGCTGCATGGAGAGCAGGGGTGAGGAGGCACTAAAGCCCTGTAGGTGGAAAGGTAGCGTTGACAGCTACACAGAGTGGTGCCACTCCAAAGAGGGCTGCGTTAGAAAGAGTGTCATAACCAAGGAAATGTTACAGTCGCTCTATATATTGTATTGAAGGACAATGCAGGAATTGCGCCATATCCTGTTTTGTTTTTTATGCAACTCCCAAAACTTTTGGAAATGAATATTATGGAAAATAACAATATATTTTATTTTATAACAATATTCAAACAAGATCGTAACCTGCTAAGGCTGTAGAAGGGCTTTCAGAAACACGTAAAACACTGAAAGTATGTGAAGAATGTGAGGTCAAAAGCAACACTGCAAAAAGTCCTCTGGTGTTTATTTGGCTCAGGCTCTGGGACATTTCCTCAAAAAGGAAGTGAAAATATGTAAAGCTTGAGCTTCTGGTTTTTTTTCTTTAAAAAAGAAAATTTAAGTTTCTGTGTCTGTCTCCGTCCCTGTCTTGTGATATCCGCCTCTTCAAAACACGGTGATGTCATTTTTATTTTAGGCTGTAGGTTTTATGACATTATGCTCCACAGAACATGTGGTGCTTTCCACATGACTCGATGATATAATATCAGGAGGAATCGAAATCGCTTAAAAGCAACAATGAGTACATAATATCAACGAGCACTCTATGGTTTTAAGGATCAAAACAACAAAATCCTGCGATATATTGATTTTCTTTTCCCAATGAACCCTTTCTCTCTCCTCAGTCTCTTCTCCTGCCTCCTTCTCCTCTCCCTGTAAGTGAAGCCCGGATATCTCAGGCATCGATTTCCCTCAGGTGTCCTTCCTGTCTCCCTCTTTCTCTCCTTTTCCTCAGGAGTCGAAGAGCCCGGGCCCATTCTTAGGTGGGATAAGAGAGGAGGGCTGAGATAACAGCAAGGAGGAAGTGTGGGTGCTGCTGAAACACGATAGTTTTAGTCCTCATCTAAAACTCGGTGACCTCTTCCTTGCTCTTTCTTTGTTTCTCTGCCTGTCTGTCCGTCTGGCTCTCTCAATAACAAACAAAGATATACCATCTCACATCCTCCATACTTTTCAAAAACTGTCTCTATACATGACTCTTGGTTACACTCTTTCTTTTTATGCTGCATCTGTGATTCTGAGAAACAACATTTCTGATGTGACCTTCTTCGAGTCCAGCACGCAAACTTTCTTACACACTTCCTATTATCTTCTTGTTTCTTGCAAACACACTTGAGCTTAGTCACGACAAGGGCCAACATCTACTTCAATTACTCCCCCGGCACACTCCAATCAATTCACCGAGCCTTTGCTCCGGCCACATATGACTGTTTGAAAAAAGCACATTGTGAAATGGCTCAGAAATACTATTGAGAATGTCACGCGGTGTAGAAGTCTCAAGCAGCATTGAAACGGATTGTGTTCAGAACTGTGTGTGTGCTGGTGTGTGTGTGTTTGACCTGTGATCCGGGGGCCACATTAGCAACGTATGGATCCAATTGGGCTGCCAGGAAGCTGACAAAGTGTCAGTGGTCAGCTATGCCACAGGAAGTGATCGATTGTGGGCCTCAAGGGCAGTGAGAGAGCTCTGTCTCCTGCCTGAGACAGTAGTGTCCACAATTTATTATCCCAAGTCTCAAGTGATGCCAGCTGTCGTTAAGAGGATTCTTTGACTCTTAACATTGGTTGTTGACATTTTGTTTTAAATTAATGTGTATTATTCTAGGCAGAGGAAAGCTACAGCACTTCCACTGTTACTGATTTAGCTCGAGAAAAATAGCATTTCAGTGTTTGCGTCCCAGTGTGTCATTTCAGACCATCCCGAACCCTCTGTTTGGTTGTTTGTTTATATTTTCCTCCACCCTGCCTCACTGGTGGTACCACCCTCTGCCCGGTAATATTCCACTGGCAGGGAGCTAAACAGGGTGGCATGGTGTGAGGGCTTGGGTGTGTGAAGGGTGCTTCAGTTGAGCGTAGGCTGCACCCCTCAGACTTCTCTGCGATATGCAGAATGTGCTTTAAAAATCCCAACAGTTTTAAAGCAAAATCCATTTTAGGAAACACTGTACACTCCTCGTGTCCTCACACTGGATTGTTAGATTGAAGGGAAACAAACATTGCTATTCTAAGCTGATGGAACTCCTCCACCAAAAGCAATATCTGTACTTTCCCTGCAAGGACTGCTCTGTCTCCCAGCTCGCATATTGCCCAGACTCCCAGAAACCTTCATTGTTAAGAGCTATGTGGGGTGTAGGGTGTTTCTCCTTCCTCCCTCCTCCACCCTTTTCTCCCCCATCCTCATACTCATCCATCCTCCCATCCCCCCGGGACTTACCTGTCTGTTGCGTTCATCCATAATCCGCGTGATCTGAATCTTTTTCCTCCCCATCGTCCCCGTCTCTTTCTTTCTCTCCTCTTTCTAAAGAACTTCAAGCTTTCTTCTCTCTTCTCTTTCTTCTTCTCTTCTCTCTCTCTCCGGTTCTCTTCACGTTTCAGCTCTTCCTTTGCTTTGTCTTTTCTTCTTTTTTTTTCCTGCTTTCTATTTGTTTCAATCAACTCAAAGATTCCAGCATCTGTACCTGCAAGACAGAAGGGAGGGGTCGGGGAGAATAAGCATTAAATGAAATGAAATATGGCAAAATACTGAGAGGGGAAAAAAAAAATAATAAAAGTGGCATCGTGGCAGCCACAAGGGAGGGTGAAGAAAGACAAAGAATCTGTCAACAATGTTGTGAGAACCGCTGTGTTTTTCACTGTCGATATCATGCAAATCAGTTTTTGCATTTTTTTTTCTTCCTAGGCACCGACTATGAGAGGAGACAGCACTGTCAGGATCTCGCCTCGTTCACAGAGAGTTTGACAGTGTTTTGGAAGTGCCGCTAACTTAAACGCTCTAATCACCAACACTGTAACATTACCTCCACACTGAGAAATACATTTTGTTTCTTCCCATGAAACTGCACTGTATTGACAGTGGAGCTGCCAGCCGCGACTTTTTTCTACTCTATCTGCAGCTCATCTCCAAAATGGCAGATGCGATATGCTAGGATAGTATACAGATGTAAAAAACGAGGACCTAAGAGTGTTGCCATGTTCTGGTAAAACAAAGCCTTTGTAAAAATAAGTAAAATGTGGCAACATAACAGTTTGATACACAATGGTTTCTTGGAGAAAAAAACCCTTGCATGTCCGGAAGATATCGGAGTAGCCAATAAACGCGTGCACAGTTTAATGTGAGTGTACCTGTGTTCCAGAGGTGCAGGCCAGCAGCTGAAGCGCCGGACTGAATGGGCGGAAGAGCAGAGTTGCGCTCTGAAAAGTTTGCATGACTGAGCGACTGTGTGTGTGTGTACACGTGTGCATGTACATCTGTGTGTGTGCGTGCGCATAACTGTGTGCTCTTGTGTGAGCTTGGCTAAGCCAGAGCTCCAGTGCATCTCTCCAGAGTGCTAAAGTAGGCCAACCCAATCTATCTCAGGGAGGAGCAGAAGAACTGTTGTTGTGTTTTCTTTTGACAGTAGAGGTGATAACGTCCCTCGTTATGCAAATGAGCATCCCATTATTTAAGCTCAGTGCAATGCAGGGGAGCTGTCAACGCCGTCACATGAAAAAAAAAAATAAAAAAATCCTCCATCTACCCTGCCTTTTTTTCTCTACTTTCCCCTTCTTCTCTCTTCTCTCCTTTCTGAACCAGATTTCCGGCACCTGGCAGCACAAGCATCAGACATTGATGTGGAAGACGACACCGCTTCACCAAAAGACATGTCAGTCTCAGTCTCTCTCTCTATCATTCTCTCTCTCTCTCCTTTTTCTCAAACACCCTTGCTCTTTTCCTCACTCTCTCATATTCTCTCCTTTGCGCACTCCTGCACACATACCTGCACATTGTAATGCACTTCCTTTCCTTTTTTTTTTTTTACCTCCTGCTAACCTGAATCCATGTATTTATTGAGTAACATGCACAAGAAAGATCTGAACCCCTCAGGTGAATGCAGCACATTGCTATGCACTTGACCTTTTTGTGCTAGAGAGTAGGACATTGATAATGAAAACTCATAATAGAGACATCCAGGGATGCAGTGGCTCTTAATGACAGACCAAGGCCTGTAGCGCAAGCAAGGCTGTAGCTATCTTTTCCATTTGCAGCATGAAATGCAGGCTCTGTGCTTTATTCACGACTCAAAATTTAGAATCCTGCATTATAATTGAGGCCTTCTCAGTGTATGTATGCGAAACACGGATTTGGTAAGTATATTACATTGTATTAAAGAAACAGCATTGCATTGATTTTTATGGATTTTATAAGATTGCCTGCCAAAAATGTCCATCACACAAAAACTGAAAAAAGTGAGACAATACAGTCTCAACAATAATGAAATGCATGACAAAAAACTTCCTGAGATGATGGTTTGGAATACACCCACTCATGGAAGAACTGAGATACGAACATAAATGCGTCATTTGGCAGTTAGGACAACAGCCGGACTGCACCATCATAATAATAACAAGATCTAAAATAACTCTGTGGCAGCTCTGAAGAGGCTATCCAAAACATTTTAGCATTGCTCTGTGCAAACACACCCATCCGTAGACAGACACACAAAGAGCTGCCCTGTGGAAGAAAACAAAAAAGGATGTTGTCAGACAAACTAGGATTACAAGCCAACACTAAGGCGCTTGGCACAAGACAGCCAGACAAGGATATCAATCAAGCCAGCGTACCTCAATCACAGGCTGACAGCATCATCCCCTCCCAGTCTTTGTACTCAACACTACCCAGTCCGGGCATCGCTCCAAACAAGGAGGCGTTACCTTCATGATCCCTGCCTCCTGGCCTGCACCTCCTCCGTGTTCCTCCCACAGCACGCTGAGCAGAGTTGAACCTCTCAATGTCAACACCCGCTGGGGCAACACCTTAGGCCTTACGTAACATTAACACTAAGATTAAGCTCATGTCCTGAACATTTAATCCCCGCTTTTGGCTCTGAGCACCAGCCAACGCTCCCTGAGGTGAAGCTCTGCTGCTGCTTACCCCCATGTTGGTGCCTCTTAACTTCACCCAGCCTCCTTCCCCATCCCATCTTTTTCCTGCTTCCTTTACCTCCTCCTACACAACAACAACAACAACTCAAGTTGCCCCCCCCCACTTCCCCTCCCCACTCCTGCCACCACCCCTCACTTTTCCTCACACCCACCCCCGTCCCTTATGGGTGCCAGGCAGCTCCTGGGTAAAAAAAACAAAAAACAAAACAAAAAAAAGAACAAGTGCCCACTTCCCCATTGCGTTCCCTTCCCCAGCGCTGGAGAGATCATCGGTTAACTTAACAGATTAGCAGTGAATCACTAAATCCAATTTAGCCTCGTGACGCCAAGACAGTGAAGTGGAGGGGAAAGCAGGAAATAAGCACTGCTTAGTGAACGTGGTCAAGTGGGACAACACAGTTGTCCTTGGCAGGAATGTCTTGCAAGGTAGCGACACTGACATCTGACCTTGACAGGGCAAAGAGGATGAGAAAGAAACAAAACAAAAAAATGAAGACACATGGTGCAAGACAGCAGAAAAAAAAAACCAACCTAGCAAACTTGCACATTAAGCCAATTTACTAATCCCGAAGCAGGCAAATAGGGAATGAATCTGTGGGAGATGAAGAATAAACAAAAGAGCTCCGTTATACTCTGTAGACTTGTTGACTAGCGGTATGTCTGTATTCACACTAATGTGTGGTAACTGGAAGGAGGCCGGGGTGGGCAAATGCTAAGGTCAGAGGGCACGCCGGCACCGAGCGTGCTGAAGGACGACGGTTATGCCTCTGCCAGTTTTATCGTATCTTCGAGCTTTAAAGGTGACAATAAAAAGAGAAGAAGAGCACTGGGAGAAAAACAGAGAAATGGAGAGAAGCATAAAGAGGGATCTTTTGAACAGGCACCAGGCCTCTCCAGGGGGAGGGGAAGAGCTGTGCCCACGACCCTCCCATCTGTTAAGCAGACGGATGGAGAGAGAGAGAGAGAGGGAGAGAGCCAGAGAGGGAGATATGAAGGTTGGGGGAGGATGGGAGAGATGGAGAGAGAGAAGCAATTCAGCACATAGATCTAATGAGCATTTTCTCTCTGTGTCTCAGAAGTGTAGCTGAGAGGACAATGAGAACATATACACTCAGTGCACCACAAGGCTTGATTCTAGGTCGCCTCTCCCAAGTGTTTAGTCACTAAAAACTAATATACAGCACATGGCACTTTTTCACATTCTAATAGACGTCTGTAGGGTGCTTGTTAATGTGGCTTTGTTATTGAGGACATACACTGAAGATGACTTCTTTGAATCAGGGGGCAACAAAAACAGGAACTTTACTTTAACTCATGCTCAGGGCTAATTCATCATTTTGAAAGACAGTTTCAGTTTGTGTTTTTTTTCCCCCCTTTTTCTGTGAATGAGGTGGATGGACGTGGCAATAAATAAGGAGAAATGAACACACGATCCACTTCCAAGAACTAAAGTTGTGCACAACCATCTGTTGAGATTATTTCTGCATTCAGAGAATTTCTGTGAGAAACGTAAAAACAAAACTGGGGCAACTGTAAATGAACTGTGTGCACAAGTGCAATGCCAGTGTCCTCCGTCCCTCATGGGAAATGTGGTTGTGAGAATTTGAAATAACATCTTACACTGCAGTAAGTAAACCTTTTAGGAGGTGTATGGTACATTTAAATAAACGCTCTCGTTTTTAAATAAACTCCCATTTCCTGGAAGACGAGGATAGAAAAAAAAATGTTTTAATACCATTTTACACAAAACAATCTCAACGTCAGTACACACTCGCGGTGCTCGATTTGTACGCGAGTTTTTCTGTTATGTAGGAAACTCTTTTTTTTGGCTCAGAAACTGTTTTCATTTTTTCAGTGTAGATTTTTCGGAGGTTTCTTTCTTGTGTTTTTGCTGCAGCTATGTGCATGTTTGCATGTTAAATGTGCACTTTGTGCATTTGTACTTTTGATTTGGAAATAGCAGCAGACAACACTTTATCTTCTGTAAGGCGAGAAGAAGGCATAACAGCAGCAGAAATGAGAGGCGGGGAAGAATCAAGCAAAGGAGCAAGTTGATGGCTAGGCAGGATGGAAAAAAAATGTGTATCAGGTCTCATTGTGCCTCTAATGTCATTACAGGCAGTGACTCCTCTATGTGGCACGCCACGCTCCCCATCTGTCAGAACAAGATAGGCAGGGTGACGAATGGCTATCACTGCCACCCCCCCCCCCCCCCCCTCCCTCCAGAGTCTGTATCTTTTTTTGAGTGAAGGGGGAGGCGAGTGACCTAAACCTGGGCGGTAGCCCACACGTAGGTGGGCCTCTATGGTTTTGAATCTCAGCAGATATTAGGGCTAATTTAACATGTTAGCAGCTAAAGAGATTAGCAACATGTACATCTGGGGATTAGAGTGATAGCGGTGGATCATCTTATAATGTGTTCATTCCTTTTTTTCTTCTTCTTTTTTTTTTCCCAGTGAGCATTCGAGCTAAACTTGAAACTGAGAGGCTGCTGTGTAAGTGTGCACGTATATGTGTGTTGGAGGATATGTCTTCACCTGTCTCTCTCTATTAGATCATGGTTTAGTTGTATCATTACCGAGACAGGGACGCTTTCTCATGTATTCTATTTTCAATCTCTAGGTGCCTTAGAACTGAGACACCCGTCTATTGATGAGGAGCAAAGTGAGCCACTAGTCTCTGATTGGCACAAGTTTTAGACACTCTCCCAGCAACTTATAGTGTGAGAGACATTATAGAACAAAGTAAATAAATATTTATAAATATATTTTAATAAGTCCTCAAGGTGACGTCTCAATTCCTTACCAACCCCACTTTAACTTAAAACCTAATACCTGAATTTCAAACTTCAAACTGATTTTTACAACAGTAGCACTGCCTGGTCTCGAACGACGGAAAGACGGGAAGTAAACACAGATACGCGGGGAGGGGGAAGGATGTGACATCAGCAGACATAGACAATCAAAGGTGCTGAAGGTCTTTCCTTCCCCAAATCGCAGGGTAAGAATTAGGGTTCAAAACTCAACTGCTACGCTCCCCTCTCATTTCCAGAGGACAAATGAACAGAAACCATGTTTTTCTCAATACGAAATACTTCAGGCCTCAGTTACTTCTAGTTCCTCAAAACGTGTCTCTTGGTTTTGTAAGGCTATGACATATTTTGAAGGAGTGTGGGGGCGGGGTAGGGTGGGGGGTTATGCAGGAACTCATGAATCAAAGCAAAAGGCAAAAAAATAAATGTTGAAATCATAATCTTTCTGTGACGCATCAGACGAAAACACTCACTGGTTTCAACATTTTTGAACAAAAGAATTTGTCAGGTTTGTTATGAGTGCATTTTTAGTTGTTCTTGGTTGCACACCCCCCTAAACTTTTTTTTTATTTTTTACTTTTGAACACATCTGAGCATCTTTTGTGATAAATGCATACCTGTGAGGGGAGTGTCAAAATATCCCCATGAAGAAAAGTACCTTGATGCGGTGAACGTCATTCTTCTTTATTCATTCTCTGTTTACTTTGCTGTGGCTTTCATCACAGCAGCAAACTTTGCCAAACATTTTCAAATTAAATTAAGGCATTAGGATTATAAAATAATTTAGAGAGTGAATGTAAATTGGAGGACTAATGCATAAATGATGATGTGTCTGTTTTTCGTGTAAACTACAAGAAAGCTTACAGACATGTTTAATTGTGAAAGCGTTTACGGATGCTCCCACAAGTAATGTGTCTATATAATCACTTTTGCATTTTTCTAAAATTTTAAAGTATCACATTGATATGATGAGTGAATAGAAATGGAGGCGACAGTGTACAGAGGTCTGCCCTTCGTTTGGGCAGCTGTACGTCTCACTCAGCACCAGGAAATGCAGGCCTTGGGCCATCAGAGCTGCAACGCAGATAGGTAGCCATCCGTCAGAGCCAGTACGGAGACAGGTGAGAGCCATCTTTCCATAACCTAATGCTGCCTGCCCCAAGGACAAAATGATTTGACACGATGCGTCAACCCCTCTGTTTGAAAGGAGGCCAAGGGCTGTAAGCAGCAGCTGCTAGGCCAAAGGTAGATGAGCAAACAGGCCCACACTAAAGCTAGGTAAAGCTAGCTCGACAGCAACAGGGAGATGGACTGGCTGTTGTGGCTCAATTCTCAGCAGCTTTTTGTTTTTTGTGACTGTGACTTACGAACATCAGAGATATATAAATACATTTTGAGGACCGCGGCTCGCCACAAACATACTCTTGAACCAAGCTGGAAAAAATGGTATCAGTGAAAAAAGGAGAAGAGAAGAAAAAGCAGAAGCATAGGCAAGCCACATTTTGGAGAGGCCCCGGAAAGACTGGAGTGAATCACCATTTCGTACATTCAGTCTTTCCGTGGCTCGAGCATAAGAAGTGACAATGGCTGAATTAAAGCATAATGCATAGATAGAAGTTATATATTTAAAAAAAAGAAAGATTAGCTTAAAAGAGGTGACAAAGTACCCGACAGATCAGTGTACAGTGTGAGAGGCTGAAATTAGAGGTATCAAAATGGTTTTGAATATGGAAGTGGTGCTGATTGTGGCGATACACACATCTGATGTTTAAACACAAATAACTTCACTAGGTTTCACTTTATCATCACCACCACAGTTTCTTTCACTTCTTCTTCATCTCTCTCTCCCCCTCTCTCGCCCTTCAGTCAGCATTAACCACTGTCTCAACTCGCATGTTTCCACGTTTACCGAAGGACCCAGGTGCGACCAACTGCTGACACTAAAGGTACAGGAACAGAAAATTAATGCACACACGTGCTTAAATGACCACACTGTCACAGGACAAGGTCTGCGTGCACGGATAAGGAGTTACATGCTTATCTGGATTTAGAAGAATACAAGTAAAACCATAATGAACAATAAGCCAAATGTAACAAAATTGCAGTAGAAACCCTTTAGTGAGCACACCCAGCCCCCCACAGGAACAGCCGGGAGTCATGTCACTAAGAACACAAAGCACTGACATATTCACCCAATTATGTACTCTGCCGAGTATGACAATGTCTCGGGATGTTAGCAATGTTCTCCAGTCGGAGGGGAGGGGAGAAGGGCAGAAACTGTGTGTATGTGTGTTTTGAGTCAAGAGGTTTCAAACTGAAGCTAAGGCCTCATTACTGTAGGGGCTATGCTTACTCCAACCCTGTCTCCTAGGATTGAGGTTTATATATACAAGTAATTTCTAATAGTGAATACATTTTGAAGAAAATTTTGCCCCTAATCATAAGAAAGAAATAGTGTCTGTTTGGCTGGACATGTCAGTAAAGATTTGAAAGTTAACCCGGTTCCTTTATTTATCTCAGCCGCAGAATGTAACAGGTCTTTGTCTGAAGCAGGCTTGTTAATGAGACAAACCTTCGTTTCCCTTGACTACGTTAAAGTTACTTCACCAGTCTGTTAGAGGACAGTGACTCATTCTGGATAAAACTCAGAAAAACAATTGAGTACTTGGCACTTGCTTATCTCTACCAACACAGAGACGGTCATCAACCAAGGGACCTAAAACACTCACACAACAGCTGTAGCTGAACTGTATACGACACAGAGCAGCCAGCTTAATTTTAAACACATCATGCAGCCATTTCAAATTAAAAGTTCTTTTAATAGAAACAACCTATTATTTATTTACTTTGTTTAACTGAGGCTTTTATTGTGAACATGCAACAAGATTAAGGTGAGAGACGGCCGGCCAACATTCTGGGTTCGGCCTTTGTTCCTGTCTGCGGCGGTGCCCGCTCAGCAGACACAGAGGCACGGCTTTAAATAGAGCATCCTCTTTTAATTGAGGAAATATTACATTAATAATTTTTTATGTGTATTTTTAGATACTAGCAAAACGTATCGATCTGGTTGAACAGAAAAAATGTCAGCGCCGGTTAGGAGCTCTTGCAGCACTCATAAAAAAATACAGTTCTTGAACAGCTAGATTTAATTCGCTCCACACTGAAAGCGGTAAAAGAATTTGCTCCAATAGGATATAATTTCTAGGGCGACACGAGTTGCTGACTTATAAGATACAGACAACTTCCCATAGCAGTCGCGTGCCCCAACTCTTCACCCCACACTGTATCAAAGCCACACATCACGGTGAAGACAATCCACTGATGATTTCATCACACCCCCCACCCTTTAGTCTTCCTCTATGCCACAGTATTCTAATCACCCTAATTAAAAGCTTTGTTCATTTAGAAATCTCTGATGACAATTTGTTTCACTCTACCCTACAGCAGTGGTGGCTGTGAAGAGAGGAGAATTAAATTTGATCTTGTGACAGCAATTATTAAATGCTCCCTCCTGGCCTCAATTAAGGCCTTCAGGCTAATGCTAACATGGCTAACCCTCACGCAACTGCAAGGGGCTGAGTGCAGTTTTGTTCACCAACTTCATACTGTCACCCAGTTTGTTTGTGTGTACATATATATATATATATATATATATACATATGTGTGTGTGTGTGTGTGTGTGTGCTTCAGTTTGGTAGCTATGGAAATGAGAAGTCGCTTATGGGCTGTTATCTCTTTTGCATTTTGTTGATGGGAAGAGATAAATAGAACAATTTCCCTTTTTGAGGTTGTTGGAACTAAGTCAGCATGTACAGACAGGCAGACCTATGAGGAAGCTGTGGAATTTACTATTTTTCCTTTTCTCGCTTCATCAGCAAATTTAGAGTCCACAACGATACCATTATATAAAACGATTATATTTTTGTCCTCCGCGACGAACGAGCGCCGGAGCTGACGGTACATCGGCACCTCTCCCGTAGCTGCGATGCTCCCAGCAGCGTTACATGTCATGGTCACAGCCTTGCGGAGCTGAAATGGGAGCCACAGCTCCGCTTTGACTCTATGCACAGTGTGTGAGTAATTTGCAGAGAAGTAGAAGGTTGCACACTTCAACAAGCATGTCCTTCATAGATTCGACCTTCTGTTTTTCTTTTTTCTTTTTCTCTTCCTCCGGTCCCTGTGCTCTGCTAGGAAACCAAGTAACCTAGATCATAAAGTAGGGAGAAAAAGAGTGAGTAAGAATGAGAGACAGAGGTAGAAAAAGAGACCGAGAACACGAAACTGCATGACAGACTGGCAGGAGACAGCCACATTATTACACCCTACCACTAACAACACTTAAGAACACACACACAAAAAAAAGAATACAGAACACACTACTTGGATGATGTCATTTTTTTTCTTTCTTTCTTTCTTTTTGTTACCGCAAGCTGATTGTGCTGATTATTGGTGAGCATTGTTTCCCTGTTGATGCTGAGCATCATTAAACAGAGATTGTTCCATTGTAAGTGTTTGTTTAAGCATGGCTGGTTTAATGTTTCCAGGCACTGCCTTTTCACCACAGACACACACACACACATGCACACACACATGCTGCTCAATGTAAACCTGAGACACAAGCTGTATGTGCCGCATCTATAATTTATGCTACTACTGGGCTTTTGTTTTAAGCCTCGAACGTAAAGACAGCCGTAAACGCAAAAGTGAAACAAAGCACTGAAAATGTGTCCAGTCTCATAAAGAAAAGAAAAACAATACATACATATATATAACGTGTAACGCGCACAACTGCGTAACGCGAGTCTTTTCCACCACACAGCCTGAACTCTTCTGCTCTCACAGAGCGTTACAGTTCCCAGGGGAAGGGTGGTGGCGGTGGGGTGCATGAGGCAAAAGGTTGTATGGAGTGTGGAGGGCGTGTGGCGGCATACGGTACCTACAGATCAGCCTCTGTTTAGGGGAGTGGCCCCACCAAGGCTCGAGCCAGGCCAGACCCAGTCCAAGCCTCTCATTAGTCATCGGCTGGGTGCCGCGCTCCTTTTTGGAGTGGTTAAGGGGGAACTGGTGAGGGTCTGGCTGTTCCACTGTACTCCACTCCCAGCACCATCACAAACCGACCTCATCAAAGTGAGCGCTCGTAATTTGTCACAGAAAGCAGCCAATTAACATATGTTAAGGGAGGAGGGAGGACTAGGAGAAGGGAGGAGAGGGTGAGTGAAAAAAGATAGCGTGTGATTAAAGAGTCTGCACAGCTGCACAACATCAAGATGGCAAAGTGAGGTTTGAAAGAGACCTCAGACCCAGTAATCTGATAAAGCATACTGTTACTTAACCCTCATAAGCAAGAGCGAGAGAGAGGGACAAGGAGAAAGGGGAAGAATGAAATAATAGAGACAAACAAATATTAAATTACTGCTGTGAATCTACAAGCTTTGGCAGAGTGCCTCTGCTCTCAATATGTGGCCGACTGCGAAGGCCGCTCTATCACACAGAGCTGACCACTCCCGCCAAAGCGCCACTGCCGTTTGACCACACTCTATTTTTAGCTCAGCGCTCACCATTGTCTTTGACGTAGCTCACACTTACGCTAGATTCTGCCAGGAATTTTTTTTTTGTCCTTTTTAACTCTTTGTCTTCCCATGAAACGAAAGCTGTTATTTCATTTATACTTTTTTCTTCTTTTTCTGTCACAAAGTCTCATACCAGTTGCTTACATTCTGACTTGTTTGTTTGCTTTCAAATTCTTGTTCCTCATGGTTGGTTTTAAAACGTGCAGCGCGCCGATATTTATGCATGTGTGAATGCCTGTGTGCGGCTGCATGACTGCGCCTCGGCAAGCGCACGCGCGTTTATGCGTCTGTTGTTGTTGTTGTTGTGGGGATGTCTTGTGAAGTGAGCTGTGTGATATTCTGCCTTGTTGTTGGATACGGTGGCATGCTGAATGCATTAGCAGCGCGCGCTGATGCCATTCTGTGTTCTGTCGTCTTTCAGCCACCTCTGCCTTGTCTCGCTCTCTGCGGCGACTGATCACACGTCTTGACAAGCGAGTTTGGGTCGTCGTCTGCGTCGCCATCTTTTTCTCTACGTGGGCTTCAAGTTTTTTTTGTTTTTTGTCTTTTCGTTTTCCACCGGGGAAAGGAAGAGAAGTGTGGAGTTAGCTTTAAACAAATTTGAATGTTAAGTTGTTGGGGAAATCCCCTGAATAAAAAAAAGACAGAAAACAATTCTTTACTCCTTGTATAGTTACTTGAGAACATTTAATTATAAATTATTTTTTATCATCATCATCTTCATCATTATTATCTCGTTTTTCAATTGAAAATCGGAAATGAAAATGCATAAACGGATGGCAGAAAAGCAGAACAGGCATTCTATATAAATCGTGACTTGCTCCCCCCCTCTCTTCTTTCTCTCTTTTGCACTCTTATCCTTGCCATCGACCATCAGTCGTTATTTATTTATTTTTCCTATTTGGGGAAATAATGGGCTAAAGTGGCGGAGCGGAGGAGCAGAGGAGTGTGGGATGGAGGGACAGTGAACAGAGGGGCAGAGGCGGGTTTGTGTTTTGCTTCGCTGGGCTTGTTTCTTGGTTGAATTTTTCTCCTCTCATCGGCTTCGCGAGCTGGTGGATCAGTGAAGGACCTGGCCGCCTGGAGAAACCACCACCCCCACCCCTCCACCCACTCCCTGCACTCAAATCCCTCTGCTGTGAGCACAGCTGCACCGTTCACATAACCTCGCATGTCCCCCTCCCACCCTACCCCTGCCCCTCACCCCCTCCGCTAATGATAGCAGAGCACGTCCCCTCCGCAAGGCAACAGCTTTTTCCACTTCACGTACATACACACATATTCTGCTGTGCACGCCCTCAAGAGCGCTGGACACATGCATGCACAGACCAACGGGCACGACATGCCCCTTTTTCCTTCTTAAGGTTTTTCCCTTGATTTTTTTTTTCTCATATCATTCAATTCCACCCACCCTCCACCCCTCCACTCCTTCTCTGCCCTGAGAAAAATCCCCCAGCCTTATGACCCAATGAAGGCCTGAGAACATGCACAAGAAAGCACACACAGATACACACACACACTTAGATGAACCCTTTAACTGCAACTGCCCATTTTTCTCCCTCTGTACAACTTGCCACAGCGAGTGACCTGCATCACAGCTGTGTGTGGGAATCTGAGTAGGAGGGTGTGTTTGTAGGAGGATTGAGTGTGTGAATGTATGTATGAGCACATACCTGGACACGTCAGTGTTCACACCACATATGCTGCGTCTATATTTCTGCATAACTGGCTGGGCTATATGTTCACTATATGTATGTATTATCTGCTGCGGGCCCGCGTGCGTGCACGTAAGCGGCGGAGGAGGGAGGCGAGGGCAGTTCTGGCCTTCTGCAGCACCTACTGTGCATTATCCCAAATAAACAACTCATTACACGTGTATTTAACCAAGGGGAACTGGCGAGTAGTGGAGGCTAATCCCCGTCATCGTTCCCAGCGTTCCTTTTCTGATTAGGCTACAGGGAAGTGGAGCCCAAGAAGGTAGGTTGCTTGGTCGGTGCAGGAGGAGGAAGAGCGAGAGGGTAAGAGAAGAAAGAAAATCATTTAAGTTAACTTCCCACAAGTGCCTTTCTTAGTTATAGTATCCTTTCTCCCTCTCTCTCTCTCTCTGTCTCCTGCTACCCTCTCGCCTTCTCTCCGTTCTTCTCCCTGTGGATTTTGCATCGCTCTTCCTTGTTTTCGACCATCTCTCAGAACTGGGTCATCGACAGATTGTGCGGCACCATTTTGAAGAACATGGGAGGGGAAAAAAAAAAAACACGTTCTTGCTGTGAGAACAATCCAAGGTTTCTTTAACAAGTACCCCGCTTATCAAATTAAGCTGTCAAAAGCACATTAATAACAGGCAGCACAATTCTCTTCACAGAGAAAGGGGTGGGGGTGGGGGGTGGGTGAAAGCGCATTCGGGAAAAAAAAAAGATTTCTCATTCGCTGTGTAAAGAGACAGTCAACCAAGGGCAGTGGAGCTTTTTAAAGATTTCTCCCTCTCTCTTTTTTTGTCCCACTTATAATATGATTATGGGGTCCCTATTATGAGGGGCCAAGATGCAGAGTGTCACTCATTTAAAGGGTGAACAATATCTTGGGTTAGAGTGTAGCAGTGATGACACTCGTGTTTAAAAGAATTACAGATGAAAGAGCATCTCGGGATAATAATGTCGTTTCAAAAGCAAACAATTAGATATGGGCTTGAGGAGCACGATGCCCTGTAAAGAATACCCGAATTAATCAAAAATAAATGTAGTCATCCACCCACAGAAGTGAGACAGTAAAAATGAGTTTGACCCTGGAAAATGTGAATCTTTGAAAACAATAAATGAATGTCAAATGGTAAAATCTAAATAACATCCAGTTCTGCTCCTATAGCTAACCCTATTTATTAAATGCTCTCGTTGCCTTCGCAAATCTGCAGTCGAATGATTCCATAAGAAATTGAGAGTACAATGAGAAGGGAGTGAGGATCAGACTCAAAGTTAGGCCCCATAGGCAAGACATAGAAATGAAATCAACAAGACAACTCGGCATTCAGATGACAGATAAGAGAGCAAGCCAGCCAGTGCCCTTCCACACATGAACTAACTGTGGAAAAACCCAGTTCTCACACACTCCCCTTAAAATCTTTACTCTCGACTACATTTGAAAAGAAAAAAAGGGGAATTAGCTTGTAGGGTTTCTAATCTGTACGTTACAAAATCTGACAGTGTCAGCTAAGACTTCTCGCACTAAACTGCGAGCCCTTTCTGCGCTTTACTCCAGAGGCTGATTTTCTCACACCCTCATTCTGAGTCCAATCCTGTTTGCACGGGCCCCAGAGGGGCTGCTCTGTCATAGCCTGGAGTGGGCCGGCGGTGGATGGATGTGACGTGGAGGAACTGGGACTCTGCTGTGGGGAGGCTGGAGCCACGGCAGGTATCCCCCGCACTTCCTCAGCTATTTTTAAAACCACGAGTCCGGAGATGGGCCAAAAATAAAACAGAGGCCATTTTGGCCCATGACAATAAAAGCAAATAAAGATCCCTCACTCGCACACGTTAACGCACACGCGCGCGCGAATATGAGAAACAGAAAAGTATCCACGCACACCGCCAACAAACAACAACAGATAAGAAGTGAAAAAGGTCTTCACCTGACAATGAAACTATATGTCCTGCTATTGAGCATACACAGATGTGCACATCCGCACATACACAACAGACAAAAGTCAATATCAAGGCTGAGCTATTTCTGTAGAGAGCACTATTTAGGAAGTGCGGGCAAAGTGCCAGTATTCTCCTCAGTATCGTCTGGCTGTCATTGCAGTTATACAAACTCACCTCTTTCCTCTCTCGCCCGCTCCTCACCCTTTCCACCCAACCCCTTGTTCCATTGTCACTGCTCTCTCGCTCTCTCTCTGTGTTGTTCTTATATACACACACACACACACCAAGGTTATTTGTTTTTCCACTGGGTCGAACCACAGTGGCAGGTGAAAGCATCTATTGGCAAGATAAAGAGAGTGGCTGGTGTGAGAGCACAAGGCCTCACTCTGCCCAGCAAACCTTGAAGTGAAGCGCCGGGCTGGAGTTTCAAACAAAGTGCCCCCTCATTCATTATACATGCAACTGCACTGAAAATCTCCTTCCGCAATGCCATCTTCTTCACATCTCTCTCTCTTTCTCTCTCTCTCTCTCACTTTGCCTCTCCAGGCCTCTCTCTCTCTTTCCCTCTATCTTCTTCCCTCTCTTCTCACATCGGCCCTCTTCGTTTTCTCTCATTTTTTCCAGACAGAGCATCCATAAAGTATGAATAAAATTAATGACATCACGAGCTGCACTTTGGAAGAGCCACTGTAGGAAAAAGCCATACATCACAGTGCAGAAGGAACCGGGCTGAAAAAAGAAGAAGACAGAGAAAGAGAGAGAGAGAAAAGAGTGCGTGAGGTCTACGCTGTTTCACTCTTCACCGCCTCCAGGGCCTTTCCTACTGTGTGCTATAGTGTCTTATTAAGTTTGACTTCAGATGCACATTAGCTGAAAAAGTTTAAACACTTTTATTATTGTTCAGCTTTTTCTGCATTTCTTTGTCCCGCTTTCTCCTTAATTCTTTGGTCAGCTGAGTAAACTACGTTTTCGAAACAGTCCCGTGTTGCACATTATTTCATAGGCTGGCCTTTGGTGTGGGAATGGCACAGATGACAGTGGAAAGAAACACTGGTGTGGGCTTTGGCAGGACAGCGGCTGGTTAAGCAGTGTGCTCTGCAGAAAAGGGAGAGCACTGAGAGCATGGATTCTTATTTTTTTTATTTATTCCCCAACTTAGAAAGTGTTAACAGCATTTTCAACGACACAGAGGATCTCCTTATTTTACACAGGTTGTCCAGATTTCTAAAGCTGTGGTGAAAAACAAGCACAAAATTTGAAAAAAGTCTGCGATATTCTTCCTTGGAGCACAAAAAGAGAGACAGACGTATCAGTCGTGCCATCTATTATTGGATATTTACTGTTGCGTTGTTGTATTGGAAAAAAAAAACAGCAACTTCACATAAAAAGCCTGACGGGGTAGAATTCAAGTCCTAATTCCTCTGAATTCGGTGTGAACACAAGATCTGTTATAAATATCCGATCGCGACGTGACGCTCAGCGGCAGCGCGGATGGGGAGCGGTGGCGGCAGCGGCGCGGATTGTGGCAGCCGAGCGAGCAGGGGGTTTCAGATGGATGCGAGCTTGTGTGAGGCCAAGGCACAGAGCTACCTCTGTGCGTCTCACAGGACTCTGTTGCACAATGACTCGGCTATGTTGCAGTTGTGACAAAGATAAATTACAGCGACTGGAAAACATTTCTACATTTTTTTTCCTCACTCTCCCCATCCCTACACCTTCTTTTTTTTTTCCTTTTTTCTTTTTTTTTTCTTGGCATTGGGTGGATTCCAAATGCGTCCCACACCAAAGGAATATGGTGAAGGCGGGTGGGGGCATCTCTCTCTGAAATAATATTAGGGCGTAAGAAGTTGCTCCTAACTATTTACGGGTCAGGAGCAGGGTTTAATCAAAGAAAATGCCTTTGGCTGCTACATTTCCATAAACAGACAGGAAACACTTCTCTGACAAACTGGCTTCTAAAAAATCTGTCAGATAAATTCTGGTTTCGCCACGTAACGGTTCAAGTCAGCATTACAGATGTCATGTTTGCGTTACCCCTAAAACTGTCTGCACTGTGCAGGAAAAGAAGAAGAAAAATTCTCTCAGGATTGAAAGTTGGGTAAGTCTTGGGAAGTTAATGTGCCAGTTTATAAGCCTGAAAACTCTTATTTAACTCTCATTTGAACATTTAAGTCTTGATGTTGGAGGCTTTCAACCTAATTGGAATGATCTCATGTTTGGACAAAGAAACCCAAACTCTGCTCTACTCTAAATGTTTCTCTTTGTCTTATCATTCAGACTCCTCTGCTCCTGCACTCCTCCAGCCTTCTCGCCTCCCGGGCCTCTCTCTCTTTCTCTCTCCCTGTCCAAATATTTCAGACAGCAGGCCTCAAGTATGGTGAGGTGTTTTGGGTGTCTCTTTAGGTGGGCTGCAGCTGATGATATGATTGTGCGGTCAGCACTGCCGAGCACAGACCACCCAGCAGGCTGCTGCCGTAATAATGGCCAACAGGCCAGGCAGGAAACAGGAAACAGGATGAAGAAGGGCAGGACATCCTGTTCATCTAGATCACTGTGTTAAACATGACATCACGAACGCATCGACATCTTAACGGAGGGTTACCTGAGCGGAGGCCGAACACTTTGTCGGCGTGCTCTTAACTAACCTCTGCTCAAATAAATTTCCATCTGCGTTCTCTCTGCGCGCGTATCTCTCTCTGTTTTCATGTGCATCTGTCTTCTCAGTTTGCCTTTTCAGCCCTCACACTGACACTGTTTTCCAGACTGCTCCATCATCGCAGACATCAAATCCTACCCTCTTCAGTGTGAGAATAAAGGAGAAAAAGAAAAACAAGCATTTTCATTTGAATATACACCAGCAACAACCTCACAAAACTCAGACGAAGGGAAAAAAACAAAAAACACGTACGCACACAAAAGCACAAAGATTCCAGCGCACGAATACACAGAGACAAGACGCAAAGTTGAAAACGCACACACACACACAACTCCCAGACACACAGCACACACTGACAGACAAACACACAAAAGAAACAGCAAGCACAAAGCACAGCACAGCCAGAAGTCTACTTTATGCAGAAATATTCTAAAGTGTGTTTTACAATACAATTAAACATCAAAGGCTGATATATTCCTCTGTGATCTTTAACACCCCAGTGAACAAACCCCACACACCCCCATCCACTTACAGCATACAGAGAAAGTTGCTGAACGTCACTGCTAATTACTAGATAGAGACAGAAGAATACTTTGCATCATTATGCAAAAACCAGGACATATTCAAATATATGCATTCAATCCACCAAAAAACCATTCAAGGACTGCATTATTTACTTTTTGATTTTTGTGTGTGTGTGTGTGTGTGTGTGTGTGTGTGTGCGTGTGCGTGTGGTAAGTTTTATGAGTAATTGCAGCTCTTATGAGAAGATACACAGACAGTGCTCCTAAGGCAAAGATGCATTTGGATAAACATTTCTAACACGCACAACAGTTAGGACAATGAAAGCGAGATCTGCTGAAGACGAGTAAATAAACACATGGTGAGGTTGAGCCCTGCGTATTTCACTGCTACTATAAAACGTATGAAAAGAGAAAAAAAAGAAAGAAAAAAAGAGAAAAAAAGGAGACTATTCCTCCCATGCAGCAACTAGAGAACACCTGCCATGTGCAATAAACAGGAATGCAAGAAGCCTTTAAGTTATTATAAAACATAAGCATTTTCATCTGCTTAGAAATTGGCAAGAAGAATTGTTTTCTCAACAAATGCCTTAATATTTCTGTTATTTATGCGAGGCAAATTTTACTACACACACAGCCTGCACTTTATTGCGTTACATATGCTGCTAAACCAATTAAACGTTTTCACATGCGGGATACACAAGGTCGTCTCGCAGCATTTTAAGACGCTTTCTTACGTTATGAAGCATTGCATGTGAGGCAAATACAAATGTCTACATCTGAGTCTTATATCAGCCTCTCATTTGAGCCAAAGGGCATGAAGTCCACTTAAGAGTTCTTCAATATCTACCTCACGATCTTGCCAACCGGCAATCTGCAAATGAATGTTTTACTGATGTTTAACTGAGTAAACTCTGCAAACTTCTTCCAAAATATTTGAAGCCATTAGTGAAAAAAAACAAAAACTTTAAAGCACAGCTAAAGGGGCTTTTAAACTGTTTGCTTAAACATAAATACATTGGTTGTCTCCATTAAGGAAAAATGTTTTCATAGATCTGGTTTTCCATAAGGTGGGGATCTTTGAAATGTGCCTCTTGTACAGTATTAAATGTCTATGTGAGCAGAGATCAGGGACCACAGTGGTATAGTTTACACCTTTTTCCCCCCTGAAGATGGAAACTTGGTAGCAGGAATAGAAGTTACCACCAGTAAAACTAATTTATGGGTGTTAAATTACACATTTATAAGCAATATATTAGGCATTTCAAATGACAAATATTTGCTAATTATGCTGATTTTGTTGCAGTGCCTTGAAAACACATGGAATTACCCTGACCGTGGCATACAATGTGTTCCCTTCCTTCACTTAACTAAAGCTTTACTGAGCCCCTGGCGTACAGCAAAGTGCCCTGACAATCGGCTCAATGCCCTGGCCAATCACAGAGACACGTGACCTTCTAATCCCTCTCTGTGAGAAGGGTAAGAGTGTGTTGTCGCTGTTGGTTTTGTGAATCAGCGCCTAAAATCCCAAATGATTTGTCAAGATGGAGAGGTCTTAAGAGAATAAGAGAAACAAAAGCAGCGCAGGCCAAATAGTGTGGGTGTTGATGCATGTGTGTAAAAGTGTGTGTGTAAGGAGGGAGAGAGAGAGCGAGAGAGAGAAAGGAGACAGAACATGCTTTTGTGCACCTGTGTGTGTTTGCGCACGACTGCATACAAGTGTCCGTGTGTGTGTGTGTGTGTCCGTGTGTGTCCGTGTGTGTGTGTAGAGGGTCTCTTAGATTACAGAGCTTGGCTGACAGACTTCTCAGTGTGTAATCGTGGGTCCACATGCAAGTGCTCACCTTCCTCTGAGCGGATTAACCTATCGCTAAATCCCAAGAGAGCAACAGGCCAGACAGGCCACACAGAACAACTTCATTGACGATAGTCAGAAAAGGAAAGCCACACTTATGATGTTGTTTTCTAAAAAAAATATAAATGAATGCACTCTGACTTTTTTAAGACTAAAAAGTTCACATAAAAGTTTAATAAAGGGTTACTGGACAACTGGACACCACGTTCCCTTCAGAAGTTCTTAAAAATCTTAAAAATTACATACGTCTTAAAACACGGAGCATCTCTCTTTTTTTCCTGAAAGTGAACTGAGAAATGCAGTCAAGCGGTACGCAGTGTGTTTTAAACGCACACATTAAATAAGCTGGTATACAGCTACACACAGAAACACTTTTACCATTCTGTAAGTGCCTTAAAATACCTCATTTACATAGCTGTTATTTTAAAATTAATTTAATAGTTTAATGAATCTCAAAATATTCTCTAAAAGTTACATTAATTATATTAAATTTCAAGCAGTTATCACTACATTAAAGCCCTGTTCATGTCTTACTTTTTTATATAATTTATTTCACAGACAAAACTGTGTTTCAGCTTAAGAACTAATTCAGCTCAATATAAGTAAAGAGATAAACGTTTATCCCCACATTTGGCATACGTTTTTTTGTCCACAGCCAACTCAATCCCAAAATCTATCTAAATGAAAATGAAATGTATAATAGTAATTTTAAATGTCACTGCAAGCCCGAGTTTCTCTGCACATTACATGGTGGGCCTCGTGTCCGTACACTTTAAGTGTAAAACAAAGAATCCATTTTTAGCTCCAAAGCTGAAACCTGAGAAAAGTTGCCACAAGTTAATTGTAGCCTCGTGATTTTTCCTCTCATCGCAACAGGTTTAGTTGAGCAACGTGAGGCTTAACCAAACTCGCAATATGAATTTAATCATACTTGCTCTCTTGTAATAAGTCAGTCTCAGTCACAAAGGCACAGAGAAGAAATTATAGTTGAGCCTGAACAGCCAAACCTCCTGTAAAACACTGATTTACAGCACAGTCCGCCGTGTCGCTCATCTACATAAATTTACATCCAAATAAGTGTAAAAGAATGTTTTCCCCTGTATTGCAGCGATGATGTGATTAGCTATTTATTTAATAATTATCAAAGCTTCCTACATAATATACCGGTTTAAAGTTTAGCACGGCATAATTGCCATCAGTTCACCTCAGTTTAGAACGTTTATTTCGTGCGCAAAGAATATCCACAAACTAGGATCACTGTTTCCCTAATCTGTTGCTTTGATGGAAATCTGAGATGTAAAAACTTGTGCATCTCCTTTTGCCTTTGTAATTTTGTTTGAGGTAGACTGAACGCTACATTTTACAACCCAAATGTAACTTTTCATATGCCACCCTGCCCAAAGGCGCAAAAAGAGGGCATAAAGTATAGTGTTAATGTGACCAGCCTGTTCATTGGCTTCTGGACTGTGCGCCTGCATGTGGACGCGAGAAAGCTGCACAAGGTCGACACAGCAGTGACACCTAAAATCACCACACGGATCTCCTAATACACCATAACCAGTGATTTGATGTCGCTCGGTAACTATATTACATTGCTGTTACCGGCACGAGTCGAAAGGGGGTCACAACAAATCAATACACGCAGTTGCTGTACTTTGTCAGGGGAGACAACGCGCATCAAACTAGACCCTCAAGTTTCCCCTTACGGAACATTTCAAATAAAATAAATAATAATTTTTTTAAGAACCATACGATGGAGTGAGGTGTTTGCCAGTGAGTGCCAAGTGGTGCAAGTGCGGTACTTACTTTATCTGAAATCTTGTCCCGAGTGAAGCGAGAGAAGGCTACAACAAGCGGTCCGCCGGGTGTTTGGTCCGGCCGTTTGACAGGAAGGTTGGAGCCGCTGCTTGATGGGGAACGGAGTTCGCCGAGACGCACTTAAAATCCAGGAGCGCAACTAAGCAGGAGGACGGCGCCGAGAGGAAAAAAAAGTAACCTACAATACGTGGTATGAGTCCCTATAATGTCAGAGAAAACTACCCCCCTCTCTCTCTCTCTCTCTCTCTCTCTCTCTCTCTCTCTCTGATCCGACAGAGCTCGCTCAGGAGGCGCTGAGGACGCACCGTCTGGTCTGCTAGTGCGTAGTACCGGTGAGCGGCGAGGGACTCGGTGGAGCGGCTGTGTTGGAGGTGGTGCCGGTATTAGTACTGGACGTCTGAAGCTTAATAGTGATGTTGCGAAGCTGTTTCTGTTCCTCCCCACAATCCCGACCAAGTCTTTCCCTAAACCTTCTGCTCTCCTGCGTGAAGAAATAATCGATTTTTTCCTCTCTACCCCTTTTCTTTTTTTAAAAAAAAAACTCCTGAAAGGGGGCGGTCTCACATTTCCCAACTCCACTTTAATAAACGAGGCAAGGCTCTTAACGCTTTATTATCGCGCCAGGCCCGACGGAGTGGACACAATTAGTGCTGAGAGAGGACCGCTAGAGGAGGAGGAGGAGGAGGATGAAGATGGGGCATGTGTTCTTTAACTAATGATGTCACGGAGAGCACCCCGAGGTCTGCAGGCGACAGCATGCGATGTGTTTCGCTCAGGCAGGTTAAGTTTCCAGCCAATTGTTTCATGCGAGTCACATCAGATGCCAAGTACACCAAAACTTAAGTCTGTCGTAGCAAGAAGCAAAACACTTCAGCGTGTTTCAGCACCTTTAGTTTTTTGTTTTTTTTTTAGAAATACTTCAAAAAAGACACCATTTTCTACAAACACACACTCACAGATGATCCAACATCACTCATTATTTTAACAATAAGAGTTTAAGATTAATTATCACATTAAATGACATGATTCTTCCCTCAATGCGATTTCGCTGGAAAAGTAGGAGCAACTTTAGCAACTCCCGAATAATGCCATTTTCTAATTCTCAACAATTCCTTGGATGTCTGCTCTGCCTCCTTTCTCAGACGCTGCAACACTTTTGCACATGCTGCACCCCGCCAATCATTCTTAGGGACCCAGCTATCTCCTACAGATAAGCCCTGACAGAGACAGTAAGCATTGGGGAATTGCCAAGCCTTTATCCGTCCAACCAAATGATTTCAAAACATCCACTCTATTAGTGTGAAGATAACAATTAGAACAGCAAGTTTGCCACTTCAGATAAGACACAGACAGGCAGTGCACTGGCTCTCTGTACAGAGATGTATACCAGATAGGCCTCATAATACCAGAGTTCTATTATACTCACATTATATGGGTGCCGTATCACGGTTTTAGGATTTTTAATGGCTGCCCTGAATGGAGCTTGTTACGCTACAATACACCGTTAGGCCCCATTGTTGACTTTATATCAATTTAACATTGAAAAAGGGAAAACATTATCACAGGCTTCCAAAAGTTTCTTCCATCCTGATATTTTAACAAACCAAAAAAACCCCCCCAAAGAACACTTGTGGTCTATATACAGTTAAACAGCAAACCCCTTTCTCTTTATTAGCTTTGCACTGTAAAAGCAATACAGACTGCGTGTTGTGTAAATAGACGCCGAGTGACTCCATAATCTTCCCTTTTGAAGTTCACCTACGACGCATAAGCTATGCAAGCAGTCAGCCACCCAGTCAATCAGTTATTCAGTCAGTGACGGTAGGAAATGGTAAGACATCAAGTAATAAATAAATCAAGCTGGCTAATCTGCTTGACGGGTGAACATTACAGCCTGTAACCGAAGCCGCTGGTGTCTGATGACTCTGAATGCCACCTTCACATCACCTGACCCTTTAATCTTTAATAGCATTTCCTCTGGTCCCTAGACCTCCATACTAATCAATAAGGCGCTGTTGGACACAGCAAGTTCATAAACGCGACACGGCAGATATCAACGGCGTTACATGTCAGCATGTATGAAACGGCGAGTTCACAGAGTCACAGTTTCAACAGACATGATTTCCTCCTTTCAGACTTCTTCTGGTGCTCGCACCTGACAGTTGCAGTAAGTCTCCAAAATATATGGATAGCTGTGGGTGCTTATGTGGTTGTACATACCACATGCAGTGTTCCTTCTACTTCTTCTTCTTCTTCTGTTCGTGCCCTCCCTCTTGTAGCTTTCTATGCTGTTTGCGAGAAGCTCACTGAAGAGGTCCTTTCAGTGTTCCCAGTGCTTGAGGTCGTCATTTGGTTAGCACCTGAGAGGAGAAGCAAAGTAGGCAGGCACGGTGAGAAGAAGAGTGAACCTGCCAGTGAAGTGCTTACTGCTTCTGTGTAAGAGTATCTATGTTAACATCTGTGTAACGTGTGTGTGTGTGTGTGTATGATAGCCATGTGAAACAGAGGAAAAAAATGGGGGGATGTGGAATACATTTGAATGGTGAAAAATCATTAAATGAGGCAAACACTGGCTCATGCTTATTCATAAATGACTGACTTGTCTACGGGGATAAACCTATGGTGAAACCATACTAACAGCCTCCCTCAGTTCTCATACATTTAATGCAAAATAGGGAAGACCTGCTGTATATTTTGCTCTTGAGACTACTGAGCACAGGGCTAAGGCTAAATATCTATATCTATATGTATTATATACAGCATTATAACCAGGCTGATATTAATCCACATTGCAGAGCTGAAGGTGTGCCACATTGTGCTATTAAAACTGATAAATTTAGAGTTAGTTACACAATGACTGTGTGCAAATAAGCAGAGCGTGTCGTAAGTTAAATATTATATGTTTTGGCATTTGTGTTATCTTAAGACAAACTATTTTCTCATTAATCAAAATGAGCGAAATTATTAGTTTCTTGCCATCTGAAACTTTCCCAGACCTACTCATTAGCCATTGTCCCTCCCTCCTACATGAATCCTGAACTTGTGTTCTGAGGAGTGTGTTTGAGAGTGTGTTGGAGTGTGGGTTGACAGTCTCATCAAAGCCTGGTGGAGGAAAAAAAATCAGTTTAAGAGTTTGCCAAACAATTATGTAATTTCAAAATATGTCACAGTGTGCATAAACACACTCTTTAGGCTTTCGGGTAAATTCAGTTTCGTGAGGTTTGGCTTCGGCTGTGCATAAAAAGTGAAACAGGGGAAACTGCGACTGGATCTTAAGTCAAACATATAAGTGCGGTTTGCTGATATTGATCTTGGTTGGATTGTTTCTTAAGCCTCTCCTGGCAGCCACTTCACAGCATGTGTCACACGCACGCACCGAACGCACACGTGCAGAACAGCTTGCCTAAAAATGTATGTGTGCGCGCACGCCCGTTTGTTTTTGGTAGCAGAGGGAGAAAGAAAGAAATGCCTCTCTCAAGCATAAGATAAACACAAACACATTTCCAGGGCAAACAAGAACAGCCCGGGCTCAGTGCAATCTGTTGTCGATCATGCTCACGTGAAAACACAATCTGCCTGTCACAGTAGATGATGTTGTCAAGCGCTCTGCCTCACTGCTCCTGAGAATTAGCCAGCGATTACAGAAGCACTACGAAACACGCAGAGTATTTGTTGTATGTCGGATATGTCTGAAGATGCTTGCAGCTTTATTTGGTATTTACCGCTTTCTCTTCCTGCACTCGTTCCCTAATGAATTTTAGACACGTTTGTTTTTTTGACAATAGATTGATGCTACATGATGTGACGACCAAAGGCTTCACAGAAAGCACAGAAAGACCTGCAGGCCAATTTAACTCACATGCTCAGCTGGGAATCCACAGATCTCCCTTTTGCAGGTGGAGATGTCTTATGGGTGTTTCAAGGGCAATCACAGCAACATTTTTTGACTTGGTATATAATGCTAAAAATTCAATGCATATTTATTTAAAAAAAAATTTTTTTTATTATTCTTATTCAGCCTTATTGAAATGCATCACATATTATGTATCATTATAGTTAGGGTTAGGGCAAACCTAGATTGATTAAAGAAATTTGGAAAAAAAAAAACAAAAAACTGTATAATAATTAAAACGTTATTCATAATTGTGAATCATTTGCACGTGTTATGTGTATGTAATGTGACAGTATACATTCAAGAGCACAAATATCGAGGAATCCATAACATGGTCTGTTATTTTATACAATTATTAAACTATAACGTCATTCATTCTTTGTTCATTTGAACTCCTAGTATCTAAGCCATACAGTTCTCACTCAGCCTCAACATCTGGGCTCTGTTCTCAGGAAAAACACACCTGCTTTAGAAAATGAGAGACATTCCCCCGCTGATCTGTGTTTGGTCTTTGGGTAAGTCATCTAAAGCGTGGTATTATAAATAATTTGAAGCTCCTTATTAATAAGTATTATAATGAAACTCACAGGGCAATATCATCAGTAATTATAGTCGAAGGAATTGTACTACAGTACTTTATAATTAAGGGAGCAAAGGTTAGAAAATCAGGTTTAATTAACTGAAATCATATTTCTCCTTGTTATAATATATATAAAACAAAGAGAGTCATATAACCATGAGGAAGTATTTATTTGCACTTACGAATGTTTTGTTTTTTTTTTTATATGTGAACATGCAATTCAGCTATTAGGCAATATCTCCTTGTTCATTTTATTTCTGAAAGAAAGCAGCGACGCAGTTCTGCCTTAACTTGGCACTCATGCCTCGAGGTATTTTGCCTCTGCAAGAATCAGTTGTATGCAAATGTAAAAAGACTTGATCAAGATACACATATCATATATTCATTTCATCTACATCATAACTTTAGGTCACTATTGTATCACTTTACAAGAAAACAGATTTTTAAAAACTGTTGTGTCAAATATTTCTACATCCTGTAGTTTTACTTGTTATATCTTGAAATGTAATAAATAACAAGAGAAGTGACCTGATATATTTCAGTGAAACTGTATACGGTTTTAATTTTAATAACACATTTTTTTTCTACCATGTGGCTACATCTTTAATAATATCTATCATCCAAAACTGCAATGGCTATATAACAAGCCCTTAACAAGCAGTGTCAGTCAGAGACAGCTCGGGTGATTTGCATGTGTTGCGTTTAACCAACACTATTCTGTCTGTACACCTTTCCTGCATTATGGATGAGGCACAAGCTGAACAACAAATTCTCCCTTTGTTCTTCTTGATTCTCTGGTTACATCACAGGAAAAGCTCCATGGTCCTGTCTGTGACTGCACTGGCACACTGAGACACAGCGATGCTGGGCGCGCTGTTAATCAGACCTGTTGCTTCTTCGCTTTGTTATATTGCATCTACGTGGGCTTTTCGACACGCAGAGACACAGACCACAAAGCAAGCACGTCTTCCACATATTTAATTCGAAGAACTAACCGTGCCACCTGTCGAATGGATGATAATAAACAATTTCAATAAGATGATCACATTGGGAAGAAAATAAAAATAGCTCACGTCGACTACAGAGGGGATTATTCAGCCTTGATACCTGCAAATTGACTGCCTGCTTATTTTATTTACAATCAAAATGCTTTAATGTCACATATATCATTAATGTGACAGGTGCCATCAGTGTGTGCCATCTGCTATATATGAACAACACAGTGTACAGGCACTGCAATTAAGTGTGCTGCCTGCAGGGGAGGTCTGCACCCTTCTTAGGGGAATGGAGAAGTTTAGCACAGGGGTTCACTGGAGGTGTTCTCTGTGCCCCAAAGTTTAACCAACTTTTTACCCTAAACTACTTCAACACGGTCGTCTGTTTAGGCATTTTAGCCAAGTATTAAAAAAAACAAAACAAATATTAAATATCTCTAACCGCTATCCCACAAATATTTTAATTGTTTTTAATTTACTTCCTTCATTATTCTAATCCCTGGTGGTTTTTTCTCTCCCACCTCCTCCTCTCCCCGTGTCTTCTTTGTGCTTAACTGCCACGCTTACTGTCTGTATATCAAGGGCTCAAAGTTCTCTTTGTCTCCAGCAGATTGCTTCGCGAGAGGGAGGGAAAAGAAACTCACTTTCTGCTAATGATTTTTCCTCATTTTGAATGGTTGGAAAGTAATTCCCTATGAACTGCTCCAACAAAGGCACAGTTATTCCATTGTTCTTGCTGCCCTTTCTCTAATTGTGCCTATAAAAGAGAGATGCCAGTGATACTTTTTTTTTATGTCTCAGTTCAAGGGGTGCCCACCGGTGTTTCCTGAAGTGGTGCAAAAGCTGTTTCTGAAACAACATTATTAGTGTTAAATGTGCGGCAGTGGAACAGAGCCCACGTCTGAGCAAAGTGCCATGATCAACATGTCAAAGAAGAAATGCAGACTTAAATTACAGCTGAAGTTTGGCTTTGTTATGTATTTGTAAATAATATTGAGCGTAACATGTGATGGGAGACAGCTGTTTCTTTCTTATTTAACCATCAACTATGGTTTCTTTAAACCACATCCATGATCGCTCCCTAAACATAAGCGCATTTTAGAAAGGAACTGGCAAAACTTGTTCTGCTGACAAAGGAGGCAAATCAGAAAGCATTAATACGGGTCACTGGCATTGGTGGTTTAATTAGAGGCAGCAGAAGCAATATAGTTACATGCTGAGCAATAAAAGCAGTTTTTAATACTGAAGAATAAGTAAAGTTACATTATTTTTAACAGAATATTACAATATAAAGAGTAATATAAAGATGATCGTTTGTAAAAAGTTGCACTTACACTTCCTGAATAACAAAAACCAGCTGCAATGCATCCAACTATAGCACAAAAGTCTGCAGTTAGCTTTGTTTTGATTTCCCATAATAACTATTACACAGCAAAAGTCCCTCCTGCAGCTGTTGACCTCAGCCAATTCTCTTGACAATTAACAATCATTCAGCATGGCTCTGCAACTTCTCCCACACTCTCACCAAGCAGCTGATAGTGTCTCACTGCGAAGAAAAGCAACTAGAATGGAATACGTTGCGTATCTAAACGAGGATTTCCCAGCTCAGATGTATGAGAGCGAGGCCGACCATCGGCGCAGACCTGTGTTACACAGTAGAGCTTGGCAGACAAGCGGTGATGTCTAAAGCTCTTTGTGCCTCCAGGATCACCCCCAACTCATTCTTATTCAGACATGATCAGAGGAGAGGCAGGCAACTGAGATTAGCTGCAGATCAAAAGAGCTGCCTAGCGCCAGCGCTCGTGTTTTGTAGATTTAGGCGGCCCCGGCACACAAGCATTGTATCATGGCGGCGGAGCGTCATACTGTTTTCTGGCCTTGACAGTGCTCAGGGGGTTAGAAGGAAACAGAGTTTTTAAACAGAAGGATGGACCGCTGCTGGAAGTCTTCCAAAATTAAATAATAAAGATAATAAAAAGGGGAATGAAAAGGAAAAAAATAAGAGCAGAATTACTACGCTGTTACTGTAAGCCATTACAGAACCAAGGTACTTCATGCATCACAATTGAAATCACTCCCATATGTGTAATTGGTCTTGGTTCAGTTCTAATTTGTTTTAAAAATGAAATGCACTTTCTACAGTAACATAGTTTCAGTAACTCGGGAGCATCTGGATCAGTGGTGCCACAAAATAACCATGGAAACTAAATACTACCAATGCTTTCTGTCAGCAGCAGCTACACAGTAACAACAAATCAGCAAATTACTTCTACAGTGTATCTTAACGTTCCCTCTAATTTATACAAAGACACTGTGACACAGTGGAAACCACAAAATGCATATCTGCATTGAATTACCTTCCACTTAACACCAGACAAAGTGAAACACTGAAACTAAAAGCTACATTTTTAGGGAAAATTTGTGCTCGTATTATCACTGACCAAACTTTGACATTCACATTTGAGACATTACCATTTAAGTTAAAAATGTATTAATAATTATAATTTACTTACTATTCATACAACATAAAAAACAAACAAAACAAAACAAAAAACTGGAAGCAACAATGAAACCAATAGCTGACTTGGAAGGTGGAAAGACAGGATGAGGTGAGTTTCAAAGGCAGAGAGGCAACTGTACAAGAGCGCTCACCACCCTACGGAGAAAGAAAACAGTGCGTTTCCTCAACTCCGCTGACCATCAAAGCCATGGAATTCAGGGGCAGAGAAGCAGTAAAGTAAGGACTGCACTGTTCCTGTAAACTGGGTCAAAGTTTCTACTGTTCTGCTTTTTGGGTGAATAATATGACATGTGTGCATGTGTACTTCTCAAGTTTAGATGTATATTAAAAATGAAAAATAAAACTGTTTTCATTTTCAAGTAGGAGTATAATAAAGTTTTATATCCACTGTCTGTGTCAACAGTTGACTTAGTAACGATTTTAATAAATAGTCTAAAATACCCTGAACTTCAAATTTAAAGATATGAAATTTATAAGCATCAACAAATTTAAATCTAATGTGGAAACAAACTTAAAAAATAAAAGCCTTTTACGCAGTTTGGGACAAATGACATATTCTTACATCCCCTGGTGACGAATAGTCCCCTTTCTGTCAATCAAAAGTTTGTCCAGTATGTCTTCCTTAGACACCAAAATGGGAAACACACGTTTCATCTGAAGTATGTATTTGCATCTAGTGCAGCCACCTTGAGGGAATGAGTCATTTCTAAAGCAAACAACACTTTAAGGCCACGCTCTTTCTTTCACTGATAATTCCAGATCGTGCAATGAGATGTTCTGAGCAATTACCCATAACGGTACAAGTAACCTAAACTGACTGTGAAGAATTAGAAACTGAGAAACAGCACAATATAAAGTTCCACTTTACTGACTTTAACCATTTTTCTTGCCTTGGAGACATAAAAATGTACACTCCTAAAACTAAACACACACACACGCACTTCCAGGAGCCTCAATCAGCTATTCCCCAAGTGCTCAACAGAGGTGATTGGCACCAGCTGGGACCTCGCTCCTCCTACAACACTGTTTGAGATTTTTTCTCTTTTTTTTTTTTTTTTGGTGTCTTTCTACTTTTTCAGGAGCAGGGAAATCTAAATGTAAACAGCAGTTAAGTAGATATTCTAGCCTTGTTCATACTGGTATAGGCACTTCTGTGTTGGGTTACATGACAAAGACATCATTCACTAAATCCTGCGAAGCTATAATGAAACAATTAGGCAATGCGGCTGCAAAATAAATTTCAGAATGGTTTAAATTGTGCAGCTCAGATATCCAAATTATGGCTTAATCTGTTAAACATGTCATGACCTGCTGTGCAAAGTGTTTGAAGTTCTGACAGAGACAGGTTTTCCACTAAGAGAATGAGATTCAGACTAGAGGGTGGAAAAAAAAGTGGAATAGGTGTAATTTATAAACTCACCCGTGCCTTTTCTCTGCTTCTCCAGGAAGCTACACCCTCCAGCACCAGCTGAGGCCCGACTGAATCAAACAGGTAAAAAAAAAGTTGAAAAAGAGAAAAAAACAAACAAACGTGATAATGGATAAAAAGAAAACAAAAGGCCACAAATGACCTTAAATAGATGTCCTGCATGTAATAAAGCCAGACCAGCTGGCTTTGAATAGAACCCCCAATTTGGGTTGTCTGTTTGCCCCCGGTCTCTGACTGAACTGAAACCAGGTCCGGTTCTTTCCAACCATCTCTACCACCCCTACCCCTCTATCCCAGCTGAATCCACCTGCCCCTATCACTCTTGGGTAAATATAGCCTTCTGAGGGATCAGTGTCACCCCCCACCCCCCATTTCCCCTGATGCATACACATGCCCCAGACCTTTGTCAGCACTGGCATATAAGCCCTACCAAGAATGCTGCCACCTCCACAGTGGCAAAAAAAGACTCCCCTTTTTGCCCCTTCACATATCCACAGTTCTGCTGCACACAAACTTTCAATATCCTCTTTTAATCTTTCTTAAAAGTATGCGTATATATACATATACAGTATAACTTTACATAACAAATACTCCTACTCTTTGCATAACCAATCTGTGTAATTGTGCAAATAAATGAGCCACTGGAAGGGATTTGTCAGCATTGATAGCATCTTGTCCAATGTCAAAATACCAGGTGCAGTGGTATACACCTATAATTTCGTAATTATAAGCTCATTTAGCTGAGTTTATCTATGACTAAAATCCACCTACAGTCTTGTTTTTTTTTTAAAAGAAACATATTACTCAGGAAATGTTTCTCCTTTTCATTGCTACCTGATAAAAATCATACATCTTCATCCAAAAGAAAACTTCTGAATTTCCCAAAGCCGCTGGCATCCAGACTGTAAGCCATTTTCCCTTCTAAATGATACATTCAGTAGGGTGTAGGAATCAACAAGCTTAAATCATAACATCCCCTGTGACTGTTTGTACATTAGCTGAGTTTTGCGGGGGTGGCACAGGGGTAATTGTAATTTTATCACAAATTTTCCAGTCACGCTCTCATACCTGATGCCAAAATCTAATGTAGATAATGACAGAACAATACACCTAAATTAGTGTTTTATATATCCCTCTTAAGTCAACCAATTTGCTAATGTGGAGACTGATGGCACAAAGGAAAGATGAGTACTATAGATTGGTATTTTCCCAGAATACATCCAAAAGAGTGGATCCACTGAGACACGAGATAAAACAGTGGTGTTCCCTGGATGATAGGTGTTCACACTCCTGACAGTGAAATATGGTTTGTATTGATCTAGTTGTATTGTTTTCATGTTTCTGGGCACAGATAATCAACTAATCTGTTTATCTGGGGAAGTTTTTCTGTCACCATGACTACCTGTACACCAATCCAATCCAGGGTACCTATACATCGGTACATTTGCAGTGACATCATGAGCAGGAATTCACTAATCTTTTTTGAAGGGAATTGGGTGGGGAGCGGGTTGTTGGGGGGAGCTCATTTAATTGTGACCTACCTCTATGAGGGATTCAGTGTCTTGATCGAAGATGATATGACCGTGCTGTATTGTATTATTGTGTATTTTGGTTAAAGACTTCCCCTTAGTACACCCCCCCAAATATCAATAGAGTGCACTACAGATGACCAAATCCTGGTTGTCTGATTATGAGTGTGGAGAAAAATGGTAAGAAAGGAGCACAAGTACCAGTAAAGCTGTAGCACAATCACAAAACCCTTACATGTGTATCTTGTCCTAATGAGACAGTTTTAATTTTAGAAATTTTTATATTTCTTTAAAAAAAAAAACAGTTTGTACTTTTCTCTGAGCTTTGTGCTTTACCTTATTTAAAGTCATATCTGTGGGAGAGTAAAAACAAAAGTCACTTTATAAGCTATAATAAACTGTATGAGGACGTGTCAGCTGCTCAGGCAGAGAGGAAGCTGTGTGTGATTGAATGAGGGTACCTCTCTGCACTGGTGGATATTTTGGAAAGATACTCTGCTAAATGTTTATTCTTGCTGAGTGAGTGTCAGGAGATATGTAAAGATTAAGCAGCTGATTAAAGTACCAAAAACATACCCCACAACAATTCAGTGAAGTCAAGGACAGTCGTCTTAGATTTGAACGGGTAAAATTAGCAATATCTCAATCATAGCAGTTATGCTAAGTAAACAAAATCATAATTCGTGATGTGCAGCTGTTGCATGTCTCCTTTAGGTATCGCAGTACTCTCTCCAGTAACCTCTACTTTCATTGGATGTTGCACTAACTCTCTTCTGATTTTGACAAGCCCTCATCAATACCTTTGGAACAATCTAACAAACTCCGTGCTAGTTTTATCGGGAAACCTGAAAAACCCCACAGCATTGCACACTGCAGCTATATGACAATGTTCTGATTTTGTTTTTTTTGCATGTGGATGCTTAAGTTTGAGTTTTATTATATTTTTCTGATTAATTCTCGTAAGGCTATACGAAGGTGGTTTCATAACGTTATTTATAATTGCTAATCAGTTGTATGCACAGGCTGCAGATGTCTGTGCTGAGCTGGTATTCTTTGTTGGTCTGACTTAAGTATTCTCACCCAGGAACTGATGGGTTTTTTTTGTATTGCTTTTATTTTTCTTTAAATTAACAGTAAAGTATGGTAATCCTAATTTGCATCACCGCTGGGTTGATGATGATGTTTTCATAGCTTTTTCATGCATGTGGACTGTTAAGCATATATTCTGTGTATATATTGTATATGCTTCTAACTGCGTGCCAGTGAGGGTGAAGGTGTTCCTTTGCTATGGCTCACAGCACTGTGGGCTATGCCAGCAGTGAAACACAAAGTGTTCTGTCAGCTGGAAGGTGACAAGTGTTCAACAGGAAACATGGCATGGCCTCTCTTCTGAAAACTGCTTTCACTGTTTTTTTATTTTCTCTATTTTTTTCTGTTGCTTTATCATTAAATCATCAACAGAAAATTAAAATAATTATTGTAATGAACTCACTGACAGGTTTATGTAACTCTGGGTGGATTTATGGGTGCTTGTATAACAAGTCCACAGTAGTCTGGGGCAACCCTGCAGTCTCACTTGGAGCTGATGATTATGAGAATCATGTAGGAATACGTGCAAGTGTATTTAGCGTTAGTTAAAAAAAAGATAATAATGCAGAGTCGGGTAGAACTAATGCTTTTTAGTGAGTAATTGTGGGTGCGTGTGTAATCCTGAAGGATCATCTTTTTCTTTTGCCAACAGTACTGCGTGGCGTGAGCTGATTTTAGTGTGTCTGCCCACCCCTCTGCTCCACACAAGGTCACTCTGTGTGTGTTCGACTTTGGAGAATGAGGGGAGGCCATGGCACACAATCACCACTAAGCACATACCTTTCTGCCCCACAGCCCCATCAGGCCAGACACAAACCTGTGGGCCGCATGTTTATCAAGCGTCTAAGAGTAAAACTGCTGATTTAAGACCGCTGGTGCCTTTCACCATACATTTCATCGTGAATCACTCCGAAAAAAAAAAAGATTTGAAGTGCTGACTTTTTATTCGGCACTCTGGCATTTTTGATAAATATTAGCTGAACGCAACCTAACCAGGACTTACCGAGCCGGGTCTCCAGAGGTCTGCTCTGATGAGCTTTCGTTGGTTTTATAGGGGAGACCTTTGACAAGATCAGATAAAACACAACAGGAGGAGGATTTGAAGGAGTGCTGGAAAGCACAAGAGAGAAAGATTGAGAGAGACAAGGACGTAGGGAGATTGAAAGAGTGCAAGAGTGAGGGAACACTTACACACCTCAATCCAAAAACAATATTTTGACTGAAACCTTACCCTTTCCATCTGGCTCTTTTGAAAGGTGGGTTATGCCCAGTGCCATGGCTAACTCTTTAGCCCACACTGTTCCTTCTGTAATTCCAGTCTGACATTTTTCCAAAAGGGTAGTTGTACATGAAATAAATGTGAGTCTTGTTACTACTGTAAGGAATTCAAAATATACATCACATGTAGTCATGATCTTCAGTTTAATGAGTGAAATAAATCAGGCACAGAAGTTAAAAATGTCAAATACACTTAAATCTGTATGAAAGAAATAAATGAAAATATCTTCACGCATAATACAGTTAATCTTGTATGTAATCAACTAACATTCAGATCTGTCATGAACACATATTTTGCCGCACGCTCCCCTCTCTGTTCATCATCTCTTGTGCTGGAGAAAAACACAAAGCATTTTCAGGTGGCCATGGTAACAAAGCAAAGCAATTTCCCTTGCACTTACTGCTCTGTATTTGCCTTAACTTCCACATAAATCTCCCCCACGTTTTTCACCCTGTTTCCATGGGGCTGAGTGTAAATTGGGAAGGAAGGCTATTTTCTTGTTACTGTAGCCAATGTACAGTGTATTCACCCTAAATACATTTTGTAAAATAAACATATATAATATGCTTTTTGAACTTGTATGACGATTGCAAGTGGCAGAAGATTTAAATCAGCCTAATGTGACATGTGGTCCAATATAGGACATCAGCCCTATATTTACAATGCAGGGATAACATCATAGATATTAGCGCAGTAAGAAAGGCGGGAAAATGGGATGATTTATTTCTTGATTAGGGAGATCTCATAAGCTTTCAGACCAGTCGATCAGACCAAACTCACAGTATCACAAATGTAAACTTGATTAATATTCACACATTTAAGTCAATGGAAGAGGGCATCCCCCTCTCTCTCCCCCCCATTCTAAGACTATACTGTATTAAGCATGAGCATAAACAGCAGGTCTTTTGCTTGTAGATTCAGAGCAGTGCATACCATACTTCTGCTGTTTCAGTTAATGGAAGATAGGTTTTTCTTACTTTAGACAGTAAGACTGTCTCTTTAATTGTTTATTTTTTTTACTGACTGCATTTTAAGTAGGATACCTCATTATTTGAAGTGACACTGCTTCTATGAGCGTATGTCGTATATTTACATATGCTCACTTTTTCTGGATGTCAATATACAAAATAGCAACATTTTTTATAACATTTTGTTAAACCCTGAAGTTTTAATCAGTGTGAAAGCATACATAAATAAATAAATGAACTAATCATTTCTTAAGTTAAGTTGACATTCTTTATGTACCTGGTAAACTAGGTACATAAAGGTAAACTAAAGAATTTGTGATCTTTGTGTGCAAAAAAGTATCTTGTTTTTCGGATATAAACACCTCAAAGAATTCATTCTGTTTGTCAAGTTTTCTAAGCTGTTATTTCTCCTATTTGGGGGGATATATCACTTTCAAAAGTTAAGGTTTAGTTAGCAAACCACCAACACAACAAAAAACCCCCAAAATCAACCTATTTATCTTCTTATGCAGATTCTTTCATTACCAAACCTTCATGACCTAATTATTGAGCTCAGTCTTGGGTCATTTGAACTGTGGTATACCCAAACTGAGTCATATTTTTTTTTTTAGTCATAATGATAAACACAAACTGTTCACAGCTGTCTTTGCTATTTTTACATCATTAAATTCAAATCAGAATCACTAATACTCCTCTTTTCATGTTCAACACTCTTAAAGTCCCGTATACTACTTCAGTTTTTCTAGCAAGTCCAGTAATCTGGCTAAGGTGTTTCCTACGAGCTTTCAGAATATGGCAAACGTGACATGAGAGACTACAGTTAAACAGCCACAGTCTGCAGTTCACAGACCAAAGTCTGATTAAGTATTGTGCTTTGGTGCCTAGGGAAAACAAAGTCTCAGACCAGAGGTTTAGGGTGTTGCCTGCCCCTTCTGTCAACTGCATTTAACATGACAGAGCACAACTCTGACTCAAACCGCAGAGATAGAAAACGTCTGACTATGTCAGGGGAAAAAATAATATGTCAGTTGTTTCATTGTGGCATTGTGTGATTGCCACGCATGCAACAGAGTGAAGGTCCTAACCTGCTCTAATTTTAAGAATAATTTTTCCTGTGTAAGAATCTTATTCTTCTACAATGATTCGGACGATGCAATGCATAGGGTATTTTCTTTACATACTTACAAGATAAAAGTCCTTTTTTGTTGCACAAAACTCATGATTGACTAACAATGGCAATTTTATGATGCACAGTTCGTGATTTTAGTGTAAGTTGGTTTCAGCCATTTGGTAAACATGGGTGTGTGTATCATCAAGACGCAGGAGACAGGAAAAAACCTTTCTGCAAGTAGAGGTCTGCAGAATCAAAAGCATACAGATTTATGATATATATTGGAATCAGAATATCTATGAGAATCTACATAATCTACAATCTGCTCTGAATGTGATACTATGCAAAACAACCAGCTGATGACAATAAAACTTTCCTGTAAGTACAATAAATACCCTTTGAACAACGTTATTAAAAGATTTGTAAAAAATAACATTTAAACATTTAAAATTTTAATTTATCACTATTAACATTTGTCACAGCAAACAAGATAATCGACCTTCAGCAACATTATGAGTGTTGATGTTGCATAGTTTGTCTATGTCACGACAACCAGCTGATTCTGAATATCTGATTTTTAAATCTCCAAATATGAGTATTAGCTGGAAAAACCCCTCATTAGTCGAGCTCTATAATTTCATCATAATTTTATTTTAAAAAAACAACTCATTTTCCTTTTTTTGGCATTATATGTTAAGGTTTCATTGAAAAATATTTATTTCATATTTAATATTAAATGTACCTAATTAAGGTGGAACATCCCTTTTCTCAGGCGAAGTCGTCCTTCCACTGTTGCATCTGCGTCTGGTTTATATTTGTCCTTCTGATTTATATTTCAGAGAACAGTGTGATATTTCTTAAATTAGCATCTTCATTACAAGGTGTCTTATTTCTTCCATTAGATGCTGTCATTGTAGCGATACTGTAACCCGTCTGATGTAAAGCTTTTCTGCTTTGTGGTGCCTCTGAGTAAGAAGCTCCACAGGGCTTATACTCTTGCCTGCCAGCAATATCACATCCAAGTTCACACATCCTGATGAGTGAATGCAGACAAAGACACACAAAGACATTTATACAACACGCTTACAAGCGCACGCTTACAAGCGGAGCACGGAAACTCAGGCACTGTGAGCACAAGCTTATATAAATGTACATACTGATACTGTGCATAGGTTCACAGGAGGAGAAAGAGATAGAGCGAGACTTGTCATCCACCTGTCAGGAACGGTAATAATTTCAAAGTATTTCTCACTGCGGCCTCTGCCACACACCCTCCGTGTTGAACACTAAAGAATAATCATTTAAATGTCTCCCAATCAGCCCTTTTGCCATCTTCAATTACACCTTTCCAACCTTACATTTATATAATTTTCTAATCTAGCTGATGCGTGGGGCTGTCAAATGTGCCAGAGAAAGCAGCAAAGCACCAGCAAAGACTGACAGATGGATCCACCAGGATGGAGAGGCATGCCTCTAGATCTTCCATATGCCCTGGCACCACTGGTGGATTATGGTCACATCCGGCTGGATTTTAGTTATTATTATGGGAAGTACCAGTGATTGTTTTCTGTTTGTTAACAACAATGCATTCCACTTTGAAATAACAGCAAAGCCGAACTAGTTGGTTTCTGGAAGAGCATTTGTAAGAAAGGGAAAAAAATAGAGCACTATCAGTTCACACAACAAAATGACTACTACATCTAAATTGTTAGTAGGTTAAACAGAGGTTTAGCATCACCCAGGTTGACTACTTTTTCTGGTCTAACACATTATTTGGGCTTGCTGTAGCTCAGATTCTCCTCAGTATTGATTTTCTGTCATTTTACGAGTCTAGAACTTAGTACCTTTGTGTAGAGCCATTAAAGGGTAAAAGCATTTTGAAAGGGCAGCTCTTGGTTGTGCTTAGTTTCTGGTAGTGCTGTTCTGAGTAGATGGACATGGAGTGCGAGTATAACTCTGAGGTGTCACCCATTACAGTGTTTTAGGTTAAAATGCCCAACTGCCCACTCTCCTAACATAAAAAAACACATCTAAAAGGACAGTGAATGGTGCTTTTTATTTATTTATTTTTTCTTGGAACCTGAATCATGGAATTATGGAACTTGAAAACATAACATCCACGTTTCCTGTCTCTCACAATAGTATCTGCATTTCCATAACATGTTTCACTTGCTAGTGGCACATTCAAAACAAAGGGAAAAAAATAAATGTTTTAAGACTGTGTCACTAGTTAACTACACTTTGCAAAATGATACAAAATCTAATCGGTGATGTTGCCATTGCCAGACAATGACAATGTAAAAAAACATTTTTAAATGGGAGTGCCACAGTAATTTTCAAAAGATGTGTGCAAGAAACACACACTTCCTCTTATACTTTTCCATTCTTGTCCACTTCTGACTGAGAGTCCTTTGATGGTGAGTATATCCGGTGGTGATGGTAGTTGTTGTGTTCCACGTGATCTCCATTGCTGTCACCTGGCTATCTTTCGTCCTTTCCTATGCTTATGTGTTCATACTGATTCGCAGGCCTCGTTACCACGTGATGCATAGCCTCAGTGATTCTGAAGCTGGTATTTACTGAGTGAAATAGGCAAAAATATAAATGCATCTCATTTGGCACCTGTAAGACATCTTCTACGTTTTCAGTTTTAACTAGCACTGTTGAAAAAATGACACAGACACCAATTTCCAATGCTTGAATGGATCTTGTCAGACACTACATCTCCATTCCCGATTTACCCTGACCTTATCATGCGACTACAAGTGAGCAGTCAACCTCCTGCTTTCTGTTGACCCCAGCCCATAATGTGTAATACACATTATGGGCACATTTTTTAAAACAAGGTGCTCAAATACTTGCCTCATGCAAAGTCACACTTTCAATCTTAATGGGCATCATGGCTTCAGCATCATTTATAAACATTAGAAACAAATGCATCTCACCTGTTGGAAATATAAAAAACTTTAAGAAAAGGAATTAATAAACAAATTTATTTTGCATTCAGTAAGCTTAAAAAGAGGTTGGCACTTCCAGGTTACTCATCATTGGCTGAACTGAATCTGTACCAAACCACTGTGCGGGCAGCAGCAGACAACTAAAATCAAGTTTTTTTTTTTTTTTTTCAATAAACAGATATTGCTAATCTTTTTTTTCTGAATTGTGTTAGCTTGTGACTTTGATAGAATCTGTGTTGGCTTCAGCTTTACAACACAGATGTGGCAATTTAAAAGACAGAGACCATCTTTTGTCACCATCTGTTTAGAGCAGTTTAATCCAGTGCTTCATATTATATTTGATGTCTTCAATTTTCCTCATTTCTGTGATATTGTTGAGTGACACATTTTATTTTGCAAAGGTCTGAGTTTTTACTAAAATGACTGATAACACTTTTATTTAAAAAAACTTCTTACTGTTAGCTAAAAAAATAAAAATAAAAGGAAATTTAACGGGAAAGATATTACATTTCACCAGCTGCGCAAACTTCACCAACAGGTTCTGAGAAGCTGAAGACAGAAACACTAACAAACTGATCATTTTGAGCAAGTCATGCAAGTGTAACGCTCTCATATGCATCACACCATTGTGTTCTTCTTGCACTGATACATGCAACATAAGCTGTCCTTGCTGAACAGCTTTCTTTATACGTGTAGCTGTTCATATTTTCCTCACCGGACTTTTGACGGCCACGTACACAAACAGAAATGCAACACCTCTGCAACAGATTCCTCACCATGACGGAGGAAAGGAGTGTGGGAGAAAGTGAGTATGAGAGGAAAACCCGACATTGTGTGTGTGTGTGTATGGGCGTGTGTTTGTGTGCGAACAATATGTTCTTAATGTTCTTACCTGTCACTGATGAATATTTTATTCTCAGCCTGTTTAAAACAAGACACTCTCAACTTGCTATGAATAAGAGTCATCTGTCAGCACTATTTTCAGACGCGCTCTCAAAACTGAACACTAAACTGGGCATTCCTCTTAGAAGCCAGGAGTGAAAGTTGACACAAATCACACATTATAATCTTTATGTTTGAAGACAGCTGAACTAATTCCTTAATTGAAAGTAGGAATCAAATGTACCATGAATGATCTTGTTTACAAGTTTAAGGAAACACACAGAAATTGAGGTAATCCACTGGAGGTGCTTCTTTTTTTTTCTCTCTTTTTTGCGGTAAGGCAACATGCTGCACTTTTATGCATTTCCAATAATATAAAATGACACTAAAACAGCAAAACCAATGTTTAACACTGACATGTGGAGGCTGAATATTGTTCTTTACATGAATTTTACATTGAAGGGTTGTCATAGTAACTCATCAACCAACTCGGTCTCCTGCTGTTTTGCACAAAACCTGTCAAATGGAGATTTTTTTTCTTTAAATCCACAGATTCTTATGCTTAACTTACATTTCCACTAGGTAGCCAGATTATCCCATTTCTTATTCAATGAAAACACAACTTTTGAATTTTCATCTGTGTTTGGATTGCAGATTTTCATTTCAGGGTTGTATGTGACACGCTAGTTAACTATTATTTCCAGTTAACATCCTCATCTTTCTTTGAGCTAAAACTAACTACTGTTTATTCATGGGCTGTTAATAAACCAGGCAGCTGTAAAACTACAAATTCTATCTTGCAATGGGACACATTCAGTGGTAATTAGTTCTCAGACCAGGCCTGTAAAGTACCTACTGTACCTTTGTGGTAGTCCTTAATATGGTAGGTATAACAGGATCAATATTTACCAGGATCTCTCTGTCTCTCTCTCTCTCTCTCTCTCTCTCTCACACACACACACACACACACACACACACACACACACACACACACACACACACACACACACACACAAAGACACACAGACTCACAAGCTGAACGTTCCAGCCACGCTGTGGAGCTGGTAATAGGATACAGAAAGGGGAGAAGGTAGTTGAAGCTTATATCCTGCACATCTAACGAACATTTCTAAATGTGCGTATTACAAACAAACAAACAATAAATAAATAAACAAATAAAAATAAAACTAGAAGACTTGAGACGAATTTCTCCTCCAGATGCATCTTGGTCATATCCATCACTCATGAGTGTTCAAATCTCAAATGATAATTTCTTTGAATTATATTATGATTTCCAAGAAAAACAAAAGCTTGAAACGCCTGGGTTTAAAGAAATAGATGATAAAATATTTAAATACCAACTTTAAAAAAAATATATACAGACATGTTATTATTGGTATTCAAAAGGAAAAATGTGCTGCAAACACAAGCTCACGCTAGAAACAGATTAACACATTTCAAAAAGTTGTTTTTTTTCCAAAAAGCTTAAGGAGCAAAATAAAGTGCAGAAATCTGCCAGTAATTGTCTCAGCAAAACTTCATTTTGTAGCCGAAAAGGGAGGGTTTGGACCTCCACTGCGACTGATAAGGCTTTGTGTGGAGTTAGTTATTTTTTGTGGGAGTGGTGCAAACCGACTAAGGGACTTTATTGATTCAAATTAATTAATCCACTTACAGAGGAAGGGGATTCTGTAGCTCTGGAGCGTCTTAAATAGTCCACACAAATTAAACTGTAAATTTGTTGCCTTTAATGATATTCCCAAGTAATTGAATTGCAGGAATGTTTCAAAATATATGGCATTAGCATGCAAAAACCATGTGTTTTAGCAATGGATAACCCAAATAAATTTGATATAAATTAATTTTTGATACGGTTGAAGCCTATTTAGTGTGATTGTAATTACCATCTCTGCAGTGAAGTAAATGCATGTGGATTTTAGAGAGAAAGACAAGATAAAGCTAATACATATTTATGTTTTTGATGTAAGCAAATATTTTACAGGAAAACATATGTGAAAAGAGGGTTACTTGTGCATTTATCTTAGTAGCACATAATGTCTTTAGCTATTGGTATAATAATTAATATAATAAGAATTAACAACATGACATTCAAAGAGTTATTGAATGTTATGTATTTTCTTTCCTCTTCTTCTTCTTCTTCTTCTTCTTCTTCTTCTTTAAATATATATACCAAATTTGGTCTGGCAGGAAAGTTGTAGGTGTCCCATATTGCTCCTGTTCCTCTTTTTTTCTCACTAATACTTTGTGACAGCCATAGCACGACATCCTTGGCTAATCCCAACAGGAAAAATATAGATTAGACATTTTATACCTGCACAGATGATTTTACATGCACTCTATGACAACTGCCACTTCTCATGCCAAAACCAAAAAAGTGAAAAAGATAGACACGGTAGGAAAATAAGTACGACATAATTATCCCTTTCTAATTTACTGAGTGAAGTCGGTGAGATAATTGATGCAGTGTTGTTCCTAGCGCATCTGTTTTTTTTTTTGTTTTTTTCGGTGACACATGGCACAGTGTTTGTATGCATCTGTGTATGTGTGTGTGCGAGTGTGTGTCTGTGTAGGTTTCAGATGCTTCCGGCTTTAGACAGGTGAGAGTGCCTTCACACCTTTGCTGTGGCTGTTTTTGTCACACAGAAAAGCATACTTACACAATCGCTACACGCACAGAACAGTAACACATATGGCTTAGTTAAAACAAAACAAAATGACATAATCATCTCATTTCCTTTGTGCATATGAATCAACTTTTATTTGTGCATATGTAGCTTGAGTTTGATTTGAATACAATTAGACTATGTGACATAGTTGACCAATCAGAGAACACACTCAAAGTCACACTAATTATTATTTATTTTCCCCATGACACCAATATTCCATCAAAACACATATTCAAAAATTTACTAATTGGATGGTTGGTAATTTCCAGGCAGCCATGTAACTTTTCAACAGACTTCACTCTAATACGACTTTTTAAGATTTTAGCGTGTATGTAAAAAAGCAGGTTTCCTATATACAAACATTGTGAGTATTTCTGTGATATTGCAGCCGTCTCTTGAGATGCTGCGTCTAATATATTTTCACTAACAGTGCTAAATCACATTCACGTTACAGCAGACGCAACAGGATGACCTCCGCAGTCAAAGCTTAACCCCACGCACCCTCTTTTAAAGGATCCTATGGCGAGGGCTAATGAAATACAACCCCTTTCCCGCTCCCCAGTGAGTGCAAGAGGGGTTTTTTTCTGATTGAAAACTTCCTGGATGTGTCTTGCTTGGTTTGTGAAACGTTGTAATTACTGCTGGGGGTCTCCTCCTGCTCTATTTGCAGGGGGGCTGAGCAGCGTTTGCTTGCACTCCAGGGCTCTCCCTCAGTTCAGAACACTTAGGCCCATCTAATTAGAGTCTCTGCCACATCTCTTTACTGCTGTCTCCACGCACAGCTGGGGACAACCCCCAAATCAAGCTGTGGTGCGCAAAGGCTCACAGACCTACGTTCTTCAAGCAACAACAGGCAACACTCTCAATAGGTTCTGAACATTAATGCTTTCCCTTGCTTTCTCATCCATCCCCTCCCTTCTTCTCTTCTGCAACACCACCACGACTCTCTTTTCTCCATCCTTCTTTTTTCCCTTGCTTTGTTCTCCCTGTTCTCCTCACCAAGCTCAGGCACAGCAGCTACAAAGAGCCCCACATAGGAAGATGAGAGAGAGAGCAGAGAGTGAAGAGGGTTCAGATGTTGCACAGGGCTTGTGTGTTCGTATGTGTGTTTGTATTTCGGTGTTTGTGAAACTCTGAAAGTGTGAGGCGGCAGGAGATCGCCAGGGTAGTGAGAGTTGGTAGTACACCCAGAGGCACTGAGAAAGAACAGAGAGAACACTTGCCCCCCCATCAAGAGCAGTTGTTCAACCCCCCGAGGCAAGGTGATGCAGGGATGGGGGAGCAACAAAGGGCGGAGAGGTGGCAGGCGAAGCTACACTCTTCTGCTTTTCTCTTTCACCTGTTCACCTTTACATTCTCTTCAAACTCTCCCCCCACCCCTTCTTTATACCCAGTGGGTTCATGGAGAATGGTTGTGTAGATTTTTATCGCACTCCTCCTTGTCTCAGATGAAGTTGAGAAAACACCAGCTGTCTGTATACTTGCAAATCTATAAGATATGAGCAGATGTAACAATGTCTTGGACAGGTGAAATTCCTGTGAAAGTATGGATGTATCTGTGTGCCTTTGTGTGCATTACTGTAAAACATTCGTCTAGAACTGTCCGAGCTGTTTATTCCTTTGAGTATTTCATTATATGTGGCCTTTGATAGAGGCTGGAGTTTCACAGCTACTTTAGTCAAACCTCACCTTCGACTCTGCGTGTGTTACGTCTGGTGCTTACACCAGTGCTTACATGTGCTTACATGCATTTGTGTGCGTGTGTGTTTCTCTAATGAGGGTGGGATTTAAAAAAAAAAAAATATATATATATATATGGAAGGAACAACAGTCTTTGAGTCACATATGATGAGGGATGAAATAGTGTGTAACATTGAGCACTATGCACCCCTGGGACACATACTGTACTCATGTCCCCGCAAACACACACTCACGCACTCTCTCTCTCTCTGTGCATCTTAATCAAATGATAAAAAAGAACACAAGAGCAGCAGTATTTTGAAGCGGCCCTTGTTCCAATTAGTTCAAGCAATGCATATGTATGGATACGTGCATTTTTCTTTCATCTCTTATATACACAATAAAGAAAAAGTGAGGGAGGGGGTGGTAGAACAGTGATGCCATCCTGCACCTGGAAAGTTGAAGAAGTGACCATAGACCACATGTGCTCTCAGTTCTGTTCTGGCTTTCCCTGCACTTCTCTCTCGTCTCTCGTGTTGAGAACACGCACCTGCAGTCAGCCTGTAACCACGCGCCACGCTTCAGTAATCTGCTGACTCCCTCTGATTTACAGCTTTATGCCTGGTAAGTAGCCAAAGAACTCTGACTGCCTGGTAACTTTACAATGAACACTATTTTTCAGAGCCACTCGCCTACACTGTGTAGTATACCAAAAGGAAGGCAGCATGTGTCACGGCTAGGTTTTCTCACTGAAATGCTATCTTTCAGAATGTGTTATTTCGTGACAGGAACACTGCAACACTGAAAATTGCCTCACTTTCATGCATATGGAATAATGTGCATGTGTGTGTATATATATACACACACATGACAACAGCAATTGGTACTTTTAATCTACATGTATTCTTGTGTAACTGTATTTGTATTTACTAATCTAATATGACGACACAACACAGCATACAAAGACATTTTTATTTATTTTTTTGCCCACTAGCAACTCACGTTCAAAGAACATAGCATAGGTGATAACATAACTGTCAAAAGAAAAGCTCTTAAAACGAAGCCTGTCATGCCATTTCCCGCCACAGTGTAGGCTGTGCGGATGAACTTGTCATCAGTTTAGTCCTCACCCTTGTTTTAACACATCTCCAGGGATCACTCTCTCTTGAGCAGACATTTACATTTACTCTTTTACACTGATTTTTTTTCTTCTTCTCTTTAAACTTGTTTCTTGGCAGGTTGACCTGTCGAGAGGAAGCCCAGGGTGCCTCACAGCCAGTTGAGCTGTGTTCAAAAGCTTTTAGAACTGCATTCAAAAATGGTTTCTCTGGTTTCAACCTCTGGGGAGCTCAAAATACTCCAGAGAGCAGCTTTTCCAACGTATGCCAAACATGAGAATATGGTAATATATTTATAACATACAATAATAAAAAATTGTAAAGAAAAAAATACACAGCACTTATCACCTTAAGATTTAATTTGTTGATGAAATCACTTCACTTTTGTTTTATTAAGACTGCGGAGTAGCACTTTAGTGAATAATTCTTTTCAATTATTACAGCAAAGAATGAAGAAGGGCACATGAAAGAAAGTCTGTGATGAACGATATAAGTGAAAAACCAGCTGGGAAGTCTCTGCCAGTAAGTCTGAAATATTAACTCTGGCCTTAAGCAGAATTTGAGCAGTTTCTCAAGGTCAAAAACATGAAAAGCACTCAAGGCTTAGAAAAGCAAGATTATGGCTTGTCCTCAACAACAAATATAATCTGATGAAGGCAATCCTGTCAGAATATTCTTTAAAAAATAAAAACAAAAAAATGCATGTACAGAATACATATGTATATATGTAGATCACAAGTATACATAGCAAGACTGAGTGTGTGTTGTGTGCTATAGTGTCAAGAGTGATATAACTGCGAAAGCAAGAGGACGTAGGAGGCAGCCGGGTGGGTGAGGGGTGAAAGGGAGCCCATCTAAACTAATTTTGAAAATCACAACTTCTTTTCTAAAGTCAGCATTTCAAATCAGAGCGTGTCCCCTCTCATTTAATGCATCATTTTGCAAAGTGATAAATTTGTGAATTAGACATACATCCTTTTTGCTTTTAAGATACTGGGTCTCATAAGGGAGGAAGCACTGAGGAGGATTTAAGAGCGTTTCGCCGTGTCAAACATTAAAACCCACGGGGAGAGCATCAGCACAATTAGACTAGGGTGAAGGAAAGAGAGAAAAAAATTCACAGACAAAATCAGGATCTTAAGAGCAGCGACGTTATTCGTCTGTACAGTAACGTGGTTATCTGTCGCGGGTGATCCTTTTAAACGCTTCGTTTGCAGGGATAAAAGCAGAGCTGAGGAAATAAACTTAGTTCTGCCTCCAATCTGCAAATCCTTGGTGGTCATGGAAGATGATCCCAATTTGCTTCTGAGCAGCACTGTCAGATCTCACAATAATAAATAATTTAAGACTTTAAGCAGCAATTATGCTTGATAAATGTGGAAAGCCTTTAGACCACTGCTTGCCATAGCAAGATGATGCTTAGGTTCCTGCAAAAATACACCGGTCTCTACTTATGTCACAGCCAATAAATCATGTAGAAAGGTTAATGAGGAAAAGAAATATTTATTCAAGTACAATTCGTGACCTACTGCAGGTCTTTAAGTTCCTATCAAAATTCTAGGAATTACTTTGTTCTCGTTGTTTGTTCTTCAAAGATGTTGTGTGTCCTGGCAATGGCATTCAGTTAATTAATGATGAATACCACCACCTAGAGTTCTGTTTAAACTCTCTTTAACAGTTCAAAAATATGGATTTTATTAGCTTGTAATGTTAAACCCTCCCAGCATATAAATAAAGCTTTTTTTCAAATTTTAGCAGACAATTTAATCAAAACTAGGCCTATAATGTTGTATTACGTTACTATATATGTATGACAATATACTGATATAACAGATTTTACTTCTTGCACATAATAAAATTACAATGCATATAAGCTCATTAAAATATGTTATGGTCATTTTCCATACTGTCATTTTTGGTCACAACGTGGCTCAAAAATTTAAAAAAGGAGACCGCATATAGTCTTAACATGACGTTAGGTATTTTAATTAGATCAAGAAGAAATGTCATCAAATTAGCATGTGTTCAATATGCATGTGCGTGCTAAGTGTATGAGTAAGTGAGTGCAAGAAAAAATAAAAAGAGAAAACCAAACGTTCTGTCAGCCAGCCAGCCTGGGGAAGAAGAGAAACACTAAGAGAAGACAAAAAGCTCTGGCAACACTGCCTCACAGTGCCCAACCTGCTTAGGTGTACTGCACCTTTAAGTCGCTCAGCTACACCCACCAAAGAAGACATACACAGAGCAATAGGGAAGGCACTGCCCTAAAAGAGAAGGTACAAGAAGCCAACCTGTCATATTTTCCACAAATGCAAATGCAAGAAGAGGTTCTAATTCTACTCACATTTATTATTTTTTCTTTTTACATACTTAGTAAAAGCAGAAAAGGAAGGACAAAAAAATGATTGGTTGCATTTATCACATAAAGTTTGAAGAAACATCAATAACAGCTAAACGCATTAAACTCGCTGCATGAAACTTGATCTGTCATCTCTGGTGAGCGTTGTCTTTTGTTTCATTTTATCCTTGTAGCTGATAGACAGCACTTTTCAACTACTACCTACTCAGCTTGACTCGACTCGATTATAATGGTCGTTTTCCATTATAATCGAGTACCACCTAAATTGTGTAGGGTCATCATGGCAACGCAGCCGAATGTCCAGTAACGTCATTCATATGCAACACGAACACCACAAAAATGAAGGACATTAAGTGATGATATACCTGGCGGTTGGTGAATGGCTGTTTATCAGGCTTGGGAACCACAGCCTTGTTTCTTTTATGTAGCCATTTCCCTCCTTGTCAGGTTTTAAAAATTGCGGTTTTGATTTTTGTGAAAGAAATGCTTTCATTACTCATCGAGTGATGCCCCTGATTAGCCAATCGGTGGCATGCAGTCTGTTGACGTCACATTTTCAGATCGCTTCAGATAGCTTGGTATCAGGTATGTCGACCTAATGGAAAACCCTAAAAAATGAGCTGAGCCGAGCTAACCCGAGTAGGTACTAGTGGAAATGGGCTATGACCACCTTGAAGAAACTAACCACAACAAAGAGGTGGAACAAGAGGGAAAAAACCCCTGCAGTATCGTATGTAAAACACACGATAATTAACACATAATCCAGCACCCACAAGCACAAATGCCGCCAACATCGGCTACTTACATCGTAGACTCTACAAAGATTCCCTGGAGAAGTCTAAATCAGCTCCTAGACTATTCAAGGAATTTGTGCTTGAGTTTTGGTGATTGAAATTGTATTTTTAACAGTCTGTTGCTTTCACTGAAAAAATTTATGAATGTAGCTTGCTAACCAAGTGTCCTAGCTTTAGCTGATAAATTAACACTGCACTCTTTCATTCACATGAGGTAAAACAAACAAACAAACAACAACAGAAACCCCCATAGCATGGCAGCAGCAAAAACCCAAATACTGAAGCTGCAAAATGCAGAACTCAAAACCAACATTTAGGTTGACAGGGACTCCTTGAAACTATTGCATGTAATTTCAGTTCGTGTCACCGAGAGTCTGACTGACTGGAATCCAAGAAACAAATCAGTCAAACAGCAAGTAAACAACAAAAGGAAACTATCTACCGCAATGTGTGCACAGAGATACGGCCTTCTGATTTCATAAAGCTGTGCTTTTGGTTTGATTTTTCCTCAGTGGTGTGGTTTGTTCTCCAGTGAGCTCTTCTGCAGGCCCATATTTGCATTTTGTGTCTACCAAGAGCATGCCAAATCCTCAAGTCTCTTGCATGTTTCACAGCTGCTTAGGTGAGATATTAAGTGCAGAACAATAATTACATAAATTTCAATAAAGAAAAGAAAATGACTCTCAACTGCTTAACATGTTTGTTCTTTTTACAACTTAATGTCATTTTAATCTTTTTTATAAATATAGTTTTGAAGTAAACCTTCCCCCAAACCATCATTAGTTCCTTTTCTAGAGAGAAAATAGAGCCAACACAGCATTTACATTTATTACTGACTGGGAGCATTTAATTCCAGGACATGAATTGTGAGGTCTGTTAAACAGCATGTTCATTTTCATTTTTAATCTTGTGATGGGTTCAGAGAGAAGCGAATCCACGGAGCACAAAAAAATGAGACTGAGATACTTACAGAGGAAAGGAGACTGTATGGTTTATACTTTGGCACAAGCCACTATTTACCGAGAAGAGTCACTGTGTCCACTTGGGTTAGATGGTTTGGTGGCCACTGGAATCCAGTTTGTGAATACCTGCATTGAACCACTGGGGCAGAGGCAAGGCTGTGAGGCAGACAGGAGCCACTGGTCACCACAGTTTGAAAATGGTGCCCTCATGCTGTTTACTCCTCTGCTGCCTCCTCTGCTGTATGGCTATCATTGTGTTTTCTCAGGTGTGGATATGAAATAGCAGCAAATACGAAGTGATGTGTGGACTGAATGCCATCTCGCAGGAACCACGATGCGTGTTTACTTTATTCCTACAATTTTTTTTTCTCATGTGTGCATGTTTGTCCAGCTCATGAAAAATTCAGTTTAAGAGATTTGTGTGTTCAAATGCTTTATTATTAAACACATAAGCACTTGTAGAGGAATTTTATTCGGTGTAAATTTTAAATTAAAAACATTTTGAAATGTTTAAAAATGATCACCATGAGCGCCTAGTGGATTTATATCTTGTCTACACTGTTGTCTACAAATTACAACATTTAATCAAATTAAACTAAAGGGTAGAAAAAGCAAACAAATGGAAATAAATAGTAACTATTTCACAAACCAAGAAAGATAATATTTCCTTACATGATTAGATAAATTTGGGCTCAATTTTTATCATTATCATTATAAATGAATCCTTCAATTTATTTACAACGATAAAATGGCTGCGTTAAATACGAAAGGATTGAAGGAGTACTGACTGGAGGAGGAGATGACTAACATAAGACACATAAAACTCTCTGTCAGAAGCCTACAGTGAAATGTTGGGAATTCAAATGGCATTACATGAAATAGCATACTGACATTTCACAACAGACATTGTATTGACAGAAAGTTAACAGCCCACAAAATTCATCCACTAAAACATTAGTCAATAGTATAGGACTGTTTACTGTGGTGTGTTTTGGTGGCGTCGCAAATAAGCTTATTATCTTATTTGACTCTGAAAATGCTTCTTTTTAAAAAAAAATGAAAAGCCCCATCTCTTCTGTGAGGCTGACAAGTAATGCTGAGTGGCAGCTACTCCAGAACAGTGCCAGGGTCCAGTCTGTTGCTGAGGTTATGACGTTATGGCTCTCAAACGTGTGGATAACTAATATTGCGGACAAAAAAAATAAATAAAAAGTATCTTACCAGAATCGTATGCTGTTAGCATTTCCACCCATTAAGAGTCAGGAGTTGTGTGGCTGTCAGAGGAGGCTGACAGAGAATTGGCGAACCAACACCATTGCTGCAATAAGTGTTCACGCCAAACGGCAATTTGCAAAATTTATGGAAAAGCAAATTTAAAACTGGCACAGATTTGAACTGGGTGACATAAATAGAGGGAGATCTAACTTCCATGCAACACAGCTTGACGCTGTGTCGCAAAAGCCCATCAATGGCCTTTGTCCCGTAGCCCATCAGAAACAACAGCTGGTTTATGAGATGGGCAACACACGGAGAAAAATCATAGGACTTACTGTTAGATAGATAGATAGATAGATAGATAGATAGATAGATAGATAGATAGATAGATAGATAGATAGATAGATAGATAGATAGATAGATAGATAGATAGATAACACTATTGTCATTGTTTTGTTGGAGAACATTAAAGTAATAACAGGGAACAACAGGAAGAAACTTACAGTCTGGCTTTTGCACAGTATTGTTAGAGAAGCATAAATGTCCCCCTGAACATGAAGAGCTCTGTTGTCTAGTCAAGTACATTCTGAATGGAGCGTAATTTCATGTCCTTGTGTAAAAGTATACCCTATTGTTTGAGAATTAAGCACAGCGTATAGGCCTGTAATTATACCTCCACAATAGCGGGTTTTCAGAAACAGGCTGGAAATAGCATTGGAGGGTTCCGGTCTGAGCTTCAAACTACAGAGCTACTAACAGGCTGACAGACTGTAAAATGGTAGAGAGCAGAGAATAGAATCAGAGACTGCTATCGTTTTACTGCCTGTGGATTGGAGGGGGTCACCGCCATTGTCCACTAACTTCCTTATTTGCACTGTGGTGCCTTGTTTATAAATGTGGGTACAATGCTATGAAAGCTATTGTTAAAGGCAAAACTAGTGCAAAGAATGCTTGGAGGCGAGAAGAGACGGAGAGAAAAGTAACCAAGATATGTGAAGACTGAAAAGGAGGCAATTAAAATAGAAACATGATGTGGAGATTTTAAATAAGACTCTTTATATCTACAGACCCACTCCACAGCCATTTCATATCCTGAAATAATATCATAATGGTACCCCAATTTCATAAGAGAGCCGCCTGGCATAGTGCCTAACTACCCAGCAAATAGAGGGAATAATATCATTATATCATATACAACACAGGGAAATCCCAGTGGTGAGCAGGCTGCATGAGCAGCTGTCTGATTGAGACAGTAGGTGTGCACTCATGTGTGTGCCTGTATGTGTGTCTGCATACTCTATTACAAAAAAAAAAAATCATAGAGAGAGGTTTACTGTAGCTGTGCGTGTGCTTGTGCACGTCATCATTGACTTTGGCTTTATAACAGGCTGCAGGGCAGTGCTTTACCTGGGACCTAATCAGTCAGTGAGCCTTACTATCTCCTGGGACCTCCCAGCTGGAGGGGGAGACAGAAAGGAAAGAGAGAGAGTTTAAGGGGCGGGGGCTACAGACTGTTGTGCTGAACAGAACGGCCTTTTGGGAGCCAGTACAACCCCACCTTCTCAGTTTTGCTGCCCATGGCTCTCTCTGACTGACCACAGTCAAGGTGATCTTCTCTTTGGCAACAGACACCACCACAGGTACATGCACACGCAGAGACAATGTAAGTGTGCAGACATACTAACGCATCATACAGAGAGACTGGAATGTCATGTTGTTACATTGATGTATAGACACAGATGTCACAAAACTGTGAATGATGGCAAGGTCATGCATTTTTTTCCATATCCAAGTTTGGTTTTTGGCTCCAGTATTGGAGGGAAATAATCTGCACAGTTTAATCAGGCTTCATTGTAAATCCTAACTGACTCTGACAGCATTCACAGGACATAGCAGTCTTTGTCTGGAGCTGGGAGCGCTAAGTATGCCAAGGCGGCAGTCCTTCTGGATGAGGAGAAGCTGGATGTCAGCCGCACAGAGCTTCAAGAGCCCCTCGGGCTTCAGTCCCTGGGGTGAGCATGGGTTCAGTGAGAAACCACGCACCAGTCAATTGCCAGTCCACAAGCCTAAACGGCCAACTTCCACCTGGAGAATCACTTTACATGGTGAAAAAGAGGTGATGAGGTGGAGAAAAGGAGACCAAAGAGAAGAATCATGGTTTGGGGGGGAGAAAACATAGAAGGTTGCCATGGCAAGGAAGGAGTGGAATAAAACATAAACAAAGGCGGGTGGCACCAGGGTTCTCGGGCTTCAGAGCAGTGACAGGCTTCCTGGCATGGCTGGCACAGTCTTATGCACAAAACCTGGTGGACACAGAAACTCAGTCTCTTCTCTTCTCTTCTCTTCTCTTCTGCTGTCCTCCTTGTAAAGTCAAACATCAGACAACTGTCCTTTATTGTTTTCATTGAAACTTCTCAGTCTCTTGTTTAATATAAACTGTCTTGTTCTATGAGTATGATTACCTGTCTGCACTAATCCTGCATAGTCATGGTCCACTGGTTGTGACAGGAAGACCACCTGTGGTCTGGCAAACCGTGACTGTGACCTAAATGGAGCTGCTGGCAGGTCGGCCATTGTACAGTATGTGTGTGTGTTTGTGTTTGTATTATCTATGACGTTAATAATTCCATTTACACAGACTCTAATGGGCTGTTTGGGTTGCATACTTTGCACCTTTTCTAGCCTAGCTGCTATTTTTGAATTGCTCCCTGTAAATTGTGTTCTGTCAGTCATACACAGAGGACTCTGACATGATACTGTGAAATGGCAATACCAAATGTACTGTTAATCTCCCAATAATATTTCAATACATTAAAAGAAAACGTGCCAGATATTTCTCTGACTGGCAAGCTATCTAACATCATCGGTCACTGAGGTCATGGTGTAGCTGCACAACTCTATCAGAGTGTAAATCACATTTACAGATGGATGAAAATGTTAAAGCAGTAAACACAGTGCCTTAGCCCTCTGGAAACCAGTTTGTAATTTTATTAAACACCAACGTTTTAACTGTCACTACACACTGAGTCTGAGTCTGAGTTTTAGTTGGCTTTGCTGCACAGCCAGAGCCTGCAAACGAACAAAATAGGGGCTTGGTCTGAAACGCCAATTTTGCTTACTACAATCCTAATATGTGAATATTATGTGTGATTTCAGCGTGTGCAAATTAGATTTTCTTTGTAGATGACATGCTTCCACCAAATCTGTTCTCCCAGCTCACAGATGGGCCTGCCTTATAATGCTGGTAAGACAATAACGTGCAGACATACTGTGGAGAACCTGGCAGAGGAGAGCTGGCTATTTGTAATAGGGGAAAACAAAAATGATATAAGATTTATTGAACCAACACAACAGAGCAAATGAACAACAAATGAACAGAGCTCAGTGAAGGATCAAATAACACAATGGTGAAGAGGCATCCACAAACAGCAGTAAAAGCAGTCCCGTATTGATTTGGAGCAGTGAGCCTGCCAGCTACTGCTACCTTCCTCTTTCCAGGAAGACTCTGCACGTACAGGATATACCTTAAGGCGTCTCACTGTACCCTGCTTGTGTGTGTGTTCATGGACAAGTTAACAAAGTTGTGTAAACTGTATATTATACTAGCTATACAATATATGTATACAAAGTACAGTATATGTACTTTGTAAATCATCTTCACTCTGGGGTCTCAAACTCATTTGACACATTAAAAAAAAAGCTGGGTTTTGAAAAGAAGAGGGGGACATGCCCTCTTCTTTTCAAAACCTTCTCTCAACTAAGTTCCCGAGTGTATGGTTCTAAGTGCCTAAATGTAACCAAGCACCTTTTAGTGCCTAAACCTAACCAGGGGGTGAAAGTCAAAGTAAAAAGCGTGTGAGACTCAGAATTGAGTGACAAAAAAAGTGAACTAAGTGCGAAACGCAACGGTCAAACGTCAGGCAAATCACAGACTCATGGCTCATAACTCTGCAACTTATGACCAGTGCCACCTCTCTGTGGACTAAAATGGTGCTGTTATCTCTAGCCAATAAAATATTGCCGCAGCTGGTGGACATCATGTGCATAATAGTGGAACATAAGCGCATCTGATAAAAAGGTATTGCGTGATGTCTCTTGTTTCTTGTTTATCTGTTTGTATGGGGTTTTTGGTTTAGGGTGTTTGGGGTTTTTTTTGCATGGTGGAGTTAACTTGCATTCGTGGCACAGTGACGAACTGTGTTTATGATTTTTGGAAGTGTTCCTGAGCCCATGCAGTGATTTCCACTCCTCTGCTGTTTTAATGGAACAGTCTCATTCCTTTTTACTGGCATTTCTCTGGATTTTCTGAGTCTTTTAATTACGTTATGTACCATAGATGATGAAATACCAGAATGTCTTTCAATCTGATGTTGGGGAAAGATTTTTTTTGTTAAATTTCGAACTCTTGCGCCTTTAGTTCTAAAAGTTTTGTCTCTCTTGGATGCTCTTTTTATACCTAATTGTTTTATTAACCTCAGCAGTCTTGATTTCCTACAACTTCCCAACTTTTCCAGTGTTCTGTCATCCCTTAGCCTAAATTTTCAGATTAAATCAGATTTACAGCCATACAACCAAATTTCCTCTTTTGGGCATTTGATTTGTTACAAAATGATTTGAAAATAATTGCACTTTCTTTCGTTGACTTTTTAAACACTCTTTCAAGTCATTTGCACATGTATTGGTCAACACACAATATAATAGTGATTGCAAATGAATTAGGTGAGAGTGGGTTGAAATGTCACAGCGCACACAGTGACTCAGTTAACCACCTGGAATATATGACACCACGTCTCCTCTGGTGAAGACAACACATCCCAGTACTTTGGGGAACTGGGTCAAGGCTGAAATATTTATGGGGTAGACTATCATACACACATAGACACAGACACAAAATCACACATAATCACACTGGGACCGAACTGGGAGGTGCCAGCCTGATGCTTGGGTTGAGCGTTACAACAGCAGCTAAACTTCCTGGTTTGTATATGTGTATGTGTCTGTTTGTGTGTGTGCGTAATATAATCTGTTTTCAGGACGTGAAGTGACAGCAACTGGGTCCACTCACGTGGCCATTTTGGGTCTGCTTGCAAATGCATGGTTACAAACCATCGGCCCTAACCCACAGACCCCAAGGTTATTTATGCATCTGTGTAAGTTCAGGTCCATTTTCATGTACATAGTCAGGTACTGGGTGAATTAAGTATATATATATATATATATATATATATATATATATATATATATTTATTTATTTTTTACAAAACATCAGATGTTCCTATTAAAATCGCTGCTGTGGTTTTACTATCTTTTATATATCAAAGCAGAGGAATTGCATCTATCTCGTACGTAAATTACATATTACCTACATTAGTGTTTTCACTCAACAACATTCTATACCATTCGAATGTAGAAATTCCCTTTCCTGTTCAGTGAATTTCACACGCTCGTCAGTAGCGCACTTGTTAGCTAACACTGTTCCAATGTATCCGCTCATGAGAATGACACCATGCCACAGAAATACTTTCAGTCGTCATCATGTGGTATTTTCTCAAAGGCGGGTGGTTTAGCTCGAAATTTAAAAGCAATGCTAAGAGTGTGGGACAAACTGTCGAATGTGTATACTCCCCCAAACCCACCACCCAAACTTTAATTTCAATGCATAGAAACCAATGTACAGTTTATTAAAAAGATAAAAAGGAAAGCATTTTAGTAGCGAGAGAGTGGTAACTTTCACATGAAATACTCACACACGATGCTGCATATGCTCTGTAGCACATTTTAATAAGGCTACAGCTGTGTCTCCCACACATTTTACGGCTTCTCTCTGAACCCCTTACAGGATGTCAATCGGTAGTAATTAAAATGTATATATGTGGAGGATGCCTGTTTAAAGTGTTTTTTAAAATTAAAATATAGATAAAATGTAGCAATTTAGAGTCAACAATTTCAAAAATATTATTTATACTAATGAAAGTTTATGCAATGTTTTTTTTTTTTACTCAACCTAAGCTTAGGTGGACTTTTTGTTTATGCATTTTGTTTTATAGCTTTTCATGACCTTAAATGTACCTGTTTGTAAGAAGAATTGTAAATATTCAAACTTGCATAAATGAAACTTTTTCTGACATTTTCTTATTACTTTATTATAATTAGGAATTCCATCAGATTATTTTTAATTTTAATCAAGCTGTCTTTCATTGTTCGCTGTCAAAAACAACATATCGCCAGCACGTTTCTTTTTTTTTTATTCCGGCACTATCACTGTTGCCTACATCTATATTAGGAAATTGGGTTTACAACAAAGTTTGATCCAACACCATCTACTGTACCATCGCATCCTTACATTATGCAGTAAGATTTTTAAACATCTTGTTGTTTCACCTCGCCTGGTGCTCGGTATGTTCAACACTGTAAACAGATGTTATTGTTGTACAGGAATAAAGTTTCTGTTTCCCAAACGCCACAGTGGAACAGAAAGAATCAGACTCAGCACTGTTCCTACCTCTGCTTTACACCACGCACATGCACACACAGGCACACACACGGTGAACTGAGAACACAGCCCCGGCACAGCGGCACAAACAAACACACTAAAAATACAAACTACGCATATCCAAACACTCTCACTCCTTAATGAGCTAGCACTTTTAAGAAAAGACTCCGCCACAACTCTATACCACACACTGATACCTTGAGGAGAACTTGCGATCGGAAGAGACGAACAGAAGAAAAGAAGCACTGTGGGATATGAAAGGGAGAGAAAAAGAGGAGGTGAGAGGAGAAATCAAAAAGCGCCTGGAGAGAGGGAGGAGAGCAGGAAGAGGAAAGTGTTGCACCTCGCTCCTCATATCTCTAAGGAAGATGATAGAGGGGATAGGAAGAAGGGGGGAAAGGAGCAGGAGCAGAGGGTGTCTGGGTTGGCGGTGTTGGTGGAGGAGGGGTAGCATGCTGTCGCTCTCGGCAAACAAACGGGTGAGTAAATAGACTCATGGGCTTAAAGAGTGGTGAAGGTAGGTGAGGCAAGGGATGGGGTAAAGGGGTGAGGAGGGTGGGGGTGCACAGATGCTGTTGTGCTGGGGGAAACTCAGCTGTTAGGGCTCCATCTAGAGACTCAGGGCCTATACGTTGATGAGAATGCTGTATCTGTCTCGTTTCACCAACTCATACCCACCAACCCACCGAACTCCCCCCCAACACGCACCCTCCTTGCATCGCTCTCCCATCAGCACTTCCCCCCGCTGTCTTCAAACATCCATAACAACCATCTTCTCCATCCTCCTACCCGCTCTCACCCACTCCCTTTCTCCCCAGCCCTGCAGGCCGTTAACCTAGCTCTCGTCTCCCCATTCCTTAAGCCCTCCCCTTCTTCAGCAGCACCCCCACCACCACCCTCTGTCTATCAGTCTGTCTCTCTCTCCCTCACTCCTTCTCTTCACTCCCATCCACCGATCATATCCCTTGGGTATATGCACTGCTGCTCGGCTGATGAGGGGGAGGATATCGCTGCCAGTGCTTTGATCCTATGAAAGCTGATATCCAGAACAGAGCTACAGATCCCGCCACTGGGCACCTTGGCATTTGAACGACATTGCTCCGTGTAAAGCCTCAGCGAGAAGGCCATTCCCCTATAGCCTGCCAGCTGGAAACTTTAAGTCTAGACAGGTGGAGCTGGCTGGTATGAAACTGATCATGCCTAAAAGGTTGTATGTAGAACATAAGATAGTAATCAGGGCAGTTGGTTGGCATCAGTTAAAGTGCTTTTATTAGGTACACTGCAAAAATAGTGTCATGTGATGCTGGTTACATTGTTTCCAAATATGCAAAAAATTATCAAAACTTCCTTTAATCTCACATGGAATTAATAAATAGATAAAGACAGAAAATAACACCTTATACTTACTACTACTGCACACTGGAATGGCTCAGTTCCCCTTACTATCCAAAAACAACTGCGGGGCACTATGTGGATATTTATTGATTGGCAGGGTGCTCATACACAACCCTGCTTTCTTTTATGTTTTATGCTTCCCTAATATAATTATTAGAGGTCATAATCTTTGTATTAGTAATAATCTGATTTTATGAATGTTTAAATTCCTCTAGAGTGAAGAATGCTGATCAGGCAACTTGGTGCGTAAAACCCCAACAAAAAAACATAGCACGGTCTGTCTAGCGCACTCAAAAAAACAGTGTCATGTTTTTCCACAAGCACAACCGAAGGAAATAAATGGGTGTAATACTGCCAAGCAGGACCAGTGAAAGAAAACAAGAAATATTTTTTTCAGGATGGAATAAAAAAAATGAACATCTTTAGGAAGAGACCATTGTGGCACATCTTAGAGCACGAGACACACAATATCTACTTAATCCTTCCAAATTCACATGTGGGAGACACTAAGCTAAAATAAACTTTAGTGCAATGACACACAATAATTATATATTAAGAGAGCGTAATGGAAAATATTCAGCTTTCGACAGACTTCTATAAGTGTCTAGCTGGTTACATCAAAGCAATTGTGAAGAAAATAAACAATTAGCCATGGACTGGGAATATGTTCATAAATAATGGATTTCTTTTTTCTCTTAGAAAATAAGTTCTGCAGTGAGTAACCTTATATAGATCTAAAAGTTTCATGCTGTGAATTGACACACAAGATATTAGCCTTTCCCCCACAGGCCACCAGAAGGGGAGAATCAAAGAATGCCAATGACATTTGCGTAAAACCAAACAGCCACTGAAAACTTATGTTTCAAGTTATGTAGAAGCATGTGAAGTTATAGTATAATTAAGCAACACAGAGAACTACTAATACAAAGGAAAAAAGAGGGGAATAAAAGGAAGTTCCTATTCTCATTTTTTATTAAAAGTTTTTTTTATTTGTCGGGTTTTTTTCTGCGACTTTCAGAAAGAGTGTTTTGTTCACTGCACTCATAAACGCAAATGCAGGCGTATACAGACACCTCTGAGCTACATTTACAGCAGGTTGTCATAGTGTCAGTGGAGTATGGGAAAGGAGATCAACAGGAAAATAAAGTTTCCCGCTTGTCCATCACAGAGCTATCAGAGTGTTATCTGTGCCAGACGCCCACCATCCTTAGCAGTGATACTGAGACAGCATCCAGGACCTCAGGACGCCGCGGGAAACACAGCAGGACACCAAGAGAGGTGTGACAACGTCACTGGATGCAGCAGGCGTAGAATGCTGAACACACATGTAAGTGCACAAACGCACAAATCCTTACAGTACACACATGTCCACACAATGGATACACATGCGCACAGGCAGACTCTGAAGACAGAGACAAAGATGAGCACTAAGACCATCTGATATTGCTAAACTGTCACGCCTACACAAAACAGACGCTAGAAATGCTGTAAGACAGATATGTGTGATCGTCAATCCTATCATATAGAGGAATTAATTAAATTGGAAAAAGCACAGCTGAAATACTGTGGATATAATGTATTTTCACCATATTCTGACAGCAAGTAAGCCCCTTTTGGCATAGCTTCTATCAATACAGAAGAAAAATCGTAAATGATAAAGCTCAAAAGCTAAAAAGGAGGGCAGACAAAAAGTAATAAATAACAAGGAGTTAGCTGTTCATAGCTACCCATGGCCACAAGGAGAAGGAGAACACAACCAAGAAAGCGAGTCCAAAAAGCACTTGGAAAAAAAACAGATACTGCATGTTGTTCAATATTTGGAAGACTTGCTGACTGTCTGCTCAAATATTGCCCCATGGCTGTTGGGCTTGAGAGAGGAACAGAGTGGCAGTGAGACTGACAGTGAGATCTCTGTCCATAGCCAACACTCTGTTTATCCGTCTGTCTGTCTGTCTGTTTATCTAACTGTCAAATTATCCCTCTCAGCAAACAGCTCACCATGAGCTGAATGTAAATATCATGGCCAAAAGTTTGTCACGTGAGCGTGCTGGTCCGCTCTGGTCAGCTGAGGGTGGCCAGTTTCAAAGGAAACAAAACAGATTTTGGCCTCTGTGCAAGTAAAGCTGTTGCATTTTGGCATTATAACTATATCAAGTGCACAGAGTACATTTGTAGCCATGGACACACGTGCTAGCATTTACAACTAGAGCTTTTCCATTTGATTTGGAGCATTTTAATGCAAATTCCTTACAAATAATTAAACTTGCTATGTATTTAATTGTATTAATAGACTAACCAAGAACTCAGTGTTACCTAATATTAACTAGTGTGTCTGTTCATACAGTATATGGCTGTATTGCACCTTGCTAACTAATCTTGTTAGCATTAGCTGATAGCTTAGCTATATAAGTCAGCTCTAAATCAGGTCACTTCTGAATCTAAAAAAAGCAGAATGGTACCGTCCATAAAACTAAAACTGGGACTTAAAAATGTTGAATCCACAAACCAGTGGGTGGTTTCACAGTGAATATGTGGACTGGCATTTATATGATGCTTTTCTTGCCTTACTGACCTTTCAAAACACTTTAGACGAATAGCTACAGCTATATGGCCGTCTTATATAATTTTGTTTGATTTCGGTTTTAGAGTCATGACTAGACTTAGATTTAGCTTAGCAGTTTAGGATTCTTTCAGTAAGGCTTGGTATTAGGCATTTAACTGTAAGATGTAAAGCCATAAGAATCCAGTCAGCTCTGGTCTTTACAAACACAGAATCTGTGTGTGCACATGTTTGCTTCTTCTGAGTGCTAGGTCTCACCTGAACATTATGGGCTTGTTTGTCTGCCATTTTCCCTCAAGTCACAGTGTATGCAACAAATTACACAGGTTGGCCTTGTGAGTGACAGAAGCTTTCATTAAAATCAGATCATCCCGGATGAAAATATCCTCTGTTGAAAATCTGATTCCATGCGGATTACACAGCAAACATACAGCAGGCAGACATAAACAGACACATGTGAGAGCACTGATTCATAAACACACTTATCATTGTCAAAATGATCTCTTTTCCCATCAAAAAATCTAAATAAATGTCTCATCAGCTTTTGACATACATGATTTCAATACATGGCACGCCAGAACCCATTATGAATAAGAGCCTGACATGGATTTAATGCACAGGTCATATTCAAAGACCTTAGTGTCTTTCAAAGGGTTTTAGAAAAATGTGTTAACTAGAGATTATTCATTTTACATCATGGCTTGTTGTTAAGAAACCTTCCTTTTTGCCCAAATTTCTTGTTAACTCATTTGCTCCTTCCATTATATGTCTTAGTCAGTCTTGGTTTTGACACGTGTAAGCACATAGATTCACGTCTTTCCCCTAAAAAGTGTACCAATCACCTTGAAAACCAACAGGACTTTCCATTAGCGGTTGTTCTAAACCCTTTGGTTTAATAAGGTGTATCAGCCAAACCTCTTGGGGCAAGACTTACACGAACTGATATAAAGCACTCACTGTGCAAATGTCTGTCTGCGACAATGATTTCATTAATAAAGTTGCTCTTTAAAATTTAAACAGATGGAAATGTGTTTTACAAATTTAGACTGAGGATGATTTGAATGAGTCAAGACAATACAGTTTTCAACAGTCAGTTGAGTGCCAATATCCAACAGAGATGATAACTAACATATAACTAGTGAAAAACTCTTGGTAATATCGCTGAACAATAACATTAAGAACTGTGATTTGAGCAGTACAAAGCACGCCTTTGTGTATGTAAAAATATGGCTATAACTCACTTGTCACAATGACAAAAGACAAAAGTCAGCACTCTAACAGAAGGGAAAACTCGATTTCACATTTCTCTGTAGATTGCCATGCAAAGTACAGAAGATAAAAGATCTGCTTCCTTTTGGCATTATTGAGTCTCACAGGATCTTCTGAAGGAGGACACAGTTATACAGTCTGTGTGACTCCACTGAGATGCAGACAGAGAGATGGTCAGAGAAGGCAAAGGGAAAGAAAGACTAGCATGAGCCAAGGAGACAGCCCTTTCACTGAGGCCTGAGACCTGATGCCACCCAGAATGTATGCCAGGGTGCTGAAAAAGGGCAGAGAGAGAGGGGCCGGCATCCGACCACTTCACAGGAATGAGCAGGATGTTTGGACACAGCTCTGTACTTAACAAACACCACTGGAGCCTAAATCCTGTCTTGCAACCATGTCAGGGCTGACCTACAATATTGGCTCAGACAAAATATATGGATGTCTGTGTGTCAGACTCCCTATATGTACACCGACAGACTATTTACCAATGAGACTAGCAGCAGGACTTGTCTGTCAGTGTCTGTACATGATGTTTGATTATGCGTCTCCATGTGCATATATATATATCAGTGAAAGATAGATTTTGACTTGGATATGCTGGCATGCCCACGTGTGTGTTTCTGCATACGTTTATTTATGCATATGTGTGTATATGATTGAGGAGGAGAAAGATTGCGTGTAGAAAGCCAGTCCTGCTCCTAGCCGCTGCAGTCTAAACCTGTGAGGCTGCCAAAGAAAACTGTGGTCGGAAGAGTCTGCTAATAGAGCATGAGGCATGTCACCTGAAACTAGAATCATCTGAAACCCAGAAACCACAGCAGGCAGGCATCTCTGCGGTCCTCTATTAAAGGGCCGCCAGAAGCCCTGGGTGTGTGCCACCCTCCCACTGAGGTCCTCCCATTAGGTAGGCCCCTTCCGTTCGTGTGCCCAACTGCACCATGGGACATCCAGTAGTGTTAGATGCACTAGTAATGACTCTTCCAGTGTCTGAGCTCACCTTTGCACAGTTTTACTGGGAACAACCATCATGTGCAGAGGGACCCCTGGGGAAATCCTGCTGAGGTATATATCCTCAAAGTCATGCAATCTATCACAAAATTATGTGCACATGTGAACCAATACTTCTAATTTGCTTTCTTAACACATGCTCAACAAAGTAACATGTATGTGCAAGTGTTTTACAGGAACTGTGATAATTCATATATGAGGCCTCAGTCACACAGGCCTAAAGACTGGTCAGCAACTTCCTGTTGAAAAATGTGCAGTCCCCAACTGATTGCAGAGTAGTTATGGAGTAGGTTGCTGGCTGTAATGTAAGTGATTGCAAACAAGTGTTGCAGCAGAAACCTGCTTGTGATTGCGTTGGTCACTAGCATATTTTTGCAATTACTTGCCATTTGCATGGAAGACTTTCCTGCAAAAGCTCACCATTTACTCTCCAAGCTGTAGTGAAACTTAAAAAAACAGTGAAACCCTAAACCCTAAGTAGTTAAGGTTTGTGATGCTGGACCATATACCTCACTGCCAACAACCTCCAGACGTACACACTCTTCCAGGGTGTCCTTTCTAGAATTAATTCGCATTTAAGTTTCATAAAAACAGTCAGGGAATACATATTTTTCCCTCATGACTGGTACTTATCAGACCACTCCTTAGGCCTGCGTGACTTAGGCCTCTGTCTGAAAGAAATGAAGCTGAATTTATGTGAAGCCTGGATATCTGATATATTTGCTCTCAAGGGTTACAAACATGTCTCCTGAGCTTGTTTTTTCACATCAAAGTGCCATTTATTTTTGCAGTAAAAGAGTAACTTTAGTTTTTACTTGAAGAGTTCATTATAGAAGTAATGACTTAGATAAAAAGAACAAACTCGTTCATTTTCAGCAGACTGTAAAATCAAAAGCTGTCACATCAAAATGCCATTTTTCTGTCTCTTTTTGTTGAATGAAGAATTGCTACAGGCTTTATCCTGCAGAGTGAAGAAAACCTCAAATACTTTTCTTATGTCACACATTGAATTTGTCAGTTAAGGAATGCCCAAGTTGCCTCAGGTTTGACAACAGAAAGTGCTGTTTCTTTACCCTCACAGAAACAGCACCTTTCTAGACAAAACGTCCTATTTATTTCTCACTTTAGAGCATTAGTAAATGTAAAAAAGTTAACAACATTCAGTAACTGGGCCACACAGTTTGGGAATCAAATCAAGGACTCGTTGCTCAGGACATCTGCACCCCAACCGCTGGCTATCTGGTCACCCCTACACAAAACTTCTTAGAGACAAGAATGCACACATCTCATCTTAGCACAGGTGCAATAAAATGTATCCCCGCTGCAACAGTAGCAATTTGGTGACAGGCTGTGGGTGGTGGGAAGACGAATTGTGTCAATGGCAACCATTAAAAAGGACCACACATTCTCCAGTCACTGGCGAGACATGATGGATGATTATCTCAAGGTGTGACAGGTGCTGCAATGGTGGGGGAGCGCTTGGTATCCTTCCCATTCTGCCCCCCTCTCCTGTCTTTCTCAGCCTCTCTTAGCGTATCTTGGTCAATGCTTTAACACCCCACTAACATGACTCTATTGACACACTCCAGATAGCGTCTGGTGGCTAATGAGTGTCTGAGTACCTCTCTCTTTCTCTCTCCCTCTCTATGTTTCTTTCTCTCTCTGCTCTGCATCTCCTTGTTATCCTCTCTTTGCTTTCAGAGCAGTACAGTCAAGCCAATCTCACACACAAACCCATTAGAGCATGGCTGGTCAGACACACAAGCACACACACACACAAGGCATGAAAAACTGCACACAAATGCGTCAAAGCACAGCTCATATATACACTGTAGATTATCATGATACAGTTTAAGGTATGAAATCTATAGGTTTACGTAATGAACATTTTACTAATGAAGTCTGTGTTTTTCCAGATTTGCACCAAAGCCTTTTGAGGCAACAAGTATGTGAGAGTTATGTTTTTTTCTGGTTCACTCACAAACCAGGAAGTTTGTGCAGTCTTTAACATATGACCCCAGACAAGAATAAATCATTGTGCACTATATTTTCCCCAGTCACAGAGAGTCTCGGGAGTTTCTCAAGCGGAAAATTAAAATATTTAGGAAGTACAAGGTTACAAAAACTCCCCTTTTTTTTCTTTACAAACATGACTCGCTCATTTCTTGCCGTTTCTGATTACACAATAGTATCTGAACAATCTCCTTTGAAAAGCAGAATAATTAGTAATAGACAGTTGTGGTTTATTGTGTGACGTACAGGGTGGAAGTGATCCAGTCCACCGCTTTTATTCTTTGTGGTCTGAAAAACAGACGAAAGGGGGTTTGCCAGGTTGGGAGTCTGGAGGCTGGGGGTGGGGATGAAATGTAGTTGAATGCAATAGAGCTGGCATTTAAAATCATGACACCTTAATTTTATCCAAACTTTATGTTTTGGTAATGTTCACGTCAATTCATTCAATATAGCTTCAGCATCCACGCGAATGCTTTGAGACTAATATATATATAATGGCAGATGAGTTTGTGGTAGTTTAGCTGACTTCAATAAGTCTAAAAGTAATTAGTCTCAATTTACGTAGTTTTTGAATGACTTAAATGTAATTTTAAAATCCATCTCAAGCACTGAACACAGTAGCATTTGGAAAAGATCTGCTATATTATTTCAGACACTGAATTTTTCTAAACAAAAAAAAATAGAAATGACATGTCTTTAAACCTGATGCAATTATTAAAAAATATTTATTTATTTATTTTTTCATTTCAAATTCACATTTTCTAATTCATATTGCTTTAAGATTTATGAGCCACGGAGCCCATAGTGTTGATTGGAAGGTAGCCATCTCCTCTGAGGCTGCCAACATTGGGCTCACAGTCTTTGGCCATGTGGCACGATGCCTTGCTCATTTTTTTCTGCCAACGATCAAGACACATTCTCCTTACTTAGTGAAAGAATTGCAAATCTTGTCATCTGTGTGCAACTACCAAACATCTAAGCTCACACTTTCCTCTTGAACAGCAGAGGTCTGGAGATATTTAAATTAGTTAGATTTTATCAGGGCAGTGCTTGTGCCTTGCCTTAGTTTCCTGTTACTGCTAAGACAGAATAAGTGTAAGTTATTTTAAATTCAAAGTCAGAACTTCTGAGTTGGTTAATTACTAATTAGTAGATAGTAATTAGTAAAAAGAAAGAAAGTTTCTTTGCTGGAAATTTTTTTGTCACAATGACACCTGGTTTTGTATTTGTGTTGTTTTAATTTTCTTTTAAATCTGTTTTCCTGATAGCTTGGTTTCAAAAACGGAGTTTAAAGGTAACTTATTTGTATGATTGTAAAATAGTTAGAACTACTGTTGAGCTGATGAACATGAATATTAACAAACTAATGCATGACTAATCATTAATCAATAGCAGGGAAAGAGGTAATGTCGGAGTAACACAGGCTAACTGATTGTGTACAGTGTTTTATAACTGATTTTAGCATGAAAGCAGATTGTTTTACTATCTGAAATTATTTATAGAAAATTCCGGTTCAGGTGACATACCTGATATATGTTTATGGAGAGTGTGCTGTTTGTAATTGTTCATTTTACTGGGGGTCTAAAGTGTCAATATCAATAACTACACCGCCGATATATATTTCTTTCAGTTGTTGTCAATCTCAAGTTTAAAGCAGCAGTGAAATAAACAAATATTTCTAACCTCTAATTATACAGGAAAAAAATGAAGTAATTGCAATGCCCTATTTTGAAAAAAAAGGGAAAAAAAACAAAAAGCAGAAATATGAAAACAGCCAATTAACATGAAGAAAAGACCAAAAATAACACAAATAAATACAATACGTTCATTAGTCAATGTTGAATAATGGCTTTTAAGAAAAAGAAAGTGTTAATCCCCAGACAATAAGATCCTTCTGATACCTTCATTAAAGACTTCTTCCCTGCACTGTATGCTAATGAGATGTCTTAGTCATATTAATATTCGGAAAGAGAATATTTTAATTTCCATCTCCTGAGTCTCACGAAGAAGAACAGGAGGTGTTTCAGATCAGGGCCTGTCAAACATAGACCATCATTTAGGCTAGATGTAGGACTGCAGGACATACGATCCATACGGCACTGAGATGGTCCTGCTTGTAAGTTTATTTATCAATTTGTAACAGCAAGTACGAGTGTGTGGTGATACAAAATACTATTCATCCAACCTTGATTCAATAACGCAAAAATGCTATGCATGTTGAAATGGTGTAGTATAAGAGTGACTCCACCACAACTACTGGATTGCTGCAGTTAAGCTGTAAGGACAGACTGTGAAATAAGCAGGGCCCCCCGCTCCCCATCAGACCCTTCCCTCTGGGCGGATGGTATCTTCCGCACTATATCAATTTCACTGTTACTGCCCAAATTTCGAGGCTCTGTGAAATGGTGCAAATAGCGTTACAAATGGTGAGAGATAAAAGGGTTAAACTAATTGCAGTTAGATAGTAATAAAAGTGATTCGTTTTATTCTACTATGCAAGACTGTCTGCACTATATCCTCAATAATACCCGGCTGATTAAACTTTTTCCCTTGTCTGCTTCATTATTAAATGAAACAGTGTTATAAGACTCAGTGATGTTGCCTATCTCAGAAGACAGAGAATTCGACATGCTAATTTTGAATTATCACACTTACAGTAGTGCCATATACTCAAAAGATCTATGCCTATAACTATCGCTCTCATTCTCTCGTTAAGGAATCCTATTGTGTTCTTGGGTTTATAAATCAGTTCCACTAACAAGGCGTGACCAAATATAGAGCCACATATGTACATATATTCACAATATGCTGACATAGCTTTGATTTTCTTGGATGAAGTTGCTTTATTGTGTTTTATCTTAGGTCCTGTTGCAGCGTGGCGTCACTTAAATATCTCAGACAATGTGGCGAGAGAAAGTTGTCATTGATTTATACTGAAACTATAAAGGAAAGGAGGAAAAAATACCCCATCCCCCCATTTTTTTTAAAATAAATTGAACACACCTACCTACACACACGCACACATGCTAGATTATTTACAACCATTCAAGGGTGACAAGAAGGCCGCTAAGTCTTTGGGCAAACAAAGCCTTAGCAACACGTGCTGTGTCTGTGCCAGTGCATTGAGCGTTTATATAATGCAGGGCAAAAACCCATTATGTCAAAACTAATTTCCTGCACAAGAAAACTAAACAGGACCTCTGTAAAGAGGGAAGAGAAAATGGTAAATATTGTATTTTGAAAAATTGATTCAGCTTACCCAACCATTGCTGAGTAATGAGCTTGAGAGACATGACTGGGTGTTGTTTAGATAACATCCAGGTAGCACACTATGTCTGTACAGCACTCATTAGCGTTGGTGAGAACAAAATGCGGAGAAAATAACATATTGCATATGACCACTGAGTCATGGAAAGCAGTGCAAAAAAGCTTCATCTTCAACATTCTGGTATACATAAAAAAGTATTACGCTGTGGCTGGCTGCGGTGAAGTCGAAGTTTGTTTCTACTCTTTAGTCCTACAACAAAAGGAGCTGTCACATTGCAAGCATTTCAAGAACTTACCCACCTCAAATAAACTTTTTCGATAGTTCCCCAAACAGAACTAATGACCTTGAAAGGAGAGCAAATTAGCAAACATACAGAGCCATCTGTGTGCCCTGCAGGCAGGCGAATTATTTCGTCTTTGCCAAGGTAGTGTAATGAAGCTCGTACATTTTACATGCAAATCTCTGCCTAATCTTACTCTTACTCCCTGCCAATGTCGCCGCCAAATAAATATATAAAACCCAATTATGATTTAATTAATAGAAATCTACCGTTCCGTGGAATTGCTACTTTGGCTGGGTCGACTCCGGGAATTGAGCATATTAGTTGCACCGTTAAACCACTATGTGGTATCAAAGTGAAGCCTCATCAGCTCTTGCTCTTTAAAGAGGCCCCCCGGGCAGAATAGAAGGCATCCTGAGGTCTAAGCACCACAAACCCACCGACCCTTACAGTCAAAGCAAGAACACCACTAGGATTGGGCTCTCCTCCTTGCTTTCTATTGTTGATGCGCAAAAGTTACACTCGCTGTCGTGACCTCAGGAGAGCTCTTAATTTGCATCACTCCATGTGCTTTTGGTGAATGATTGTGTCCGCCCTCTCATTCTCTGTCACTGGAAAGAAAGCGGACATGCTTCATTAGCCTCCCAATGGCAAGGTGTTATTAGAACAGCCAAAATCCAAGAGACTGTCTTTTTGCCTCTTATCCTGCCACACAGAGGACAGCAGATTCATAGTCACTATATGTGCACACACAGCACTTTAAAACTTTGTTTTTATGTCCAGAGTCACTCAGCTCAAGTGAAGTCAGCGCCAGCTCAGACTGCCTATTTCAATCTGCATGACTCATTCACTCAATCAGATGCACGATAGGCAGTTCCTCCAGACCTCTTTGGTTTCCACCTTATATGAGTCAATCAGTCATTCGTTCCCAGTCCAATTTCTTGACGACAGAAATGTGACTCAGATGAACCTCAGTCTGCCTGCTTTACCACTAATGCACGCACACACAGGTGAAGCATACAAACAGAAAGGCAAAACACACTTAAGCTGTATCTGGGCAGTTTTGACACTCGCAGACGCACACATGAATGTACATACATAGCTTTTATGCCTAACACCATCACACAAATGAACAAAGTTTTTCCTTTTCTCTGGAAGTCATTTACTAAGTGCCTTGTATCTAGCTGCTCCTGAGTCCCAGCTGATAGGAGGACATACACAAGCTTAGCCTCTGCCATGCCAGTCAAGTGTCTGCCCATTAAAGGACATGCCTTTGTACCCTATTCCCCTGTCCTGTCTTCCACTCTGCTCTGGCCTGACCCTCTGCCCTGCAGCCTAAATGACTGGTTTTTCCCTATGGGAAGCTAGTAGGAGATAATGGCCAGTGCACTAGAAGTCTGACTTACTGCACTAGAGGAGAGCACACCATTGTCTACATCTGAAATCTTTAGTGTCACTGTGAGATGCATAAAATCCTGACACAGTGTGTTGGACACTTTGTGTTGGAGGATGGGATTCATCTCTGTCAGACAATATAAGCATTGACTTTAGAAAGACTACTGATATCTGCTGCTGTCTCCTCTGGTAAACATTATGTCGACAGTAAGACAAAGACCCGCACATTCTTCCTTTTGTCTTTCTCTGAATTTTCCTTCCTCTTTGACAGCTTCTGTCATTCCCCCTCTGCTTTCCCTCCTTCGAATTTTCCCTCTTTAACTCTCAGTAGGTGTCTAACCTGCCTTTCATTTTCCCTTTCTGCGTGGTAGCTTCTTCCCTCTCTTCCTTCTGTCTCAAGTTAGGGATCCAATGACTGATACAGAATGATTTTCCTGGGACTGAGGGTTGCAGAGCAGCTATCTGGGCCTTTCAATCTCTCCACTGCGGAGGGCGATAGCAGGATCCTAATGGGCCTGTTCTATCAGCAAGCGGCTGGTCCCTGCTCTGGAAGTAGACAGTGTGTGTGTGTGTGTGTGTGTGTGTGTGTGTGTGTGTGTGTGTGTGTGACTGATCGTTCTGACGCCTCCATCTGATAGCACTGGAGAGGTCCCTTGTCAAATGATACAGTACAGGCTCCTGTCTTTCTTTCTCTCTGTTTCTGTTTTCTATTCAGTTCTTTTTTCCTTCCTCTGTCTTCAGCCTGTCTATTTGCCATCTTGAAATATACATATTCATTCTCCTATGCTGAGCAAAACACTTTTTTTTCTGTCCTTCTCTTTTTATTGCTGTTAGCCACAGATCATATTCGCAATAACATATTACTGGAGAGTACAAACATTGAACAATGACAACAAAAAAGGTATCTGTCTTCTAACATTATTCATTATACACCTTTCCCACTTTAAGTGCATTGCTGTACATTTTAAACAAGTTATCTGTATCCCCACTTCCACACAGAGACAGATACTTATCCCCCCATAAACACCTTCCACCCACTCTTTCTGTTCTCACTTTGCAGCAATTATTGGGAGCTAATAGATTTGCAGTGTTGCCATTCGGTGATCCAATTACTAGGATCTCCATTAGCAATTAACTTCTAGCTAAAAATAACAATAATGCCAATTACATGCACACTTAATCACATAATCAGCATATTCTGTCACTACACAGTTATTGTGATTACCTCTGTGTTTCATGAATTGCCTTGCCAGAGGGACGAGAGCACACATCAATGACAATTTTGATTACATGAGAATTACAAATGCAACATCGTATGCTAGGATAATGAGTGGGCCAAAGAGGCCATTCTCTGGTTCCTAAATTGATTTCTGCGGATGACAAAAGAAGACGGGGTTTGGTTTTTGTAAGTGGATGGACTGTAAATTAATTGTGAGCACTAAGCTGACAAATGTTCATAGACAATCAAGCAATATTTTCATATTTCTCTGATTTCAGTAAGCTACTCACATTCCCAGCATGTTCACAAAATGTGCTTTTATTCTCGTCAGAATTTGTGCTACAAGATTTTTGGAAGAATTGGAGCTAAAACAAAGCTAAAAGTGCCAGCTGTTAGAGGCAGGCATCTATTATTTTACTGTTTATTACATAGTATAAAGATGGTTGCCATGCTTTTATGTGTTTTAAACTGCAGTTATATTTATATTTCCAAAGTTACATTTCAAGCCAAAACATAAAGTAGGTAAAAGTCTACAACATTTGGTCTTAATACACCCTGATGTTTTAGTATTAACACATTGCAGGATTTACAAAAGCATCCTATAAAATCCCTCATATCCATAGGCCAAAACAATAACCTATTCACTGTTGTCTATCATTTGATGCCCAGTTGTCCAAAGTTTTGACTCAAAATAGATGCATTGGGGCAACTTGGGGTTCATACCTTGCCCAAGGAAACTATGACACAGGAGGAGTTAGGGACTGACCTTCTGATTGGTAGATGACCTGCTGTACCACCCGAGCCACAGACATCCCAAATCTACTTGGCTTTTTCTAATCCTGTAAGCTCTCAGTAAACCTTACCCAATAGTAAAAACTTATAAAAGACTTGCATAAGATGTGGCCTACTTCATATAGTGAATCATATAAGGCTTATATGATTTACTCATGAAAGTGGCCACTTTCTTATTACTTTCATATATTGTTTTAGTAAGTATCCAAAACATACAAGTTTCATTTATATTATTTTTCAAGGGATCTTATATCTGTTTTCACTCTTGTATGCTTTTCATACAAGTTTCACACAAGACAGATACAAACTTTATAAGATTTATATATATCTTTTCCATATGGGTAGGAAAAACAAGACCCAGGAGGATGGACAACCATAATACAAGCACAACAATGTTAAAATGATACTCTGGTTATATTCAATTATCACACTTTGCCCTCTAGCACTTCAGGTAGTCAGACTGTAAGGGTAAGTTCCAACAAGAGAAAGTTATCATTCTTCTATGAACATCTGGAAAGTCAGGGAAAAGTGCTCTGTCTACTAAACTCCAACACCCGTTTTCAGTAGGTGGCTCACCTGCTGTTTGATTGATGGAATTCAGAACACATCCGATGACACCTCAAATTCCTGAAAAATTTAAGAATTAAGAATCAGCAGCCAGCACAGCAGAAACAATCACAGCAAAAGACAGCTTGTAGGAACTTTTTAGACAGCCAGGTTAATGTAACCTACAGTAAGATTATTGAGTTACAGTTAACCTACCCACAAACTAGGCAATAATCAAATCTGTAAAACCTGTGGTTATCACAATCAACCTAAAATCTTTTTTTAAAAATATATTTTATTTTAAAACTGTGAAATGCTTTACTATGTGGTTGTTTAACAGAACAGCATTATCAAGACCAGTACAAATCTGCCCTATGAGCAGTTTTTGCCGGGCCCCCAACACTTTTTCAACTTCTTCATTTCACAGTAGCAGTGAGTAAAACTCAATTCCCTTGCAGATGGTGTCCGCTAAGTTATGTACTAGGGCTGGGCCATATCATACCGTTCACGGTAATACCGGTATAATGTTGGGCAACGACAAGAAAATGAAAAATCGTGATAGAATATGGGTAAAACGCGCATGAGTAGTGCCTTTGTTTTCATACGCACATGGCGAAAAAGGCACGGCAGCGACGGAGAATGAGAAGGGCGAAAGCGGATCGTTGAATGAAACGGATGAACCAGAATTGGTTTGTAAAAATGCTGCAACTTCAGTGGTGTGGAACTGGTTTAGCTTTCGTCCGTCAGATACACAACAAAGCACTATTTTTGGTAGAGCATGCTAGCGGGCCGTCGTTATTACCATGTTTTTTGGTAAATACGGCACACTTAAAATAAATCCTTTGATTTTTCTGAAAATCGACAGTGCCCCTTATAATCCCGTGTGCCTTATGTTTGGATTCTGGTTGTGTTTACTGACCTCGAAACGATTTTATGTGCTACACGGCGCTCGAAAATCTGTCAAATGTTTTAGTACGACTTTGCTAAGCTACGAACCCGCACCGCTTGATGGATTGTCGGAGCATTACGGCTATATTAGGCAGGTGCCTCGCGGAGTGATACGTACTGTGCTTCAACATAATATTACCGTATTGTGTGTGTGTATAACCTCTTTTTAAGTTTTGTGGATATTATACATGGTTATGCTGAGGATATGTCGGCCAATTTCCACTGGAAATGCCTTTTGGTTAAACTGTCAGCAAGGAATTTGCATTTGCACTGTTACGTTTTTATACAACTTTAATGTAAAAAAACAGCTGCTTGTTTAAGTGAAAATACATTGATGGGGTTTTTTTTTGCACTAATAAAATTGTGGAGTTGTAAAGTATTTTGTCTAGTGTCAGTTATATCGACAGTTATATTATTATCGCAAATTTTCAAATCTATATTGTGATAAATATTTTTGGTCATATCGCCCTGCTCTATTATGTACTATTGACATATGCTGAACGTCCAAACAGACAACGTAACACACAAAAATCAAATTAACTGGGATTTTAAATAGATGTTAAAAAACAGAAAAACATATAGATATTAATAATTGGAGCATGTGTGATGAGTTTTCTTGCAAAGTTTAGGTCAAAAACCCATTAAGGGTACATACAGACGTACAGTATATACATACATATGCTATGATTGTTATAGTAAGATGTGGCAATACCAAAAGCAGACCGTAGGTGTCATTGCAGAGATGAACGTCAGATTGTTTCGAGACTTTGATACAATTCGGGCACAATTTCTTCAAATTTTTCCGTGTTCCACAAAACCTTACTTTCTTCATCACTAATCTTACAAAAAGTGAGCAATGCTACATTTTAGCAAGTCGGCTAAGTCAGTTACTCACCAGTGCTGTGTATTCGTGGAGAAAAAGCTTCAGGCATCTCGACTAAACAGGCTGAAATAATAGACATTAAAATTTCACCTGCTCCACTACTATAAAAGCAGCAATGCTTCTCTTACATGAGCGCTACAGCTATGGCTAGTGAAGGGCTAAGTAACCTTACCAAAAGTGTAACCATACAGGGAATAGCTATAAATCTTATTGGTCACCCCCCCCCCCCCCCCCCAAAAAAACCAAAAACAAAACAAAAACAAAAAAACAAAACAAATACATTTCGAAAATGTACTGAAGCTTTCGTTCCAACCATAACTTAAGTTTTACACTTTTATCTGTTAATTTAAAGATTTTCTTCTACTTTGAAATTTTTACTGAAGGACTTTATATTAGGTGATTAATGATTTCAATCATGCTTTTTTTTCTTTGTTTGTTTTGTTTGTATCTTTTTTACTGTGGGCCAGACTTCTCTTGTATACTTCTATCCAGTTTTCATTCTGGTACTTGCTGGTACAGTGGCCCTGAGAGGCCAAATGGACTGCAACTTAAGAAAACACCAGCAATACGAAAAATGCTGCAAAAGCACACAAAGCACAACGGAAATAGGAAAAACGACAACAGAAATAGGAAAAAACAAAATAGACATAGAAAAAAAACTGATTTCTAAAAGCACAAGGGAAGTGTTTCTGGGGAGACAATAACCCGATGGACCAGTTGCAGGAACCAATATATGCTAAGAACTGCGCTGGGAGACACTTAAAAGAAGTGGAGGATCTATCGGTTTTGTGAGGAAAAAAAAGATGAGAGGTAAGTGTGTTAGCCTAACTATTAGCCTAAAAAACCGTCATCAGTATTATATGAATCATTTCTGTATTCTTTTATCCTATTTCCGTTGTGTTTTGTGTGCTTTTGCAGCGTTTTTCTTATTGCTGGTGTTTTCTTAAGTTTCAGTCCGTTTGGCCTCCCAGGGCCACCGTATGCTGGGAACCAGGCATTTAAGAAAAAGACAAACATGATGAGCAGGGGAATGTAGTTGGTTCTTCAGTAAGGACCACAGAAAGTCCAGACTATAAACCTCTGAATTTCCTAGCACTCACTGAGGTCTCATACTGGAAAGTTCTCATGAGTAGGGCAACATTATGGGGGCAGTCATTTCCTTTTGTCTTTAAACTTCCTCTCCACCTAAAGACATTTTATTTTGTGTAACTTATTTAAAATACAGTAGTAGTTTGCCACATATATTGTATATTCATCATTTCAACCTGGTCATCTTCTAGTATCACCGTAGCAGGCCTACACAGGGACTTTTTATCAGACTGTACAGAGACAAAAACTTGAATGGCTCTCATGCATCTGCCTGGCTTTCTGTTGTTCTAATGTTTAGTGTCGGTCGTGATTGTTCAAGTGTGGGTCCTTTTATATCTATATAAATGTGCCCTCAAAGAGTCTCTCCCCACAAGCTACATTATATGTCAGCAGCAGCCATGTGGGAGAGAGCCTGGTGTCTCTACATGGTGTCTGGTGTCTCTGCAGTAATGGCCAACAGGTGTGTTCTATTGTTAGCACTTGGACTGAATGGGAGAAGGTTCAGAACCATATACGGCTAGGATTTGTCCAAATAGATCAGTGCATCCTCCATGACAATTCTTGCTTTCTTTTTGATCTTGCATCAAAAGCTAGATTGTTGCACGCAAAGCACATGAAATTTTGTGCCACTGTTTTGACCTCTTACCCATCATTATCATGGGTCCAAAAGATACTTAACCAAGTCCAAATACCTTTTCCTCCCGATGTATGGCCTTTTGTTCAAGTTTAGCTTTGAGGGATGAAAACAAGCTAGATACAAGTCTTCAAAAGGCCACAAAGAATTCTGTATCATCTGTTTTGGAAACATGGAGACAAAACCATTTACTGTTCTAGGAAAGGCGTTTCTATTGCCAGGTTGGTCTGGTGGTTGCATTTGTCCTAGAGGTCAAATTGTTTCTAGGGTATGCTGGAATGTAAACTTTGACTCACATTTAAAGTATCCATATATGCAAAAGAGGAAATAATTCTCTCTAAATATTATATATCGTCCTCTACGTATTTTATCCTATTTTATTTGTTTAAAGATTGTCCTCAAATGAGCATGTTCTTTTGCAAACAAGCAATGCTTGTTTATTTTCATATCACTACATTCAAACTGTCCTTTCTCCCCAACGATACCCTGAAATTACACAAATATGGCTGCTTGCTTTTGAACAAGTTTTTCATTTTCTTACATCAAACGTATGATTCTCTCATACACCAGTGGGTGTAGTGTGGTTAGAGCCCGTATAGTCAAAGGGAAGTGGGTTGTGAGAGTAATGAGGAAGCCAACACTGCCAGAGCAAATGAGGTGGTAGTGGGCTAGAAGTCGGTGTAAAAGAAACAACAGAGGTGGTGACTGCAGCAGGGCAGAGGGGCTGAAAGATGGTAAGGTGATTTGGCACCATCCAGCCAGAACAAGCAAGAGATCCTGTCTCTGAATAAGCAGTCTGCACTCTGTAAATAGTAATAGGACTGTGGTAGGCTAGCTCTCTGGTCGAGTTGACTTTCCTCTCTCTGTGTCACTCTCTCATCACTGACATGTGTTGTCTGCACGGGACACACTCTGTCATTCGAACTGGAGTTTATTAATAGGCTCTGAGAAAACACAGGCAGGTCTAAAAGTTTCCAATGGGCCGTACCACAGACTACAATTTCATAATAGGATAACGACATATATGGATTGGTATATATTATCTTTATTTATCCGTATTAACATTAGCCTTATTTGAAAGATGTCACTCATTATGAGTGGCAAGTCTCTTGCATGTCTGTTTAAATAGCTTTATTTGTGCCAGTATGAGAAGTACAGAGCTTAAAACTGTGTTTGCTGGGATTCAGCTTTTATGCCCTGCTAAACATAGAAGAATGGAGGTATTTAGTGAGCAGTCTAATGAGGTAGTGCATTTGTTGTGGTCATTAGATCTCATTCACCTTATCCATCTACTCTAAAATCACCACTTTCTCTAAGTTGTTACAGTTTAAATAAGGAAGGGGAAACCTTCAAACACATCCACAGGAATTCAAAGAATTTCCCTTTTGTACGAAAGCACTAGATTTGCTTCATCTCATATAATTTTTGGTTTTGGCCTGAAAATTATTTTTCATGCTCCTTTTTCAAAGCCTTTCTCTGCACGCATGTCAAGCTGTGTGATGGTTCTGTGAAGTAATAGCAGTTATTTGGTCTGCATCATTTGAGTCCAGCTATTCAATGTTATGCATTATTATAAGATAAGAAACAACTTAATAAAATGACTGCTACCAAAATTTCTGCCACACCTGTTAAAAAATGATCACGAGCAAAGATAATGTTGGGGTTGAAAAAAACAATGATGTCTGAATTGTGTCTGAAAAAGAGAAGGCAGCAAAAAGCCAAGAGAAAAGAAAGGTTTGACACAGTAGGTTAGACGTCATAGACAATATAGCGCTCCTCCATCATGTCAAACCCGCATTCAAAAACAAACCAAACATCAAAGGCTCTGTATTTACGTTGGAAGAAAGCTGTAACCATGTTAGTTACTTCTCTTCCTTTGAGATTCATCACTGATGATTCTCAAAGCCAGACCACTGTGTCTCTCGCCACCACAGGACTGGCCGCCTCCAAAACACCCTGAGTCAAACTTGAAAATCCCATAGGAGCTGGCTAGGTAACTGAGTGAAAAAAATGAAGCACAGATGAGCCAAACGACATTGGTTTGGGATTCTAAACTAATCCCCAGGGGCTGAGTTGATCGTAGATCTTGTGAAAGTTGTCTTGTGAAGTCTAAGATCCGATCTTGTACACAATGTTGGGAAGGTTACTTTTAAAATGTATTCCACTACAGATTACAGAATACATGCCCCAAAATGTATTTTGTAACGTATTCCGTTACGTTACTCAATGAGAGTAACGTATTCTGAATACTTTGGATTACTTAATATATTATCATGCTTTTTACAACTGCATAAATGTACTATTGCTGTGTGATTTATTATTATTACTGAAGGTCCGCGGCTCCGAACCGTAGTAAAGGGACCTCTGGCTAATACGTCGGGTTCTGTGTCGGGCTCGTAGCCGAAAACTAGCTTTGTTGTCTGTTGTCTGGGTCAACTCTGCTAGCGAGAGACAGAGAGAGGCGTTGAAAGGCTGCTCCAACGGAACTTATCATTTCGTAGGAAAACACGAACACGGTGTACAATTGAGTCTTAATAGCTTAGTTACAACTGGGCTCGTCAGGCACTCTTCTTGGCTGCAGTGGTTATTATTATATTTACATGCTTCCAGCTCCCGTTTCTGCTCGGTGACTGCTCGTACTTTTCTACTTCCTTTTTCTCCCTCCTCGCGCTCAAAGACACATAACGGGTATGGCGGTCCATTCTCCCTGCAACACGGACTACACTGCCCATGAGGCTACATTCTTTAGGGCTATGTCTGTAGCATTCTGTAGCTTAGCACAACAACAACAACAACAAAAAGGCGCTCTCTCACCCAGGAAACACATAGTTGGCCCTGTAACCATGGCAACTGTAACATAGCTGTCAAACAAAACTCAAACAGTCCTGACCCGCGACAATATGAAACATGAAAATCCATTTATTTCAACAAAGTAACTATATTCTAAATACCACCTTTTTAAATGGTAACTGTAACGGAATACAGTTACTCATATTTTGTATTTTAAATACGTAACAGCGGTACATGTATTCCGTTACTTCCCAACACTGCTTGTACATAGCAGTGCTGTTACTATGGTAAGACTGGCCACTATGACTGATGCCTTAAAGCCAGATTTATTACCAGTCAACAGTGATTCTTCAGTATTCTTTTAGGTATATTAAATTCTTCAATAGACAACTTCAGTGTATGGAAAGAAAAGCTGCATTGTCTGCTTGGCTTTAAATTTCCTGAAGAGTTACATATGACAACCTACTATTATTGCTGTCACATGAGTTCAAAAGGCATCAGCACCATGATACAATCCCAACAACCTTAAAGGTTAGTCTTGGCATGGTTGTGCTGCAGTCTGTGGTTTACAGTAAGGTTGCAGACAAGGTGGTTTATTAACTATATAGGTATTTTTCATTCAGCTCAACACGAGTCCAGTTCATAATTCAGTCTTTTATGGCTGGCTAGCCTTTGATATATATGTATATGTATATATATATATATGCCATTCTGTTAGAGAGTTAGGCAATTTAGCTAGCTAAAAGTTGGAGTGCATAGTCAACAGCAGGCCAAACATGAGTGAGGTTTTGCTTTTCTTTTTCTGAAACGGGGGCAAAAGCTCTGTCGTTGTCTGACCACAGGAATCTGACCATCCAGGCCGGTTGCTCTCATGTGGCCCGCCACCACAACCTCATGCATTCCAAAGCACACAAACATGTTGACTCCCCAATCCAGATTGTTCCAGCAGCCAGCTCTTAAACATCCGCACTGTTTTTCACTTGTTTCAGCAAACCACCTGTCCATCAGGCCAATACAGTTCTCATTAAGATGAACTCACTCTCAACATCCTGCTTTCCTTAAGCCTTGTTTCCCTGTTTTCAGTTTCACAGCAATAGTTCTGGTCTTATGCAAAAATGGATAACAAACTCCCTTGATTAAGTCAAGTCTTCATGTAGGTCCACTTTTTCTTTTTTCTTTCTTTTTTGGCTACTATGTACTGATTTAATTCTTGTTAGAAATAATACGGAACGGTCTACACTGCCATTGCAAGCACTGTCAGAACAATTATATTCTGAGTGCAGATGATAGTTTGTACTAATATAAATATGTCAGCAATGATGCTGATTAAGGTTGCTGGATAGGGTCAGCCTTCTTCTATCAGTGAGCATCAGGATCCTGTGATGACTCTCACATCAGGGTGTCTGAGTTTCACCGTTCCCATTCTTCTTTCAGTTTGATAGCTAATCAATGAGAGGCCTGGAGGAGGACCAGCTGAGTTCAGACGAAAGGATCCTAATTGAATCTGACAATAATTTTCACATATTTCTCCTGCCCTGTCTCAGATGCCATTAGCGACATCACTGTGATAATAGTTGCCATGACAGCATGAGCAATGCTCATTAATGACCCGGCTGGTGGTAATGTTCTGGGTCATATTTCCCTTTTCTCCCCTTTTTGCTTTCTTTCTTTTAAATCTTCTTTCAGACCTTTCACCATAAAACAGATGGGAAGTAATACATATATCAGGAAGTCATAAGTATGAAAGAATCTACATCTAAAACCTCATTTACGTTTCCTAAGAGAGTGACGTTCAATTTTCTTTTATTTGTAAGTTGTGCTAATTTCTGGAGTGAATATGAGAGGGTTTTAATTGGGAAATCTTTACATATAATAAACAATTCAATCAATAAAATGACTTTGAACATGAAGTCTGGGGCTAATTCTTGCTGTTGATCTAATCCACCAACCACAGTCTCCACAGTAAAGGGGCACATGTGGACAACAGCTTCCATAAGGATTCTATTCTTATGCTCCAAGCGCAACAGAGCAAAGTCAACACAAAACAAACATCTGTTGTGGACAGGCCTGTGTTTTCAGTGTGGTCTGGAGCCGCTTAACGAGAGCGGTGGACAATTTCCCAAGAGGCTTGGAAGGACAAACACCTCCTCTTTTACTGAGGACAAATGCTTCTGGAGGGGGCTGTGTTCGTCTGTGCTCGCTGTAAACACGAGGGTGTCAGGAACCAATGTCACATGCGACTGGTGGGGGACTTCCGGCATTGAGGGCCAAGTAAGCAACCACAGAGGCACTCTGTGGAAAGAAGCAAACAGCTGAACTCAAGAACCACAATCATGCACACTTGCACGTACAGAACATGGTTACACACACAGACACACACACATTTTGCTGTTAGCCAAATCACCCAAATTGTACAAAATTGAACTACAAGAAATTGGACTTTCTTGGATTGGAAGCCATCTTTTGCTAAGTAGTTACATTATCACTGAGAGTACAAGTGTCCGCTACTAAAAGGCAATTTTATGTCCTGAACTGAAAAAAATGACAATGACCGTCTGTCTGTACTTAACTAAATTGGGACAGTAGCATCTTGAATGGTAAATACAGTGAATATTACATTAAATATAGTAAATTGTATGTATTCACATATATAGAAAGATCATATGAAAAAGTTACCACATTAAGCTATTTGGCAAGAGGACAATACTACCAGTATGGAGGATAACAGTGATGAATTAAACAGATATTGTCTTCCTAAATTATCATACTTATTTATTTCATGAAGTTTGAATGTTTAGAACTGCTTTAAGCAAAGATATGACACATTTCCAGGGTATGCATATCATTTCCAAATGGCTAACAGGTTAGTTTGTAAATGCCTTGAAGTACTTTTGAAATTCAAGTGTAAATGCTGGCTTCTCAACAAAAACCTCATATTTTCCTGCTTGAGTGGATGCACGTTTGAACCCCTTTGTTACAGGAGAAAAAGAAATGGAGAAACATTTTGAAGTTGGCTGACAGATTCCATTGGTCCTGAGGCTGTTTGACGTGCCGCATCCCTGCAAATTAAGGTTAAGGCAAGGTAGATGAAATCTATCAGAGCTTGACTCTGTCTCATCAGATGGAACAAGCAGCTTCAGGGCATCCCTTGTCTCCGTCTTGTCATTACACACGTACATGTGCTCAGCCACACACTCATCCACATATGCACAAAGACACATGCGCACATATACAGATACACATTGTGCACGTGGATTTTGTATGCATATGCTTTTGTTCTCACTCTGTCGACAGATTTCTTCAAAGCAATGTACATTATTCAAAGTAGTATTCATATACAGTTTTTAGTTTTTTAAAAAAAGCAAAGGAATATGCTTCAATGCTGTTTGCAAAAGACACAATATTAATCAAAGTCCACCACAAAAAAGCAACCAGACAAACATATTTACTTTTTTTTTTCAATGAAATATCAGATCACTATTCCAGGGAAAGGGCATTTATAGACGTGCTTCATCTCCAGGGTTTACTATATCACCATTTGTTACTGCTGCACATGCTGCAGTAGTGCAAACAGTGGAAATTTAATGCTAAAAGACCCCAAGACCCTGTCTCCATTAAAAAGTGAATCAGGAAGTGCAGAGGAAAGCAATACCGCAAGTGATGTGCTCTTTGTGCTTTTCTTTCCTGTTTAGTAAGTATGCATGACAAAATGCTGCACAACTGATAGAAATAATATGGAAAATTTGAAGAAAAAAATGCAAAAAAAATATACATGTATTGACAGTGACTTGTTATTTCACCTTCCTTAATTCAGAAGGGAACGTGCGATAATGCAGTGTAAACACACTTCTGCCTTAATGCAGAGCAGCTGGACGAGCCTGAGAGGTGGCGTCCAACCGTTCAAACATGATATAAAAACATTTACACACTGTGGTGGAACTCTGTTCAACCTTTTTTTTTTTTTAAATACAAATAATACAAATCTACCAGTAATATCTGGTGCCACACCATATACACACATAAGCCACAAATACAAATTTATTTTACATTGCATTGTCTACTAATACACTGTACATTATCAAAAACTGACTATTTTCGGTGCACACTGGAAAATTGCATACTAGTCTGATGCACACTATTTGTTTAAGCTTAGCTCAGGGGCCTTTTATCTTGACTGGTTAGGTACAGTGTACAGACCACTCCTACAACTGTGCATGATGACAGAATGAGGACGGGAGTGGAATAAAGGTTTACACTGCTGCAATTACATAATTTTGTTTGTGAATGAGGATCTGCCCGTTTAAACATTGTGAGTGTAGACTGATAAAAGCTGAAATCTGTTGGTGTTTGGGTAAACAAACATTTGTAGGAGGTGTAACAGTTCTACAGAGAGAGAAACTGTACAAGTGTTGTTAAAAAAGATTGTACTGTTTGTAAATGCAAAACATATAAATTTCATAAATTGAAATTTCGTAAATTATTCAATCGGCTTATCATCTGTGTTCTAATAAACCTTAGTCTGTCAGACTTTGGCACAAACAAAACTAATCCTTAAATATACATTGTTAAATATGTTAAAGCCTATTTCAAGGAAAAGGATTAAGTATACTGCTGTCTAGGTATTTTTTTAAAAAATATTTTCTTTAAACACACATTCAGACATTCTCCACATAGCTCCATCAGAAAAACCTAACCTGGTGTAATCTACCTATACATGTATGGATGCTATGAAGAATATATCTATGCTTATCCTACTTTATGCATGTACAAAATGCATTATAAACATCTGGTTCACAGTGTAAGTCACGAACCTACCTGCAGTAATATGGCATCATCATCTGGAACTCCAAAAAAAAAAAAGAAGAAGCATTTTGTTGTTGTTAAAATTACTTTTATTCTAATCTAACCTTTGTATTATTGTGCTAAAACAATCAGAGTTATTCTCAGGCAGTCAATCTCTGGCATGTGTGCATTTGTGTGTATTGCCACATGTGTCTTTTGTTAGCAATGTAAACTTCATTAAGTTTCAGGATAGCAGCGTAGTAAGTCTAACAAAAGGCATTTGTCGAGAATGCATGCATCCCATTTGACTGTCTTTTGTTTAAGTGAGCAAATTAAATATCAGGGCTAAGACAGGAGCAGCACAGTCAGTTAATTATGTCTAATAAATCTTGGTCCAAATTGCCCTCCAGGGGTGGAAACGGCTGCCGGGGGATGGAGGAACCGAAGTGGCACTTTGGTATTTGTTATTCTACCTTCAACAGATTACGCACGCTGACTTGTCATCCTTCATCCAGTTGGGCAAGTGAAGTGAAGGGAGAACGTCAACACGCCGTTGGTCACTGCTTCTGTTTACCTCACTATAGCCTGCGGGGGGACACGCGCTAATCAGCATCCAGCAAAATGCTCTGTAATTGGCTGTGTTTACTCTGTTTTAGCATGATTTCATGCTTGATTGGATTGTCGTATCCCATTTGAGGAAAATGGTCTCCCACTTTTTGTGCATGAGATTGTGTGTACATGGGTTGGTCAAATATGTATATTTCGAGCTGTGTGTATGTGTGGGACTGGAGTGAGGTGCCATAAAGGGTGTCAGATGAGGAAGTATAAAAGTTTTGTTTGTAATCATGGTGGTTTTTCCCCACAATCAAATCTGAAAACAGGACACAGACTTTAGGATTTCATTTTCTTTCACCCTACTTGTCACTATTTACACTTAACATCACCTCACCTCAACTCAGTACAAAATATATCACTCTGACCACAATGTACCTTAGATGTAAAGAAGGAATATCCTGACATAAGTATGTTGGGGTTTTAGGCACATATATGCAGATCATGTGGGCCCTGAGGTTTGTCTCCTACTGTAAGCGCCCATAACACTCAGCTCTTTGTGCCTCTGTATGTAAAATGAAACTTGATAAATGTTCACCACAGTGTTCTGGGTTGGAGTTAAAGTTCTTTTGTGAAATAGGTATGTACCGTATCCTGCTACTGCATGTTTGTGTTGGAAAAAGGCAGTTCAGTGGATCCAGAAGTAAGCTAAAGAAAACTTTAAGTTAAACTTTCAGCCAGGCCCTCTCAGCCTTTCTGTATTTGTAAAAAAAAAAAAAAAATCCTAAACATTATTCTGACAATAAAAAAATGCTGACAACAAACTTTATCCTGTAATAAAGTTCAGAATATGCTAATGAAAAGAATAAAAAGCATTTCTGTCACATCTCTGGAGAATTTCAAAGATATTAGTTCACAAAGGGTTCTTAATGTTTTACTCCCTTACACCCTGTTTTTAGCCCAAACTAAAACCTGATATGTCTTTGAGGTATTTTTTAGTCTGTTAATACTTCATTTGAGAGACATCCGAGTGAAAACAACTTGAACTGCACCTTTCCAGAGGCTGTCCATGTTTGAGTTGGGAACTATAAAGAGGGGTTGGTTGGGGTATAACTCAGATGGGATTTTGCCATGAGGTAAACTGGCAACAAACCAATGATGGGGAGATGTCATAGATATGATTTAGAGGTTGGTTTTAGGGGTGCAGTGAGTAACCTAGACAAATTCGTACAGATCTTGAGAGGGACATAACTGCGGTGATTCTGAACGAGAGAACTCAAAATCAGATCAATGAGTAACTTGAGGCCTATAGGATGGACAAAAATAGCCTCTGTTGTGAAAACTGCTACTAGCTTTAGTGGTGGTTGTACTAGACAGATCATTTTTATATAAAGTTAGCTTATCTGTAAATTAAAAGTACTTAATTAACTGACGATCAACTTATGTAATCTAAAATATAAAAAAATTAATAAAGGCAAGGCAAGGCAAGGCAAGTTTATTTGTATAGCACAATTCAACAACAAGGTGATTCAAAGCACTGAACTCACAATGAAAGCATAAATTCTAAGAGCAATGAAAAAAGTTTAACAATGAGGCCATAAACGTACACTTATGCAACTGAGAATCTTAAGTAATTAAATAAAATGTGAAGCGGGCAGTAAAGAGGATTGTTAGTGAGTAGGCCATGGAGGGTATTTACACTCATTATTGAAATTAACCTCATCCAAATATCTCTCTGGGTCTGCTCCATGGCTGTGGTGCAGTTAGATTGTTGCTTTAAAAGGGAGTTATTTCCTTAGGTTTCCTTCTGTTGTTATTATTATTACTCATATCAGTGAAACTGGCAAAGGTGTCGCAGGGTTTGCAAACTTACCAGATTTTCCCAGCCATTGACTGTAGTAGAGTAGACGTCTCACTTACATCTTTGAGTCATGAGTAAAAATGTACACTACTGCACAAAAGTCTTGAGTCATCCATAATTTCTTTCTATCTTGCTTCCAAAGAGCCAGACGTTCTTGTATTAGTTTAGCAATAGTTTAGTGGTTTTTTTTTTTTTTAAATTTGTTAAACCACTACATACTGACACATTTTGAGTAATTCAACCATACAACACCTAGGGAAGAATCAGTGTTTTGTCTGCAGATAACGAACAGCTTAGCACAAATACAAATTCTGCTAAATTCATCTGGATTTTATTTATATAGTGCCAAATCACAACAACAGATTGCTTCAAGGTGCTTTATAATGTAAGGTAAAGACACTACTGTACTAGTCTATACAACTCTAAAGTGTATCCTTATGAACTTTGTTACTAGCAGCATATTACAGAAATACCTCATTTGTGCTAACATATTTAGTTGAATGTACAAAAAATGCCAACGATAACATTTGACAAGCATGAAATAGTATTTTTGCATTACAATATGATTCTAAAAAAGTTATTAGCTAAAAACTAGACATATCTTGGTCCTTACAAAATCTGAGATGATGCTTCATCATCATTCTGGAATTTTGGCTAGCTTTGCGTTAGCAAGCACACATGAACCACACATGAACTGATAATTGTAGTACAAGTGCAAGTGGAACTGATAAGTGGAATCGATAGTCAGGTAGGCTAACAATTTCAAGGAATTTAACTTCTGGGAAACAATTCTTCTCAATTTCCATCTCTTGTTAGAGGTCAGGACAGACGACTACAATGGTTCTCTTGTAGTTTGTGGCTGAATTTCAGTCATTGGTGCTGGGGATCCTGTCAAAATTGATGCAATTATGCACATAGAAAAGTGCCATCAGATTTCAAACCACCATGCAATACCATCTGGAAAGCTTCTGATTGGCATCAGCTTTCTTCTTCAACATGACGATGATCCCAAACCCCAATGCAGTAAAAGCAAATAGCTGGGTAGAAACACAATAAAATCAATAAGCTATTCACGGACGTTCCCATAGCTTGGACCTTAACATTATTGACCCAGTGTGAAATCATCTTGACAGAGAACAACAGGCAGCTAACATCCAAATTAGAGCTTTGATTGTCTTTCAAGAAGCCTGGGGAACTATACCTGAAGACTTTAATACTTAAATACTTAATACTTAAAAATTTTGCCTAAGAGCTTCAAGGGTATGTTGAAGACTAAAGGTGGAGATATGAAATATTGACTTTCAGGCTCACTGGAATAGCACAGTTTTATTGGCTTATATACTGTATTTCCATGTATGTTTCAAAATACCAATTTCCCTGGCAAAATGAAAAGAAATTTGTGTTGACTCAAGACTTTTGCACAGTATTGTATTCCTGTTCCAGGGAGCAGTTGGTTGTTTTTCCCCCTTATTTCTCAACTGCATACACTTACTGTGTAGATAATTTGGATTTATCGAAAAAATAAATAAATTAAAACTTAAATTAGCTGATGGTTAACCTTTATTCCCTCAACACATGGCTTGTCCTCTAAAAAAGAAAATGGTCCAAACTGACTGACAAAACATGCAAAATTGCTATTACATGGATTCGTTTCAGTGCTGGTGTGCGTGCAGTTTTTGTGTTTGCGTGGGGCAAAAAGAATAACTGAAACACCTTACAGGCTGTAGAAACAATCTGTAACATTTGTTTAAGCCATCTTTCTCACTCACACATAGATGTCAAAGTAAATGGAACATTTAAAGGAGCTGAATAACAGAATTAGCTAATGTATGCTTATAACATTATGATATCATGACAGCATGAGAGCAGAAGTCACTGGTTACATGTGGGCGATGCAGCAACATTTGGCAAATCCATTTTAAGTAAGCATTACTAAGAGAATATCTCCTATGTGTTGATATTCATACACTTACTTTGGTGGGAACAAAATGCAAATGGGGAGGGGGGAATACTGAGAATATTGTCCAAAGGTTCAAACTTCAGATGTTCATGGGTGCGGGTTTTTTTTTTAGCCATAGGGAATATGGGGGAGATTCTGAGGAATTCCATGCTTTGACCAGTAGCAACCATTTTTGTAACATCCTATTAGCATATTTACTGATGTCATTACTTTGGGGACATGCCTAAAATCTATATTTCTTATTTATAGTTGTTACGTTTTGTTTGTTTGTTTTGTGTGACCAAAATAACACAAATCAACATTTCACTTCCTTAGATGTCCAGCAATGCACTAGTCAAGTGTGTAGATCATCGAATGAACAGACACATACACACAGTTCACTTTTAACTTTTGTGTCATGGGATTAGAGTAGTGTCCTGGATCTGGTAGTGAACCCAACACTGTCCCAGCTTTGTTGGCATGGGTGGGAAAAACACTAAGCCACAATGACCAGGCTTGTCAAACATGTCCTCCAAACATGTCATTCTGAATCCCCTTCAAGAGCTGTGCTGGGCCGTGCTACCCAGGGCCCTGTTAACACTCCAAACATTCAGAGTCACAGACCCGTGTCCCCAGCCGTGCTCTTTAAACAGTTGTTAAAACTTACAGTTTTGCAATGTCAACAGCCTGAGAACGACCCTTCTGGGGCTGCTACTGCACTATATGCACAGTGGAACCCCAATGCAGAAAGGGAAAAGGAGAAAAAGACAGGGAAAGGGTGAAGGACAGGGAGTGTGAGAGGAAAGCAATGGATGGATGAAAAACTTCATGCAGTGGCTGTGGTGGCCCCTGCTCTCCTCCTCCTGTCTACTTCATGAAGGATCTGATTGAGAGACAGACCAACCCAACTCAGACCCATTCAACCAAAATGCTCCTACGCCCCTGACCTGCTGTCTAAACCCCCTAAATTAGACTACTGAGACCCTAGGAGCAAGGCTTAAATTACCAGAACCTGTGAAACCTTGGCAAGCCTCATCACCCTGAATGGAAATGCTGTGCAAATAAAAGCAGACTGGCCTGTCTTCGCTCTCTCTCTGCCCACAGATGGATGGTGAAAGGCAACATGAGCCTCCATGGTAGAAACTGGAGGAATAGTTAGCGGGTTTCCCTTCTGGACCCTATAGATCCCAGAGTCTACGTTAGTATACCCCATGGAAAGTCTAACCTGTCTAAGGAGTGTCTGTTGTTTGCCAATGCAAGCTCATTCTGAAAGAACAAAAGGAACCAAAAGACTCACGAGGTGACAAAACAGTGTGAATGATGATATACGTCGAACCAAGGTGAAAATTTGTCAACCTACCACTTAAGGGATGCATTTTGATGACAATTTAAGGGATATTTTAAAGGCTGCTCTGGGTAAGCCCCACCACCCCGCTGATATCCTACTCTCATGTCATCCAGAGGAAAGGGATAGCACAGAGGATTTCCTCTTTTTAAGAGAATGTTGGTGGCAACAAGACATGTGGTAGGCCACCCAACCAAATCATTTTACACTTACGCTGTGATGCTATTCATGCATCATGGAAGCTAAAAACACATAAATGCAGACTTCCAGAGACACACAAGCATTTCTCCACACCTCTACACATGCTCAGCTGGCTATTGTCTGTCATACATAACAAGGTTAGAAGAGCCTGCAGACAAACAGATACAGAGCAGGTGAGCTCACTAGACAGCCTATGTGCCTGTGAATATTTTCAGGCACTGGCCATGTATGTGGAAACTAAGGCAAAGGGTGATGGCAGGGGGTAGATTAGCACATACCCCACAGTGTGATCAAAAAGGAAAATAAAAATGTATTGTGGACGTAATAGAGCAGAATCAAAATTGGCCCCACTGGGCAACAAGAAATGGCCACCACTTAGATGCATGAAACCCCAGACTTTATGCAACTCTTTTCGTTCTTATTAATGTTTTTTTCCCCTTCATTTTGGATGTGATGAAGGAGAAATGTAATTCATCTGTGAATGTGTGAAGACAAGCTTCCTCCCCTTCCCTAACGTAAGGTGTCGGAAATAAGAGAAATGATTATGGAAGGAGAAGGGAAAGGAAACTTAATGGGAGGAAATCGTTTAGACTTTTCAGTCATTTTAATGTCCTCATGTCTGTTTCAAATCATCCTTGAAGGTACGGACACACTAGTCTATCATAGACAGGGCTTTATTGCAAACCTGTTCAACGCACAAGTTTTGTTGTTGTGCATAACAAAATATATTCTTAGAAATTGCAGATTCACTGAGTGCAGTTTGGAATGTGGAGTTATGGTTTGATGTCCTCCAAGCCACCTGAAAAGAAACTGGTGTTATACTGTCCTCATGTTAAAAATAAATAAATAAATGCATAAATTCTGGCTTACTAAACAATGTACTGTAAATGCATATAATGTGGAATCCTTACAATTGTCTCCAGAAAAAGCCCTCCAACCTTTCTTTTGCACATTAAGACACCCTGGAGTCAAAACTTCAGCTGCTGCCTCTGCTTGTTCACCCTGCCTGAGGCCCTTTGTCTTCTAAAGACCTGTTTGTTCACAAGTGGAGCACAGCAGGTGTTTGAGGAAAGTGCAATGTGGAATTGTGCATCCCACTGCTGCTGCAAGACTCATTTATTGAAATGTTCTCCATTTCTCAACAAAATACACTACGCTTTCAGGCTAGTGTGTACTGCTTCCTCATCACGAATCTGTAAAAGTTGCCAGTGGTGGAAAGGCACATCTTAAGGGGAATGCAATTCCCCATAGAAAATACTACTATAGTCTGTTCTAAAGCAAATTATTCAGCTGCAGACCTTCATTTTACCTGTCAATAATGTGCTCATAATTGGGAGGGATTGTGCATTTACAGTAGGTCTGCTCCTTAGTCCCTGCTCCTGGTTCAGGACAACCTTTGCCAATAATAAAGTGGAACCCAATCAAATCAAATAGACCAGTGGATCTTTACCGAGTAATTGGGGATCTGTGTAATCGTTAACCTTGGCTCAGTGTGGGAAGTTAATGAATCAAATCAATACCTCTCTCTACTGATCCATAATTATTTGAAAAGAGATGAAAAATTAAACAGGCCGAGCCTATGAGGTTATCATGCCATGCAATTAGTCCGCCGTAGGGAGATTATGTTACCTAGATACCATTGGGGAAGTATAATTTCTCTTACAGATGGAGTTTTTTTTTTTTTTTTTAATGAAGAGTGCAATTACCTAAATAGGTCAGCCAAAGACACACTGCTGCTGTTGCTGCTGCTGCAACAGCAGCAGCATGCTGCCTCTTAACATACCTGAGAGAAAGCTCATGGAGAAAAGAGAGAGAGAGAGAGAGAGAGCACTGTCTGCAACTGTTGCTGTTTCCTTCACTATCGTCCTCTTCTTTTTTATTGTTTCTCACTCTCCTACTGAAGCTCCCTGTATGATTTTCTGGTTTCCCATAATTGCATACATTTAAATCTTTGCTAAGCAGAAAATTAAACTTTCCTCCAAATGTTTTTTTCCAAATCAATTCGGTGATTTGTCATGAAAACGACATGTGCGGTAAGCCAAAAAAAGTGGCGTCTACATGAAATCAGCAAGACAGGGATCTTTTTTCAACACGTCTTTGTGCTGTCCCGCCATCCACTGTAATACATTATGTTGTTGATATTGTCATCATCTATGTGTTTGATTTTTCTTGCAGTTCTGCAACCACACACCAGTAATACTTGATTTTTTTTTAATGAGTGCAATGGATAGAGTTTATTTTTGTATACAATATACATTTTTCCACTGAAGTTTGAAAATTACAAAAGACAAATAATACTTATGGGAAGGAGTAGAATATTAACCCCTGTATTTTCTCGGACGCCACTCCACTGTATGATATCTCGAGATTCACTTAGAAGCTCGTTAAGAATAAATAAAAGCATTACACCGCCAGCACTATTGTTATGCTGTGAAATTGCCATAACCACTTCTATTTTGTGTTTATATTTTGCTATGTGGTTGCAATTAGGAAAAACATATAGCATACACTGAGCTCAGAAGGGCACTAATACTGACAAGCAGGTAACTCAGAGTGGGTACTCCTGTAGTCTGTGCTGAAACACAGACTACAAGGTGATGTAGCTGTAATAAAAACTGCGTGGCGTATAAAGAAAGTGAATTAAAGAACAGCCGTGAAAGGGGGCCACCTATAAATACGTTTTTTGTTACATCTGATCCAAAACCAACCCTGCAAAAGTAGGTGTTAATCTCTGCATGCACGATATGATTGAAAGGAAAAAATTGGCACGCGCATCCTCTCCTCAACACGGAACGAGTGACCTTGTGAACCGCCAAATGGTGCCTGTTTCAGGTTCTTAATGTGGCAGGTGCCTTGATCACGATTCAACCAATTTGTCAACAAGCGCTGCTTTCCTGAAACTTGGCAGAGACTGCATCTCAGATTCCAAGTTGAAACTTGGACGATCACATATCGAAGCTGGAGGAGTTTTATTTGTCTGTGATATACACCTCTTTGTTGTTGTGCTTGAACTGCACTTAAGAAAAAAAGGCACACTTTACCATCGCACGGGGGAAAACATCAGATAATACTTCAGGTATCCCGACAGAGAGTAATTTGATCCAGAGTGATAAGATCTGCAAATGACAGGGACGCCGTATTCATCCTGTCTTTTTTGATGGACAAGCTCTGCCCAACCCTCCTACACACTGACACATAGGAAATATGTTTCAGGGAATGACACTAGCATACCCTCTTACACTTAATCATTGTCAATCACTCGGCGCACTTGGCTCATTGGGTAATAGGAACAGATCCAACATCACATCCCCTCCAATCTGTTTGGCTCTCGCACGGGAGGTGCATGCTGTTTTCATGCCTGTGTGGGATGGCTTCAAGCTGTTTTCTTATCAAAAGGCCCATTCAGACATTCTCTTTGAGAGGCATCGCAAACCTCAGATCTCACAGCCTCCGTTCAACCACATGTCTTCATTTAAGAGGCCAGAATCAGATTTGCTGCCACGAAGAGCTGTCACTGTTAAAGAATGGGATGTGATTTATCATTCTAAACCACACACAGAAAAGATAACCAGAGCGCTAGCACTTGTACGCATATGCGCACGCAAGCACACACACGCATCCGCGCACCGACTCCCCACCCCTTCACCCTTACACCTCACATAAATACCTAAAAAAACAGATCAACACATGCTCTCAAGCTCACTCATCCCCTGCCTCAATCACTCCTATATGTTTTCGCACAAAACCACAATTTCACACAGAGGCTTTTTTGCCCCGCACTCTTTTGCAGCGAAGAGTTGGATCACATGCTTTTTACAAACTGCAACTACATCACCTTCCACCCAGGGATCCTGTCTAAACGTTCTCTTTTAAACCTCCACTAACAGTCTCATCATTGATTTTATGTCTGTGTTTTTTTTCCTTCTTCTTCCTCAGGTTGTAAGCAAGCAAACACAGCTGAACCCTAACACCCTGTGTCCCACTGTGTCTCCCTCAGGGTGTTCTCATCACAAAACAGCTCCACAACAACTCCAGAGTGAAACACCCTCAGCAACACAGGCCACAGAAAGGCAAAGGTGACAGGAGCAGGTTTTTTCACCATTTCAAACGTACAGAGCCATCAAATAAACTTCTTGCTCTCTCAACATTGGGAGGTTGAGCATAGTTACTTCTCCAAAGAAGTAGTTTCTCTTAACTCTATCCATTTCTCACTTTTTACCCTCCCATTTCTCTTTCTCTCACAATTTCTCTCTCGCGCTCTCCAGTTGCTGCTTATTATTTCTTTGTGGAAGAGTATGTGATTGCCAAGATTGCTTGGTGGCTGTCTCGTCTGAAGTTGCCTGTTTCAACACGAAGGCAGAAAAGACTCAGATTCTCCACTTTAGATCTCGCAGCCTCTTTCTTCTCCTTGCCCTTTTGTGCTCTCTCTCTCTCTGGCGCTTTTTTGTCAACCGTCTCGGCGTATAGTGGTTTCAGTGGGGTAAATAATCATCATAAGGTGTGTTTGGTGGGGAGTGAGGGGTGTAGCGAGGAGACTAAACTTGCCAAAGACTGCAAGTGTACGGCTCGTCTCCACTCCCGTCCCTGTTAGCTCAGCCATTTTTGAGCGGTCAGGCTGTCTTGCCACAATCACACGCTGGCGCCACAATTGCCTAGTCCCAACTGCAACCCTTTCACTGTGTAATGAATACATCCAGAAATAAACTAACCACTCGTGCCCCGCTGCTTGCCCCCTGTGTGCATATGTACAGAAGAAAGACTGGAGTAATATTTGCGTTGTGCCGTGGATAGTGGTAAGCTCACCTGGGCCCGGGACGTCGCGTGGCGATGGCGTGGTTGTGGTTCCAACACAGAACCGGTCAGTGAGAGAGAAATGACCACCGGCTGGTGTCACCTTCTGGTGTGATCGTGCAGATCCCTGGTTGAGGAAATGTTTGAGAGGAATGAAGATGACCAGAGAGGAAGAGCGGTGTTTACGACCCCCTCAGAGATGTTGATGTCGAATTGTACTCATTTTAAACATTGTACTCATTTTAAACAGCACGTTCATGCAAAAGATATGTATGTGAAGACATGTTGAACATTTTGCTGTTCAAGCAGCAGAGTGTAAGAAAATGATTTTTGTGTTATTCAATTCTGGCTGCATGTCTGTTTAAATGCCACAAGAGATAAATATACCTGCACCAAATCCAGTCTTGATTGTGCATGAGGAGGTCGGATCAGAGCAGTAATTTTCCACCTCTACACTCAGCCTGCTTGAGTGTACCTTAAAGGGTGTTTCTATGAAGCGCTGCATGGTTTTATATGTTTGTGTGTGTCCACCGTATGTTTATATGCTTGCATGTATTTTGTCTACGTTTGGATTGCTGTTTCTTTTTGTCTTCTGCTGTGCTTGTTCGGCAGCCGCTGCGCTCCTTCATTTAAGCTGTCGTTTGATTTGTTTATTTTCATCTCATCTCTCTAAGCAAATAAAAAAAGAACACCTATGAAATCAGATACCACAACATTTATTTTGCATTTCCATCTGTAATAAATGAAACCAATTAAGCCGTACTTTTAAATTAGGGAGGAGGCAATCCTAATTTTCTCCTTAAGTGCGGTTTCCACGGCAATCAGAGGCCTCTGCAGGGGGTCGGGAATGGAGGCGTTGGGTGGGAGCGTGCACAGCAGGGACAAACTGACTGAGTGCAAGAGCCTACTGCACTCGCAGCTGAATCTTCTGCTGGCATGCACTTTCTCTTTCACATACACACGCATATGTCGGTGCGCACACACATGCACACTCAGAAACTCCGAAGCAGTCAACATCACACAAACACTTGCACATATTCTCTCTGTTTATTCAGCCTTATCTACAGGCTTTATGTGAAACTGAAGGTTATAAAAGTGCTCGTATTTGTCTTATTGTTGTCACTTAAAGAGATGATGGTTGAGTGATTCACACAGTGATTCTCATAGTCTTTCTAATATGTATGTCTGACGCTGAGACATCCTCTTATGTGTCGGCCCGTTCTTCTTATTTTCCTATGAATTAATTTGTCCCCGGGCAAATGTGGATATGACAGCTTCCTCAATCTGTTAGCAGAAGTGTATACGGTTCCAGTCAGAATATTAGGAAACTTGGCCCTGTGTCATTGTTTCTTGTCACGTCTGGCTGGATTCTCTCTTTTGCTCTTACGAGTACGAACTGTGATTTTTAAACAGACAAATTTTATTTAACCGCACATGAAAATAAGTTGCTCTTTGTTTTTCAATGTATCACATTTCTGGAGAAAATCCGCTTCGCCTGAGACGACAGAAGACTGGAGCTGTAATTGAGAGGGGGAAAAAAAACACCTTTAAATGTCCATATATTGAAATAAGTGCTAAGCGACATCAGACAGTTTCATTTTGCACAACGACTTCAAAATTAATAAACAAACTAACTGAATAAATAGAAGCTGTGCTGAAATGTTGACCATGTAAACAGACATACAAGCAGGCTGGCCAGTTGTGAGTATTTATAGCGTCAGTTTGGCAGCTGTTAGAGGAAGCTCAGCTTTTCAAAGTGTTCTGTAGTTTGAAACAACACGGATACGTGTTTATGCATTTTTCTATTTAGTGTTACGTGAAAACTGAAGCTGAAATTTTGGATCTTTTTTTAAGTTTATGTTTATTGTTTCAACATAATTCATCAGCTGGATTTATTCATGTAGACTAAAGTAAAAATACAGTGTTTTGTTGAAATGAAAGGGCAATTAAGGATAAATTAGCATTTTTCCCCCTTTTTTACATTTATTGATAATGAAGAAGGTTCGAATGAAAATGCAACTCTTCCCTTCTCATAGTTGACAGAGATGAAACAGTAAATCGATTATTGAGATGTAAATTTCACTTTTTGTATTTATGTATATTTTGCATTTTGTTCTTGACTAATTGTCAGTGTATCTTAAAACATCCACTGCAATGCTAATGACTAATCAATGACCAAAATTTAAAACAAGAGAACATAGGAAATGTTGCATATACTCAGTCAGTATCACATGTTGTGGTCTGTCATACGAAACTTCAGCCAAGCTTTTTAAATAGAAGACTTCTTATTCCAACTTTACTTTGGCACCTCAACAGAACTTTCCCTGTAAACAATTAAAACTTTCCTCTTGAACATGACTCTGATACCTACAATTTATCTAGTCTGGCAAGCATTTAGCTTTTTGGTGACAAAAAGATGGAAAGGAAGGAGGGGGGAAAAAAAAGCTGGCATTCAATCTATCACACCGGATCTGACATAGCTGTCTTATAGTTTGAGAAAGCAGCTCAGACACAACAGTTGCTAGTCAAACAGAAGTATTCCACAGGCGGAGGAAAGGAAAGACAGAGGCACGGAGAAAGAGAGGGATGAAAAGAAAAAGAAAACGCACAGGCCTTCCCTCGGAAGGGTATTCATAGAGTCAGGCTGTTTCAGGTTCATCTCTCATTACTCCTGGGTGCTCTCTCAAGCTTAGCAGAAATGGATTACGCGACACAAAGAAAGGAATAATCATCCCATTCTCCTCCTCCTTCTCTGATAAACACACACCACACACGGGCACACGCGGACACTTCCACACTTTCATACATGCACTCACAAACATACGCACACTCCCCTTCCAGTTTGTTGTTTCGCCATACACACTGACATACGCGCACTGAGGGAGCTTTGTGTGGCTGTGAGTCGCTGAGTGTGGCGCTCGTTCACTGACTGCATGCCAAGGGACTCGTCAATTATCTCCCCAAACGCACCCAGTCCTCAGGGGGAAAAGGCAGTGAGGGAAACGTCCCTGTTTTTGAGGGAACCTGGAGTTTGCAACATTCAGTTGAGTGACAATACATTCACGCTCTAATTCTAGGCTAGCAAATGTAATGTTTTTCTCTATCTCGCCCTCTCTCCCGCTATCTCCTTTTCTTTTTTTTCTTTGTCTCACTCTTTTCTGCTCTCCTTGTTCTTCTTATCATTCCAACTTTGAGAAGTTGGAGCTCCTAAAGGCTTTAGTCAGTGTGTGTTCTGTGTGGTTTTGAGTGGATTTTGAGCGTCTGTTTATGATTGCTTGCTTGCGTGTGTGTGTATGTGTGTGTGTTTGCATTAAAGAGTGTATGCTTGCAGTTTGATCTTTTTTATCTAATGTAGGCAAGGTAGGTACTCCCTAAAGATTTTTTTTCCCAAAGCAAATTTAAGAAATGTCTGGAAAAAAACAAACAAACAAACAAACAAACAAAAGAAAAAAATAACAATGTTATTATATGTTATCATATTCATAATTAATTGCGCAATGATTAGCATTTTCTCCTTTCAAGCATGAAGCATAGAAAAACCTTAACCCTTTGTAATAATATAAACAATCACACCTAGCCTTTCATGATTTCAAAGTTTTCACTGAGTGTACTGTCATACAGAAGTATTTTGATTACTTTTTGACTGACTATATTCAACATTTTTGTAACAGATGGCACTTATAGCTTTACAGTTTTTTAAGCCTCGAGTCTAACATAAAATTGCTATGTGTTCTGGCAGTCAGTAAGCAGATTGTCTCAGTGAGAATGGCTTTAAAAAAAAAGATGTCCATGTCCGTGTTTGTCTTGCTAGTGTGACTCACTATATCTGTGAATTCTGGGCTGTGAGGCTACTTCTACCTGGTTAAATTAAAGAGAATATGAATAATAGATGGAGAGAATGACACTTCCGTCGCCAGGGGTAATGAAAGACCGACTCCTAGCTCTCTCTTGTCATTCCTCTGACTCACCGAGAGCGCTAATAAAGATGACACTTGACAGCTAACGAGACCCATCACGGTGAGGACATGCCCACATACACATAGAAAGACAGAGAGTGAGACTCTAAAAGAAACCGTACGAAAACAAATGGACGGCAAGAGTCGAGAGGGCATCTAACCTTGAACTGGCCAAAACACCTTGGTGTACTGTCAGGGACCAACTTAAGGTTTAGCCTTTTCTTTGAACTGTTTTAGAGAGTCAGCATCTGACCATCACTCAGGGACCTGCACAAAACAGAGAGGAGTAGGGAGAGAGGCACACACACAGCACACAGAAAGAAAGAGACTGAGAGAAATAGAAGATTTTTTTTTTTACATTATATGTGTTAAAAAAATTATATATATATATATATATATATATATATATATATATATATATATATATACACACACACATAATGGAGAATTTTATGCAAAATACGACAGAGGAAAAGACAGCAAATGAGATTTTATGTCTGTCCATAAAGGCCCAGTGGTGTGTTGGAATAGGAAAGGTTGGGAGCTTCACCTCCAGCATCCAACGCAGATTGCCCAAGGAGTGGGTGTGCCATTGTTTACTGTCCGCGGTGTGGGTAAACAATAAACAATGAAAAGACTGAGGGGTTGCCAGCTCCTCACCCTAATGTTGCCAAGTTGGGACCTCAAACACGCCCCCATGGTCCTCACAGGCCCTACTCACCACCCACTCCCTCGATCCCCTTTTCTACCTCTGTTACCTCCCCCTTTCAAATTCATCCACAGCCCCAGAAGCCCCAGAAACCCCAGAGGGGCGGTCGCGCAGCCTGCCCACGCTGCCCTCCAAGAAACCACGAGAGGGTGTGGTTCCGCCTGGAACAGGGAAGCCATTTATTTTAGGCGCATCTCTGCTGACTGACTCATCTGTTGACTGGAAAGTTGGCTGCATGCTCCACGGGCTGAGGCTCCACCAACCCTGTGGGCTATCAGTCCTTGACCTGCCCTCCCTCCTTTTGGGCCCCCTGCACCTCGGCTTGCCACAAGTTCAAATGCACCAATAGTGACCCACTCCTATCCTCCCACCCACTCTAACCAGCCCTCAACACCACTCTATTTTTGTCTTTATGCTGGCTCTGCTACCTAGTCTCCTTCTATTGGTCTCAAATTGAAGAACTGTCATTGTTTTACATCTTCAACTGATCTTCAGCTTGCGTTTTTTGTTTGTTCACAACTCACAATCTGAGTTAGTCATACAAAAATACATAATCATGTATGATATAGAGGATGAAAAAAATGCTATCTGCAGTGGAAAACACCTTAGCACCTGCCAATGTTATACTCTTCATTATTTTATATTTCACTTTAGGTATATAGGCTGTGGAACGGTAAGACTAACAGATAAATTCTGCAGATTTTCATATCTGCACCCAAGATTTTTTCGTTTTCTACCTGGCAATAAAAGCAAAGTCTTTTTTTAATAATCTGGGTCATATTTACTTATTCTAATGTTACCACAGAATGAGAACTTAGCTGTGGATGTGTCGTTTATTTCATTTTAAATATTAGTAATAATATGTGAAGCAATTGTAATTATTGTCATAATGTATCGTTCCTATTCCTACAGACGTGGCTGCAACTTGAGTATCAAGTACGCTGAATTAATGCATCATCATTTTTTACCTGCTTGTTATTATGTAGTGGTCAAAGGAAGCTGTGATGTAAGGTGCTTTTTATCTTCTCTGTTTCTCCCCAGGGTTCCTATATTGCTTTTGAGATATCTGTGGGTTCCATGCTATGGCGTGGCGTGCTGACATTCCCTCCACACCCACACTGGCAGCCAATGTGCCAATTAGTGGCCTTCTCCGCAGGGGTGTATGGGAGGTGGAGAACATAGAACAGAACAACGAGAGACAGAGGAGAAAGAGCAAGAGAGAGAGTGTGTATTTGAGTGTCTGTAGATGTGTGTGTCTGTGTGAGTGTGTAACAAGGCCTCAGACCTCAGACATTCCTTTTGCTATGACCTAGGGTACAATTAAAGGGATGTCCCTCCCCTGCCTCCCCTCCTCGGTGGACCACATCAACGGAAGTCCTGGCCCAGCTGGAGGCTCTAATGATGGGAGGGAGGCCAGGTCGCGACCCTGGTGTGCCACCTCAGCACCACACCCTTCCTGTTTAGGTCCAGACAGGGTCCACACCAGGAAAAGAGGAGAGGACAGAGGAAAGGGGAGACAGGGAATGGGAAGGAGTTTTGCATTTCTAAAGATTTGAAGAGTTAGTTCAGAGAGGCTGGAACAAAGTAACACTAGTAGTTTTCCTCATGGTGACAGACTCTGATTTGTACTTCAGCGAGGTTGCTGTACAAGCTGAGATGACTATATGTTTCTTAAATAACTTACTGCTTCCACTCTTTCCGCTGTTTCTTCCATTAAAACATCCTAACTTTGGCTGAGGTGAAAGGCACATACTGTATGGGCTTTACAGACGGCGTGAGTGTCTGGGTATTTGTTAGTATGCACAGAGTTGCATTAAGAGTATCATGGGACTGTGGTCCTCATCTCTGCTATCATCAGACACCCAAACTGATGGAAAGGCTTGGATAATGATATGTCTGTCTGTCTGTCATGCCTCTGGATTTGCTTGCTCCACTTGTGAGTGAGGAACAGCATGGGACATGAGGGGGTGGTAAAATGTGTGTGTGTGTATGTGTGCGTGTTTAAGCGTGTGTGCTGTATCAGGCTTTGAATGCGGATGCTATACAAGCAGGTTGGTCATGCGTGCGTGTGTGTGTGTGAGAGTGAGAGAGAGTGTGTGACAGGGGTCCCCACAGATTATAGCTGTTGATGAGTGTCTCCTCTCAGCTTGGAAACCCTGTAATTGTCACCTTGCTCAAGTAGGGGAGATGGGAGAAATACACATTGAATAACAACACTGAAAACCAGCAATCAGAAAAGGGAAAGTTAGAGAGGTATATAGCACAATGAAGAACACGCAGACAAAAAAAGAGCAGGTCTGATCAATTACATGACATGTCAGTGACCAAATAAAACAAATGTTTGCAACACCACATGCAATTTGTGTGGGGCGCATTCAACCAAGTCTCATATCTGTTTGTGTGTGAGAGTGTGTATGTGTGATCTTTTAAACTACCCGGGTAGTGTCCTTTCACATTATTATGCAAAGTAGCAAAGATTAAAGTCTGACGTCTCCACATTGTCTTGAAACTTTAAAAAAGAAGAACAAATAGGATGTTTGGTTTCGTCTTGTGTGATAAAAATATATGTGCTAATGATTATACCTCAGTAAATAGTTATCTATCTCAATACTCAGATTTTAGTCCACTGTTTGATACTGCGCTATTGATATGCACATGTGTTACATGTCCTTAATAAACTTAGATAATATACATTAAAAATAAAATACTTTCATCCATCTATTTTCTGCATCTTTCTAGGGCTGTACTGGGTGCATAGTGGGGAATATCTTGGACATGTTAGTAATCCATAATGAAATGTTCTACTGTATATAGAAAGGCCCAGACAAACATATTGGCAATTTAAAGTTATTGTTCACTCTCCCTCCATGTCTTTTGACTATGGCAGTATAATTTTAATGATAGATTTTACACATAGAAATATTAGAATAATTATGGTTTACTAATAATGCCAGTCTGTGTTCTTTAATGTCTTACTGTGTTGAAACTCTAAAGACACTGTAAAAACACAAATTTTCATTGTGCCGCTACTCTTTCTCTCATTAACTTCTATTAATTTATTTATCCTTCACAATGGCCTGACACCACCCCCAGAACCCTAGTCTTTGCCAAAACCAAAGTGACACTGGCTCCGCTGGCGAGGTTGGGAGGCCATGAGGTCATACCAAGGATGGCACTAGCTGTCGACCGGTGAGATGTTGGGCCCGTAGGCGGTGGGGTGCTAGGTGCCTGCAAGGGGTGAGTGAAGGAAGTGTGCCGCAGGAAGTGAGACATTCATTAGGAAAGCCAAGCTGACGCTGTCACCCTCACCCTTGCCTGCTTCTAAGGAGTCTGCTCAGACACACGGCAGCCTCAGCTGCTACCAGACTGTGGTTGTGCTCTGCAGTGACATGCCTTTGACATTCAAGTCACAGTTTGTGTGTGCATAAATACAGTCTATGTGTGCAATTGAATGTTAAACTGGTGTTTTATGCTGTGAAACACTGTCATGCAAATGAGGCTTCATTCACAGAGTCTGATGATAGGGAAAAAATAAAGATACGGATAAAGAGAGATGCACACCCAATGAGTCTATTATAAAATGGAAGATCAAGTTCATGGTTCATATGCTGAGGCCTTATTTGAGGCAGTTCTGATGACAAATGAGACAACCATGTTCCCTCAGTCATCTTGCACGCCTGTGAAAGCAGAGCCATTTTATTGGGTCGCTAATGCGACGAGAGAGGCCAGGAGTCAATTACTGTGTACTTACTCCCCCCGCTGCCTGAACACAGACTTGTTAACGCTTCCTAATAATGAGCTACAGCGAACAAGAGTGTAACACTAGATCCTTTTGACTCAGAAAAAGGAAATCATTTTCCATTCTAGTTGTGCCTTTGTACCCAACCCTATCACAGATGACTGATAAAAAAAAAAAACATGAACAAAGAAAAAGGTACAGCTTTTCTGGCTTTTTGCTGATGATACAGTGTCAGATATAACAAATCCTAACAAATTAGCAGTATGAGTCTTTTTTAATAGTATTACATTTACTTCAGTGGTACACTGAGTCCAATAGAAGTAGACTATGAAGTTCTAGAAAACCCAAAAAAGACCTGACTCACGTGAGTTGTCTTCATTGTCTTTATCTAGGACTGTATCTTTAGCCAGCTCATGCTAGAAAAACCCCTAATGAGCCTCTTATCTGCATCATTATACTCACTTAGAGCTAACAACTGGCAACAGTTGATTCGTGGATTTTACTTACTTTATATGTGAGAAACGGGGAGTGTTGGGGTGCATGAATAAGTAATAGCCTTGCTGTTGGAGAAGGATTTAGGATTTACATAAAGGTAAGAACTCGGTAACAGCTGAGCTAAACTAATAAATACTGGAAATGATGCACTAATTTTTAGATACCTTTCTTTCTTAATGAGTATGTTTTATCTTTTACTAAAATGATCTCTTCATCATGATGAACTAAAGCTAAACAATACTATTTTGATATGTCCAGTTTCTGTTAGCCTGATCTTTAAAATTAGCAGGTTTCAACCAGACTTGCTTTTACCAGGCATTAGGCTATCCGCTTCCAGTTTCACAAGGCTATTTATCATAAAACCAAAAATTACTAATACTATCTCAAGAGCTTATACTTACACAAGATGTGTTCTTTTAGGAAAAGCAAGGCAGACAGTGCTTGCCCAGTGAAATCTAAAAACAGATTAAAACCCAACAGCGTGAAAGAAATCTATCTCTTAACACCTCAAACAGCGAAGCAAACATCTTGTAAAGAATCTTCCACTGCCTGTTTGCAAAGATTTATCCAATAAATTATTGCCATCTTTGGGCTGCAATTGGATATTCCCTTTGAAAGCTAGCGTGAATCTGTTTTACCGGAGCCGCTGGAATAAATAATTTTCTTTTCATGAAAGGAAATTATAACAAAGGCTTAAACTTAAAAAGCTCAAAATAAAAAAACCTTTATCTGAATGTTTGAGAATATTCAGGATAAATGGGAGCCCATCCTGCTAGACGAGTTTTCGTTGGCTCTGTTTTCACTGCTCTGAGGAAAAATTACAAATCTCATTTTGTCTACGTGTAGAAATGTATAAAAACACTGGTAGCAGTAGTAAGTAAATGAGAAAATTACTCTGTGGTTTATCATGTTAATAGATATGTTTTTTCTTAATAATCACTTTGGCCAACATGTGTGATGTTGAGGAGTTCGACTGAAGTGTGAAGAAACTTGTAGTGACAGCAGACACATTCACCAGCAAACTATAAATAACAAATGTACAACACAAGAACAATATTTTCTTCTATTGCAACAAAATTTATGTAAGTTTACTCCACATCTCTAGTCTTTCTCTTGAATGCAATTTAAAGGTAGTAAACCTTTAAGTCTCTCAACTTGTGGCTAATTAAAGTGCTGATAAATTAAAGTGGCAACTCCTGCCTTAAACCAGGTACTTTGCTATCACTTTCAAAAGCTTTGGGGGATGCTCTCTTCACACTTTTTGAACTGTTAAGTATGTTTAATTATTCTGGATATTCTGTCAATTGCTGCTTTTCGCCCTCTATAAATGCTGTGACTTTCTTTTTAGCAGTGATGATATTTGTTTTTTACTTAACGTTCATCGATACTGTACCTTGCCTCGTAGTATACTCAGCGGAAATTAGATAATGAATTCCACTGCATTACATTTTAATTCCCTTCAAATGAGGTTGATCTTTTCTAAATCAGGTTATGAGAACCCCTGGCTTTGTTCATTTGTTTTAATTAACCAGAAGAGGAAAGGTGAGAGGAAAAAACATCGGGACATTGTTAGTGCAATGAATGATTAATTCCAAAGTAGTGCATACAATAGTGTGTAATGTGGGGGGAAATATCAATATTTTTTCAAAAAAAGTGTGGTTATTTTACTTTCTTCAAAATAAAAAACCATTACATGCGCTTTAATTCCTATTCATTTAACATTAGCAGTTATGTGGATGAAGATAGTTATTGTAGATGCAGTTTAATTTAGAAGCTCAGTTTTAAAGAATAGAAAAGATTACTCCACCGTGGGCCTCAACAACTAAATAATATTTATTCAGTGATATAATCTTCCTCTTAGGGTATTGGTTAAATCTCAGACCATGTTGCCTCAGTGTCAAGGCACAAGCTTTGTCAGCAACATCAGCTGTGTTCTATTTTATACAGAACCGCCTCAGAGCCATGTGTAACTGCACTGGTCCTGTATATAGATTTAACATACGTGTAGCATATCCAGTCTGCTGTGTCCTGACTTTGTGTAAAAAGGCTAGCTTCTTCCTTACATATAGATCTCATATAAAGATGTGACATAGATCTAAAGTAATATATGGTCAGAGGGCCCGGTGGCGCCTGTGTCCGGCAGCCTCGCCTCTGTCAGTGCGCCCCAGGGCAGCTGTGGCTACAATGTAGCTTGCCATCGCCAGTGTGTGAATGTGTGTGTGAATGGGTGAATGACTGAATGTAGTGTAAAGCGCTTTGGGGTCCTATTGACTAGAAAACCGCTATACAAATGCAGGCCATTTACCATTTACCATATAGCTCTAATTGCATTTTTAAATGTAAAAATGTAATAATAAAGCATTTAATGACACAATAATGTGGTATATCATAATCTAATGTATGTGCTCCTTCCTGTATTGAAAAAAGACTTGCCAGCCATCTGATTTACAAAGCTTTGTTTTATCTCCATCTATTTTCTTCCACGTACCCAATATAGGGACAGGTCAGCTGTCTGTCATGTTTGTTTCATTTAATTAACCAGTAAAACAAGTAGAAATAATTCTATATGTAGGAAATTAGGCTATTAGACATATTAAGTATATTGAGAATTTTGCCTTGATAACACGAAAAAACCCTTAGGCATATTCACTGAGCTTTTTTTGTCATTCCAGTTGAATGCTTAATTACCTAAATAAACTCATTATGTATTTCACTGAACTATTTTGACCAAAGCTTGTGGGCCTCGGAGACGTGGATCAATGTTGAGTGCTAGAGAAAAGAAAGAAGTATGTGGAAATGGAAAAGAATAAAGACGATGGTCTAAAGACTTTGTTACAGGTTATATCTGCCGTTGCTGATCATGGCTGCAGTATGTGGTGTGCTTTGATGAATACAGGTAATTAGGTCTAAACTACACAGTGTAAAACAAAGAGCAACAGTATGAAATGACAGCAGTCTTCCTACAGTGTAGCCCATCGCCTGTAGGATGACTACATCAACTCAATCATTATGCCACAATATGCTGAAAGTGATGATTTTAGCCATAGTTTGAAACAGCTGATGTTGCCAAAAACTTTTTTGTAGGTTATTCTTCTCACCAATCCATCATCCAGCATTATGTCAGCAGATCACAAAAACACAGAAAAGCCTGCTGAACACTGATGGGAAAAACGCGGGGAAAAAACCCTCTCAGTTTGGCTCGAAAACTAACAGGAGCACTACGTAACACTAAAATGTAGCCCAAGTAAACTGTTTGGTTGGACGTAATTGAATAGTACAGTGAGGATTAACGTTGATCAATGTTGTATGGATATTTTTGGCATGAGCAGGAACTAAACCTCTGAACTAATTTCATGAATCACTAAAAAATGTTAGTTAACATGCCAAGATGTTAGTTTCTATTTTAAAACCTTAGCTTTGCACACTGCTAATTACTTTAGTGGGGGAAGGCGACCTATCGCAAAGCTACTTAGGGAAGAAAATCTAGTGTGGTTACCTAAAGTAATCTACTTGGTAAATTGTTATTAAGCTGACAACATATTTCTCATGTTAAATGTCCATCAATTCATACCTGCTTTCAAGAATCAAAGAGTCCATGTTATGAAAAAACCTCTAAGACATTTCCAAATACTTGGATTTTAATAAAAATAAATAAAAAATGACAACATGGCCTTTGTTTGTTTGTTTGTTTTTTCTATGTTTTTGGCTTGCATTCTGCATAATAGACAACACTGTTGGGTTTGTTTGTGGCTGCATTACAAAAGAGTTGTAAATCATGAATGAGAGTTATTTTGCATTTTGTCATGTGGCTTTGGGCGGGATGAGTGTGATGGATAAGTCTACAGTGTAGCGGACAAAGGAGTGAAAAAAAATACGAGCAGAGTCAAAGGTCCTACTATTGTCCAACAACAAAAATAATAAATTTTAAGATAGTACTAGTAAGCAGACTACTGCTTAAAAGCTTCACAGCTAATATATGTGGTTTTGTTTGCTTTGTTATCATATGCCTATGCTTATATTCATGTTTTTCAAGCTTCTCCTCCCATCTCTTATCTGGCTCTGCTCAAGTCCTGTTCTTAGGGACCATGGGGAAGGACAAGTCCTGGCTGTCCTGGCTCTTGACAGAGGAGATAAATCACTCAGCACACCGGAGGATAGCCTTCTAGTCGGCAAGCTGGGAACTTCATTATCCCGCCCCTGCCACACATTACCATGCAGATCGTCACTGATTGGACTGGCGCTGTGGCGTATGCAGCCTACTTCTGTCACTGCCAGAGGAGTCTCAGATGTGTCTGTGAGAGGAGAAGAGAGGAGAGCAGAGGAGAGGAGAATAAAAAAAATCACAAAAAGAGAAATGTGGAAGCTACGAGTAATATATTAAAATAGGGAGATTTTAAAATGAAGAGAAATTTTTCACTCTTAGCATCTCAGTACGAGGATATTTAGCATAAAAACACAGTAAAGCAAGTTTCTGTCGATATCTGCAAGACTATGTCAATTCAGTCAAATATTTTTTGGTTTAAATTCCATGTTGGTGTTTTCCTCACATCAAGGGAATCCCAACTTTTTTGTTCAGTTGATGCATTTTAATTATATTCATCTGACTTGACGTCTTGTATGCTTCAAACAGAGAAATCTTCTTCACACACAGTGCATGAGGACATTTCAATTAATTAATATAGATCAAAGTTGCAATTAAAATATAAGAGAGCTAAATATCAAGTTAAAAATTGCTTTTCTTGTAATTCTATGTAATGAAGTGACATTAAATATCGATATATAGTTGGTTTTATTAATAAGTGCTAATAGTGTGTGTGTGTCTGTGTGTGTGTGTGCGCGTGTGGCTGGAGGGGTCCTGAGGCATAGAATAATATGATGTATGTGTGGGATCAGTACTCTCCCGTCTCAGTGTGAACACACACACAAACACACACCACACTGTACTAGAGATTCCTGGCATAAAATCAGCCGTAGAGCAACACAATTTTTGAGTGTCAACTTTAATCCATTCAAATGAATTCCTGTGTATGCGTGTGTGGGGGCATGTGTGTGTGTGTGTTTGCAGAAGCGAAAACACTCGTAGTCCAGTATGCGGTTCTGCGTGTGTGTGTGTGTGTGTGTGTGTGCATGTTTGCCTTGTGTGTTGCTATGCAGGCAACAGTGTGAAGAGTGGCAAAGTGAGTGTGACAGTGAGAAAAAGGAGGTGTATGAAAGTGTAGACTTCTTCATGATGCATTTTTTTTTAAAGTAGAGACAATATGAGAATTTTACTCTCATGTAACCTGCAGCAATCAAAGCATCAAAAGTGGTCATTTCTGGCATTACACATAGAACGAATAAAGCGATATGTTCACTCACTTGAAAGGAAAAACACGCCGTTAAATCGGATGACTTTTCTTTGTCTATTTACATACAGGTGTTTATTTCTGTTTTGAGAAGCAACACTAGACATAACTTGTGCACATTGTTAGTTCTTTTTCTTTGCCCCCTCTGGATCCTCCTTATCCTCTGGTCATCAAGTTGGATCCATGCATTTGCAAGCGGTAACTTTATCCCATTGATTGCCTTCAGTGAGAAAACAATGGAAAGGAAGAGAAGAGCAAAAACAATGTCACAGGCCAGTTGAACATTTTGTATAAGAAAACAAACGTATAGGGTGAAAAAATGTAGAGCTAGAATAGCTAAAAGTTTGAGACATTCAAAGTCATTAATTGTGTGACAGCATTAAGTTACCACCGAAACACCTCCACCTCAACAAGATGGACTGTCAGGATGCAACGCTAAGGAATCGTGTTATCACTGGGAGTGGGAGGAGGAAGTAATACAGGGGGCAGGGGTTCCAGGTGTTTCTAAGAAGAATAAAAGCGACATCTGAATTAACAAACATTTCTATCCACACATCTGAACTGTGGCGGGAGTGCAAATGAAACTGGGAGGTGAGTGTGACTTTTCCACCTCTCAGCCTCTAGTTCTCACCACTGTCAGCAGATGTCAGTTAACTTCTGCCAGCCCTGCTGTCATGCTCTCTTTCCGTCTCTCTCTACTTTCTCTCTGACACTGATTCATGAAAACATTTTAATCGGATATCAGCAGAAGAGGACTTTGAAAGAAAATGACAAGAACCCATCCTTTCTACCTCCCCCCTTTTTTCTTCTTCTCTTCCTCAACTTTTATATGCCCTCCTCATTTTCCCCCTTTCTAACCCCCCCCCCCCCCTTCCCACCTCAGCCCAGGTCTTATGTGTCAGAGGATCCCCAGGGTGTGTGTGGGCTAATTAGGGTGAAGCAGATCGGAGGGAAACACAGGTGTTAGCCAGACCGTACTCGCTGTACAGAGTAATGACTGTACAGAAGCCCCTCATCCCACCACCACCCCCTAGGGTAATTTGTCCCTACTCTGTATAACCATGCATCTCTCTGCTCCACTTCTGTTTGCTTTTCATTAATTCTTTTTATGTGGTTATTTGTTAGCATTATTTATGGCCCACACAAATATTAGCACCATTAGCTGGTGATACAACAATGACTTTGCCACCATGGTCCTTACCGAAGCCGCTAGGGCTAGAAGTATTGATGCGTCTTTATCAGGTCAAGGTGGTCCGTTAATGTGTGTGTGCATGCTTGCTTCAGTGCATGCGCCCATGTTAGTATAAGCTTTGCAGACTTACTCCGCTCATGCAGGCTTACAGTACTTATTTTCTCCGTTTGCCATGGGTTTATTGATTCTCACAGATGCGTATGTATCACATTTCGAACTTGATATAGTCTTTTTCAGATTTATTAATGAGATTGGACATGACATACATGACTGTGCAAATCTAAAAAAAAAAAAAAAGAATGACTTTAGTCCGCTTTCTTTCTTTCTGATTATTAAATTATGACTAGGGAGATGGGTAAAGAATTTATGAGCACAAATTGACAAAGAGTTGGCGTAACAGACAGTAAAAGGAGAACGCAGAACGGATGAGTGAAGGAAAGAGTGTGAGATGCAAAAAGAAATTGTTGAGACAACTAAAAGAAAGACGGGAAAGGATGAAGAGTGGAAAAGAAAGAGCACACTACTGTTAAGTGCATAAGCGGCAATATGCGCCCAGTGAGGTGGAACTGGACCTGGTGAATATTGTCCTAGGTCAAGCTAAGTCAGAATCACTTGGATGACTGTTGCTCACTAGAGCAGAATGCAGACGAGGTGGAGAAAGCGGCTACAAACCTGAGTCAGCGCCAAAGCCTATATTACAGAATATATGCTCTTTGCTACCATCAGTAAATCTCCACCAAAAATAATTATGTTGGGATAATTACATTTTTTTCACCTTGAGACTCCAACAGTAAGTACTATGAAACATCTGATGTGCAAAAATGTTCTGCTTTGCAACCCAGACCCTTACTATTTGTGCTGATCTGCTCAAACTTATTTTGTTTAGTAGATTTAAATCAGTTTCATCTCATTTTAAAGAAAAAAATGTTAAAGGATTACAGTTTTGATGATTGAAAAGTAATTGGCCAGAATGACATAATGTTGTGTCAGAAAGTTAAATAAGCCATTAAGTAAGCACATAGTCAAGTTGGATCCATACAGATCCCCCCTGATGACATGGTCCAAAAAATAAATAAATTGTGGCCACAAAATACTACTTTATGGGCATGAAATGGGTATAACGTGCGCACAAAATGCTAAATTGTGGGCCAACTTGACCGATAACCGTGATCCTTCCCAGGCCCTTGCAGTTGGTTGACAATAAAATCTATCCCGGCGTTCAGGTCGTACTTACGTCTGTAAAGCAATTGGGCTCTCAATATCCTGTTTAAATGTCCGTAATAATGGTTCCTTGCCTTGCCAGGCTTTTCAAAATGCATTTGTAGCTCATTCCCAGCCTAAAATAAAAGTCAGTTATACTGTCTCTGTCCATGGTGTATAGGTTTAGCCTACTGTTAGGCTATTTCTCTATGCAGCTGTCCAGGAATTGTATCAATATGATGTGCGCATGTTATCTATTTCGTTGCCACAAATGCGTAATTCATTGCCATGTTATACCCAATTCGTGCCCATAAATTAGCATTTCGTGCGCACGTTATACCTATTTTGTGTCCTCAAAATAGTATTTCGTGGCCACAAATAAGTATTTCGTGGGCACGTTATACTATTTCAAGGGCACAAAGTAGTATTTTGTGGCCACAATTTATTTATTTTTTGGACCATGTCATCAGAGGGGTTCCGTAGATCCAAGCTCTAAAGACTACAAAAAAGATGTAGCTGACATCAATATATGAGAATCTTATTTTATTAGGTGATAGGTTAGGCTGATAATTGTGTCCATATTTCCATAGCACAGCTATTTCTCTTCCAGTAGCCCATTGTAAATTTAAGCCATCAAGATATCAAGGTGACAGAGATTAGATCTGAGGACTGAATATATATGAGATCATGTGCTCATCATCAGCTGAAGCATTTTAAATGGTTGCCACTGGTTGACGTGTCTTATGTGAGAAAATATTCAGATACCACTTGCTTAGATCCTCGGAGACATGACAATTTGTACATTTTCACAGGATGTATCGTTATCAGAGGCATTTCTATTCGTTTGCTAGTCCTCTGTCTCTCTAGTTATGTTACTAACCCAACACAGCAGTAAAATATAAAGTCTAAAGTGCATTAAAGGAATTAAACATACATTTTTAAACTTAACTGAGATGGACCTGACATTTTTTGACCTGGTGAAGGTGAGTGATTGGGCACAGCAGAGGGTGTTGTTTCTTCCCTACCTTATATTTGGCATTACTGCATGCACTGAATGTAATGTTTAACTAAAGCTAAGTTGAGCTAAGTGATTATGTGTGACGTACCTCTGAAACCTTTACCTTTTACTCAACCAAAAAAAACAGCAATGTGCTCAAAGCTGATCAAGTCAAGAAGTAAGCAGTGCTGAAAACTAAACATGAAAATGTTCAAGCCCTTAAATGGGATTTATTTTTAAATGAGTGAGTAACAATTAAAATTTGTGAAAGGCAGCTGAATTGTAGACCTGGATTAATCACTTTATTAACTCATTCACTGCCATTGACGTCTATAGCCGTCAATTGCAGTGAATGCGTCAATGGGTTTAACTCATTCACTGCCAATGGCTGGCAGTGAATGAGTTAAGTGTAGTATATGTGATATTTTGAAACTCAGTATAGTGTGACCTGCACTTTGCATAAAGTTTATTTTATACTTTGTTTTTTCCCAACTTACACCTGTTTGATTTGAGCTCAGCTTACAGTCTACTGTTGTTGTAGTAGCCCATACGATCCACCAGCAGCTAGTATAGGAACCTTATACTTTTAACTTAATTTGCTCCCAGGAAGTAAAAAGCTTGCAACGCCTCTCTCCCTGCCTACTTTATTTCCTGCGCTTCATATTTTCATTGTTGATTAAATAGAGCCGGTAATGTATACTGCAACTTTTTCTGTCTAGTTGCTGGTACACTTTTCTCAACTCCAATCCATTACTTTGGGAGAAATAAAATACTTTTTAAGACACAAATAATCATTTTATCCTGTTAAATTAACACTATCTATTATAATGTTACAGATAAGTGGGGCTGATAACATTTGCTGCAACATTAATTTTATCATTTTATGATTAGCCATATTTGTTACCCGCTATCTAATGTTGGAAACTGCTAATAATTAAATGGTGCTACTGATAGGGTGTAGCAACCTGGTTAACATTTATGATGACCGTTTAGTACTTATATATTGTTGAAACAGGAGCTTTACTGACTTCACAAAATTCTTCATGAAGACTCAGTCTTGAACATGGTTCACCAGGTTTGTTGTGCTGCTGCTGCTATGGCTAAGCAGAGGAACTGTGTGCCTTTCTGCAGCCCAGTTTTGTGTAGTTGCTTGTCAGCATTAGAAGGCACTACTGGTGTCAGTACTGGTATAAATGAGGACCTAATCTGACAGTTTTTAAGCTATGGTACTGAAAAACAAACAAACAAAAAAAAACCAAAGGAAAAACGTAGATATCAATTTGTACAGTAAGTATCAGTTTTGGTGACTTGCCTATCTAACAGTTTCATGTAGTGGGTTCAAGGTAGCTTGGAGGTGGGTATGTGAACTATAGTACTGCAAAGTTGGCTTGGTGACATTGGAGGTTTAAAGGGGTGTTCATTGGTTTTTTGCAAAATAATAAAAAATAAGACAAAAATAAGACAAAACTGACACAGATTAAAAGTAGAATAACAGCCTTTACTAGTTACAAACATTTTACTAAAGCTAATATGCATCATTAGCAAACTAAAACTCAGCACCAGATGCCAAACTTTGCGGTCCTCGTGACTAATTTTCCTTAGAGGTGGGAGAGTTTAGCTCTGGTCAGAGTAGAGGCGTGCTTGCAATGACTGGTCACATTTTTTAAGGTAGTGGAGTTTTTTGGTGGCTGGTCTTCCCAGTTTGTTATCGCAGCTAGTGAACAAGTTGTCATAGCATTGGATTATGGATGATGGGAGAATTATTTAGTTACTAATTTCTTTGTTTTTTCACTCTCAACTTTAGCATTCCCTACAACTGGAAGAAAAGAATTCTAACTTCGAAATACATTGAAATAACAACAATAAAGAAACTGTACGGCTCCTTCACCTTGGCCACTGTAATTGGCTTAACTGATGTGTTTTATTAACTGTCAGAAGCACCAGCAGGGTCTACATTATACACCTGTCACATAGGGAGCCTAGGCAGAAAATGGATAATAGAGCAGTCACTGTCTGACATTTTGAAAAGGCTTTTGCTGCTGACACTGGTGAGTGTATAACAGGGAAGTTATATTACACAGACGATTGGATAGTGAACTAACTGATCACTCGTTCATTTGCACTCTTTCACCCTGGGGTCGGAAGTGTGACACGAGGCGTTTGTTCATTTTTCCACTGCTGATGTCAGTTGTTTTTTAATCAGCACCACCAGTCTGTAAGTAGTGCAGGTGTGGCACAAAGAAGCAGTAATGCTGAGGATGTGTGAAATTACACTCATTACGGTGTAAGATGAGCAGCACCAAAGAACATTGTAAAAGTTTGCATTAACAAGTAATTGTCAGATTTTTCGGAAACTTAAATTGTTAGCAGGTTTTGAATTCAGCTCTTTCATCTGAGTTCACCTTCGAAGTTAGAGTCAGTACACAGTTCAGTCAGACTGAGAGGCTGTTTATATGGCATTAGTAATTACTGTTGATTACCAAAGAATATTGATTCCCGGATTTGTTCAGAATAACAAAATGGCTATATGTCGAAAAAAGAAACTACAAGGGCAAGGTGGTCACGATCCATTAAGCATCCATAGCCATTCATTCAACAGTCATTTGGATGACCTCGTCATGAGATGAAAGAGGTCATCCAAACACTGTGTTAAGTTTCACTATATTCAAACAGCAACAATGATGATGAATTACATTGACGAGTAATATGAACAGATTCCTGCACTTAGCAGTTTGTTATTCAGGCTCCAGAAACATCTGCTTCTAGTATATGTTAATATGAGTCTTTAATCTTTAAAACTTAAGGAATGGAAATAAAGTTTGGTTTAGTAATCTTTTCTTTTTTTTTCTTTTTTTTGTGTCCCGTTTGGATCTTTAGCCATCAGAATTGTTGTCTGAAGGCCAAGAAAGATGCAAGCAGATTTACTTTACCAGGTGGATCATCATGGCCTTGCCATATTGGTCCATTTGATTGACCTTTATTATAATTATGTATTTATTTGATTTGATTTTCGGTTGTTACAGACGGCACAGACATTACTGGGGGGTAGGACAGGGAGAAAGAATGAATAAAAATAGAGGGGAGAAGAGATGGTGAGAAAGGGAGAAAGAAAAATAAGAAAAACAAACAAAACACCTGGATCACCTGTATGGAGATAAAAAATAAAAAAAACAGGAGAAAACAAAGAAAAAAGAGCAACATAATAAATCCAACACCTTCACAATAAACTAGCTAACAGTAGATAACAGTAGATACTAAATATTAAATGTTATTGCGCAGCATGCAAGATGACAGCGCACAATGTGCTTTGAGGTAGCAGCCAAGAAAGGTGTAGTTTGTGTCTGTGTCAGGTACCCCTGCCCCCAGAGGGGCAAACCGTACCCGGACCCAGGAGATGTAACCCTTCTAACTGGGGTGGAGACAAGCAGACCGCCTATTATTATCTGCAGTACAAGGGAGACCCGGCATCCCAGACCCCAATCTGACGGCCAGCACCTCCTCCCAGCCCCCCAGCCCCGACGGTTAACAAAACGGGGTTGTCATGGTCCTGGGTCGAGCGACCCAGTGTTTGAGTTTTATGTATCTTTTGTATTCATTTGTGCCTAACTTAGTTCACCTAGTTAATTTCTAGATTGCAGTTTAGTTTTGTTCCTTAGTTGGTTATGTCATCTCCCCCTGTACTAAGTCTCCCTGGTTTATGCGTCATGTCTGCGTGGTTATGTTTAGTTCTTGTCATGTCTAATCTCCATGTTTCCTGTTTTACTTTGAAAGTCTGTATTCTATGTCAGTGTATTTAGTTTCACCTGTCCCGTCATTAGGTTCATGTGTGTCAGCTGTGCTCCCATGTGGGGCCACTACCCCTGATCATCCCTCATGTGTATTTAGTCTCTGTGTTTCATGTAGTCTGTGTCGCGTCGTCTGTGTTCCCACCCTCCATGTCCTCACGGCCAGTCTGTACAATCATCGTCATGGTTTTCTGAGTCTCCTTAGTTTATCAGTATCTGTTTCCCAGTTTAGTTTAGGTTCAGTTTAGTCACGGTGTTTCTGCTTTGTGTTGAGACCTGTCATCAGCCACAATAAAGGCTCGCTTTCAGTTTAAGTTTACTCCGGTCTACTCTCTTGTGTTCACACCTGGGTCCACCACACACACCACCGCACGGTCTGTCCCCTCAGATCGTTACAGGGGTTGAGTGAAGACCCCAAACCTCCCTCCGCCCGCTCATATGTAGTGTTGCTGTGTGCTGTTCTAAAGTGCATTTATTAGTAATCATTTCTAAGAAATACTGTTTTAGGTACTCCTTAATTTTATCTGAAACCCCTTCCTAGTTTAGCAGATGTTAACAACTTAAAACACCTTAAAATAAATAACAGTCATACTATTTTTTTAGTAGATTAGGTAGTATTCAAATTACAATTTTGAAAATAAGCTTCAGATAAACTACAAAAAGCTTAACACAAATTTACACCTGACTTAGTGTTAAGTTAAAGTTCAAGATGCTCCATTTATGCACCTTTACACTATCCAGGTTACTCTTAACATTAGTTTCTCCAAATTCTACCTTGAAAAAAACAGTATACTCACACACTGCACAATGCAACCAGCATTAAAGTCTTTTGAGATAAATACAAGTTTATGCAGCAACAGGTCAGTTTTGAATCAGTTATGTGATCTAAAACTTTGTGAGCCTTTGAGAAAGCAATCAAGAAAACAGCAAAGATCGCTGAAACTAGGCTCTTCTGTGGACTAAGAAAAAGTCCTGGACCTGATCTTTGTATCCAGGTCTGTCGTGGTCCATATTGTCGTATAAAAGACTTTTAACAAGCTTCACAAAATTAGTTTCAGCTTTGAAGTAGAACATTAGCAAGCGTGAACACAGTAACTTACACAGCTATACTATTGAACACATGCTAACACTGCTAATATGCTGAACGTGATTAGCCGCTACATTTTTAACACACTAAATCTCATCGAAACAGTTCAGCACAAATTGGTATTTAAAGTATTTACCTCCTGTAAGCCTTCAAATGTCCGTTAAGAATGGGCAAACTCTGAATTCACCATGGCAATAAGCAATTATTCTCCAGTAACTTTGACAATGTTTACCCTGCATGTCTGTGGTGTTTCTCTCTCTCTCCCTGCATCTGGCGGCTGTGCTCTAGAGGTCAACTTCACATCCCACCCCCAGAAATCTCTCTCTCTTTGTCTGAAAGCTTTCTGATAAACAATACAAAAAAACCCTGATAACTGATAACTAAACATTTATTTAAAATGTACTCGTGTCACAGTTCACTTATTTATGATGGTCTGCTAATCAAATTATAAATAGAATTTAAAAAAAAATACATGCACTGTGTCATGAGGCCTTGCACCGGTGTTACAGTTTTTAAATGGATCTGCCACACATTGCTTACGTTTGTCACTTGCTCAATCATAAAGGCTAAAGAGCAGAAATACATAGATAAGACTATTTAAAGTGTTGTGGAAAGTCTACACAATGTTTAAGTCATAGATTTTACATTATATACATTTATCTTCTATTGATTGCATCCATTTCACTACAATTACCAATGCCAAAGGAGCCCTAGTTTGAGTTTATGATAGTTTGCTCTCTTCCAGTGGTCTGACTAAAGGTGATAATTGAAGCTATAACAAGAACATGTAATTGCATTCAACTATGACAAAACATATCAGTGTACACAGCAGTGTAGCACAAAGCAAAAGTTTGGACCAAATTGTCAGTTACTAATTTCACTAATTTTACTATTTTCTAAATCACGGGACATGACATGAATAACATGGTATTGAAAATAATGAAAATATAAGTATGGCCTATGACAGCTGCGACTGGTTGATGTTCATCTGCAGTTGCTCGTTTTATCTAAAGTCATTATTTTACCTGTTTGAGTCTTACTGGAGCTGTCATTTGTTTGTTAAAGCCGGTTGGAGCGGGCACGCTCTGTTTTGCATATGAAGGAGTTGTACTTACATCTTATGCCATCAGCTTGCCCTAGGTCCCGGTTTCCTTCCACATAAAGCTTTGCATAAAAAGCACTTGCAGCAACAAAAACATAATATTCCAGAAACACGCTTTGCCGATCCTATCAGCTGTTTGTAACACTTCCTACGTCCATCAGCGCAAACTATCGCATGCCCGCCATGACATGCCCGAAACCGGAAGGGACGTCATTTTCACGGAAATGTAGTTTTTTTTTACCATCAGTGCCTTGTAAGCCTATAGTGGTGTTTTCAAAAGTTATGTTTGACTTTATGACTTTCTGTGTCGTTTCTGGGATGCTTAGAAGTCAAATTGAACCGCTGAAAATAGTTTATTTTGATGCATATGCTGTTTTTTTTGCAAATTTGCATTATAATATTTATTTTCGTTTTTCCTGCAGTATATATAAAAATTGGTGTATTTCAAAAATAAAACTATGAAGACACTCAAAATTAATTTCCTGTAGTGGGAAACTATTTTGTGCAACTTTTTTGTATTTACAGTTTTAAATTTCTCTAACTAGAAATATATGTTAAAAAAACAAAAACGATTTTCAATTTTTTTGCACTTTATTGCACTTTGTTGCAATTTATGTAATTACTATGCACTTAATGCATACATATTATTAAAATTTGGGCTATAATGGTTGTATTGATGTATAGCAACTTGAAATGCTCCCAAAAATGGCTCCACAGCATGTAAAAATATAATCTAAGCTCTGGCGGACTTGGTTCTATGGTAGGTCTTAAAGGGTTAAAGGGTTAACAGGGCTATTACCACCCCCCCCCCCACCCACCCCAGGCTACGTGAGGAGAGTGGAGCGCAGCGTCTAATAATCTGGCCTGTGCACTTACCACAGCTAAACCCAAAGCCGATGGCTTGGTCAAACAGTTACAGTGATGGAATAACTAAGGGCATGAACTCCTTCAAGACTGTTAGAGGTGACTACATCATTAGGGTGTTTGACAGAATGCCAAGAGTATGCAAGAGTATAAAGTTTTTTTTATTGTACTTTGTGTTTACGTAATAATTCTATATGCAGAACTTCACTTAATTACTGTTAGACAACTAAAAAAGGTCTAATAAAAATCCCTTGAACAAGTGTGTACCACCAAACTTTTGGCTGGTACTGTACCTCTATTTCAAACACAGACCGGTGCCTATGTCCAAATATGGCAATTTCAGTAAGTGACACTTGTCTCCTAATGACAGATAATGATAATGATATCTGCTCTGCTAGGCCATTACAATGGTGGTCAGTGTGAAGTAGCCTTTCTACACAGGCCCTTAGGCCACTCGACCACCCAGTGACCTTGCTTTATACCCCACAGAGAGCCCCAGTTATCCCCTTATCAGAAAGTAGTGACCTACACTCTTCCTTTTAGGAATTTGAGTTTTGAGAGTAAAAGCTTTAGAAATTTCTGTGACCTACTATCTTAACAGTGGGTTTTACTCTTTGACAAAGATGATGGTTTAACCTTTAGGTGTAATTTTTAGAAAAGTAATGATGTTCCTGCAGGCTTTCTTCTCTGAAATAGAGAAGAATTCACTTTAAGTTTTTCGATTTCATAATCCACAGTTCAATGTAAAGAGGCCCCAGTTCAAAGCCTTTTAGGGCCTCATTCATTTTTATGAGTATTTTTTTCTTGTCAGGTCCAATTCTTGTCTCTTCAGCTCCTCGAAAACTATCAAAAACTCTTTTATTTTCCTTTTTAAATAAGAATCAAAGACCCTCTAGGTGAGGCCTCAAAGACAGCATACAAAATATTCCTTTGGTGGGTTATGCCTAATGTTTACTTGGCATGGGCCTGTGCCCAGAGGCGGCTGCTCTTGTTCCTTCTCTGACACCAGTGTTGTCTTGTGCTACCAGTGGAACCCGTTACGCCCACAATTAATTTCCGCCAGACACAGAATATTTCTCTGCCGTCTGCGTGAGACTGGCAGTGACAGGTAGGTCCATGGTCTTGAGCTTGCTCTTCAAAAGACATCTATTCTAGACTCTTCTTGCCCACCTAACAGTTTTTTTTATTTTCTTTTATGGCCATTTGCCCACGTATGCTGATAGAAATTCTCTTTCAGTGGAATGTAAAAGAGTGTTTGCTTAACATTAAACCAGATTTGAATTTCAGTCTGATGTTTGAGCCTGTCTAATGATTCAAATCTTTACAACCTTCACTGATAGGGTGAACATCTTTGTGGTGATCATACCAAAACTTTAATGTCACCAAATAAATTCAATAAAACTATTGTTCTAGAAAAATAAATACAAATAATCCCATGACACGTGATTTGAGTCACTCTAATACAGATAGCAACCTTGGGTGTGGCACACATAACAGTATAACATTTACACAATAAAGTTTAAAAAGTGCTAGACCAGTTTTATATCTCATATTAGTCCTTCATTTCTAATAATATCCAAACCCAGAGACATCCATTTTTTTATTGTAGAGGTTCCATTTCATCTTAGTTTCCAGGTAAGCTGGTAAGAGTAATACAACAATGCAATACCACTGCTATAACAATAGCTGATCACATATTGGTAAGTTAGTTGAGATTACACAAACCATACATCTCTAAATGGAAGATCAATAAAACTAATACAGTACTTCATTAGTGAATGTTTTCTCTGCGTCAGCTACTCCATTTGTATTTTCGTCAGCAGTGCCGGTGAAGACGAGAACAACCATGATGGGATGCCATTTGCAGCAGTAATGACCAGGAAAGCAGTGCTTTCTTACATGGAAGCGTGTCACATCATCACATCTACCAATCCCCTTTCCTAATAAGGGCTGTGCCAAGGTGTATAGCATCTTGTGATCCTTTTATCTTTGATTTGCTAATGACCTTTAGATGCTAGCAATGTAAGGAATGTGAGAATGTTAACCGTTGCTCATTTGAATCTTCTGTGTGCTCTGGACAGCAGGCAATGTGTCATCAATTTCGAGCACCCTCTGAAGTGAGGAAGTTAGGTGTGAATTCAAAAATACCAAGAAATAACAAATGAGAGGCTAACATCACCTTATCTAATGTGTTGGGATCAATCTAAATACAGCGCTAAACTCAGCAAGGATCACAATAATTTTACAATAAAGATTCCTTTGTTATGGACAATGCATCCGTTGTTCCAGAATCAGGAAATGCATTCAAAGATTAGTGTGAACATGTGAAGCCCTGCTGATCATCTATAATCACAGTATTTTAGGAGAAATTAGACTAGATCAAAATTAGACTCCAGATTAAACATTTTAATAGTTAAAAGAGTAGTAGGAAAACTCTGTATACATGATGTTTTTCTAAGCCCATAGATTTGTTAACAGTGCCGGGTAAGGTAAAGCACACTGCTTGTTTAGGCCTACAGACAACTTGTCTGTAGCTACATACAAATCCAACAGACCAATATGTGAGACAGCCTGGCTGCCCCTAACTCAACAAACATTGTCACAGCAAACAAATCTGCTCCCAATTTTAATGTGATCAAATAAATTACAGAACCACTTTTTTCCCCTTCACGGGCTATACACTTTAACTGAGACATCCAGCTGGCTGATGCCAGAAAGGAAAGCGTACAGCCAAGATATTTCTCCTTCAGGAAAAGCTCTGTGAAGTCATCCTTTCTATCTCTGTGACAGCAAGGGACTGAGAAGTTTTGCTGTCTCTAGAAGCTCCCCAAACAGCATTTTGATACAGTTAGAGCAAAGGCAACGTGATTATTTGTGCTGTTTCCTTCACAGTAAATGTGCTCTGCTGCAGGGAATGGGAGTAAAACCATGACATGCTTGTAAAATCCATGATGTGCTTGGGATTCTTTGCCCTTATCACCATGTGGGTCTTTTTTCCAGCTGGTTTTTGAGGCATAATGCCCACCCCTCTTGTCCTAATCATGCCCTCTGCATGAGACAGCCTGGCAGACCTCACATTCAGCAAAACCTGTTGATAAGTGGCTAGTATTGTGGCAGGGATGAAGCCAAAAGTTGAGTCTTGGGCAGATGCCAGGAATCAGCCATAGCTGGAGAAGAAAGCAAATAAAAAGTATGAGATTTAATTGTGTGTGTGTGTGTGTGTGCGTGCGTGCGTGCGTGCGTGCGTGCGTGTGTGTGTGTGTGTGAATTCATTTAGAATGTTTTGATCTTTGTTTGAATGGAAATTTATGTCACAATAATAGTGTGAAATTCATACATCCAAAACACTACTCATACTCAAATATTTTTTTTCTCAAGGTTGGGTTGGTGGTTATCCAGTGTATGGTCCAGTCAGTGGTGATACACTCCCCTGTCCTCAGTATTGCCTCCCACCGTGCCCCTTAAAGAGCAAGGGTTCATGGGAATGACCAATGGGAAGCATTGCTCAGCTACTTCCCACAGCCAAGAGACAGCTGTAATCCTTTAACCCCTTCCCCCATATGAGTTTTCAAAAACACACACAATGGAATTTGTAGGTACTCACATTTGTGCACGTATACAGAGAACACATTCCACACTACACTTCCTCCCAGTTGTGCTGTGATACTGAATTGATGGTGTTTCTGCTGCAGTGTCCTAGATTGCCTCTGAACATTCATCACTGGACCCACCATTGCAAGCTGTGGCCACTGGCCTTCGCTCAAACCCCTTCCCATAGTGCCAGTTGGGCACTAATAAAACAAACACATTGCTGCATACACCACGACCCTCTGAGTATGCATATTATAACTTGCTCTCTCCTTCTACCTCTTTGAATTGTTTTCTTCCTCATTCACTCTCCCTCTATCTTTACTTCAGCCTGTATAGACCTCAATCCTATTTCTTCTAAGACTTCACCTCCCTCGCTGAGATGACCGGCCTCCTCCTCCTCTCTACACTTTTGTTGTGGAGGCTGGAGAGGGGAAAAGAAAGAAAGGGACTGAGTAAGAAAAAGGATGGCAGGAAAGTGACTATGAAAGGGTTGGAGGATATGAGCTGGAGCACTGAAGGGTAAAGAGAAGAAATGCTATTTCCCCCACATTTCAGAAATTCTTTATTTACACATATTGTGAAATAATTTGCCAAATATACATCATGTTTTTTAAGGAAATGCTGTGCTTTATTGCTGCACTTATCACTTATACTGCATATTAGGATATCTTATTTTCTTCCTCTTCTCCAATTCAGGGCTGCAGGGAGACAGGCAAGCACACCCTGGACAGGTTGCCAGTCTATTGCAGGGCTAACACAGAGAGGCAGACAATTGTTCACACTTGCATTCACACCTATGACCAATTTAGAATTACCACTTAACCTAAACCCATGCATGTCTTTGGACAGTGGGCAGACTTTAAGTCTTCTATAATATACAGAGAAGTTTAAGGTTAGACTCAGTTTAAGGATGTTAGTGCTATTCTGCACAAGTTAACTTATATTCCATGCAGAGTTAAGAGATTTATGATTTATGTTGTGCTTTCACTCTCATATCTACAGCTATGTGCAAATACGTACATAACAAGCACTGGAAGAACTTTTGATACTAACACCAAATTTTAGTTCCTAAATGATTAAACTACCTTTTTTTAAAAAAATTTTTTACAACAGGAGTATCAGCAGTTAGGCTAATTATGTATTAGCAACAAATTCGTTTCACACAGGTAGTAATATAACCTGCTTAGACACAGACTGATCGGAATGAAAATGAAATTACCAACTAACATTTGTCAACTAGAGATGTTCCAACATTTAATGAGCACATCATTTTAAAGAATGTAGTCTTCAGAGAAGCAAACTGAAAGAAGCTTTCTTCTGACAAAGTGGGTTTAAGATGGATTTCTTTTGTTCCAGTACCATCATCACTCAGGCTTCCCGTCTCTTTTTTACGCCAGCCACGTGCAACATTAAAACCACTGACAGATAAAGTAAATAGCTTTTTAATGCAACGTTCAACTGGGAAAAGCTCGGGTTTAAACATTTATATGGATGTAATATTTACAAGCCAAACTACATAAATATTGTTACATTCATCAGTCAGGCATTTCGAACTGCATCGTTCTGGTGAATTTTTATGCGTTAAACTTTTTGTTGTTTGTTGCCTTTGCTTGTACTGGAGTGGAGATAAAGGCATTGAGAAGTGTCACATTACCTGTACTGTACTTTACCTGTGTGCCAGTAGTGTCTGTAGTGTATTAAGTGCATATTAGCAGAGGAATAAGGCATGATTATAAAACTGTAAATCTGAAAAGTAATTATTGTAGACCACTGAAATTTAATAAAAGTGATGAAGGATGTTATATCAATCAATCAATACTTTATTTATATAGCACATTTAAAGACCAGAGGTACACCAAAGTGCTTCTCAATAGTAAAATATGAAATAACATTAATTACATATGGGTACGATAGTAGAGTACAAATACACTTCCAGACAAAACAAAACATAGCCCCTCAAAACATTGAATACGAAGTAGGGAGATGTGAGTCTTAGTAAAAAACTAAGAAAAAAGGAGAAGACTATGAACTAACCACGTATACTAATGTTAGCAAAACGAAACTACTAGAGCCAAAACTGAAAACAAGACAGCCGGTAACTTCTAACTTAACTCAGAATAACAAATCTGCAAAAGCAACTGAGTAATAACAGTGGATGTGGAAGTAGAGGTGAGTGAAAGAGAGAGACATCAGGCCAACCCCCATGCTTTATCTTCTCTGACTTTAAATGTGTGATCGTGAGTCTCCTGCAGCCAATCAGAGAAGTAGTAGCAAGTTAATGAGAGTGATAAACATCAGGATGATAGATGTCCTGGCACACTGAAGCAAACGTGAAAGGGTACTGAAATTGTAGTGTGAACTGGTGTTTTCATTTCTTCCATCTACATTTGCTGCTAAAACTATTTGTAACTCTGCCATATGAATATCTTTTTTTTAATTCTGTCTGGGGTGTAGAGTGGAGTCTTGTTAACAATCCATTAAAATTTGGGTAACATCCACTGAGGTCTTCGTGGTCAACTTAATGATTTATTGGTCGAAAATTGACAGAAAGTCTCTGACAAACTATGACTCTTACAATTGCAGTGTGGACTAGCAACATGAAGAAAATACTGTATAAAGATTTAAAATATCATGTCACATTTGACCCCTGACCACAATTTCAAGGTTAATATATTGAACTGAAGGTCAAAATTGTAGTAATTCTATATAGAGCAATTAAACTATGTTTATCACTGCCGTTGTTTGTACTGAAAGCATATAGATAAAAAAGAAATAATAAGTGGAGATTCTAAATATCGCATTGCTTTGGACATTTGACATCTTCTTCAAGGTCAAGTGTTCAATATATAAGTTTTATAAAGTGTCTTCTATCTTTGAAACTATGCTTAAAATTCCACTTTTAACACATGGTACACATGTACTATATCCACATAAATAACACAAAAAATTATACTTAGAATTATGTCAAGTATATTAAAAAGCACTGTGCGCTCTCGGACACCTTCTTGTTGTTTATATGAAATAAAACAAAAGATAACTATTTTTTCCTCACAGAAATGTCCTGGTTATGAATATGCCGAATTCTCCCCATGTGTCTGTTGTTTAGAGAGAAACAGAAAAATCCAGAGCGATTCATATGTTTTAATCTGCTTGATCAGTTTACCCACTGTGTGCAAACAGTCAAAGTTTCCAAACATATCTGATTGTGAGCATCAGGCAGCAGCCATATCTGCATGGCTTTAACAGTTAAAAGCTAATGTTAATTATGGCATCAGTATGAATTACACTTTACCTGCTACTCTTTTTGACACGGTAGAAAAGTACAAAAGAAGGAGTTAAAGTGAATTTCAGGGAGAAAACTCACTTATTTCCACTTAAACTATGGTTTTGGTAGCGGCCTCCAGTTAGAATGGGAGAGAAAGAGTTTCTATACTAAGTGCATTTTTGCGTCTGCCTGGTTGAGCATGGAGGCGTTAATGTCTCACTAATCACATTAACACACCGCACTCACCCAGTCATGGGGATGGAACAACATGTATTCTCTTTGTGGCTTAGGAATCCATCCGCTTTTTGCTCAGACAGAAGCATTATAGCGCTAGCAGTTAAAAACAAAGGTTCCTTGATGGGATCAGGGGAGCTATTGAGAAGTACTGGTCTCACAGTTAGCTGAAAAGATTTAGCATCTGTTTAGTGCTGGAGGAAATTGGACATACAACACAAGGAGATATAATATGAAAAGATCAAGAGACTGCGTTTGCTGACAGTCAAGGCCCGACTTAAAGTAAGATAGAATCAATTTTGAGAACTGAGAGGCTCAGTGTGTAGAGGAGCTTAGTGGTGGATGGCTCTTCAGAGCTGTGGCTGTTATAGCCAAAGGAGAAAGGAGTTGGTGCATTCAGAAGCAGTGGATTTTTTTTTCCTGAGTTAAATAAGCAGGCAGAAAAGGGATGGAGAGGGAATGTACTGGTGTATCCATTCAGCATTCTGTCATAAGCTCCTGAAATGTACAGCAGCAAAGCATGGAGGTACTTTATCCCCACAAAAAAAAATCTGAAAACATCCTGTTTTGGTTTAAATCACCTCTTCCCGGTGTTATCCACAATGAGAAGGTGGATTAATCATCATTTAAATAATAAACATTCCCAAATCACCCTCCCGGAGGCTCTGGAATTACTGTACAGTAAAATCGCTCAAATATGCAAAGAGACCGAGTCTCAATAGCATTAGTGTTCACCGCCACCATCATTACCGCTTAACTGTCACTTCTGTCATTTCCACACAGTCCTGTTCCTCATGTTTAACTGCCCTTGCATTTTTTTTGCCGTCTTCTTTGCCATCTAAGAAGCAGGACCTGACGCTTCATCCTGCCCACCTCCTAATGTTATTTGGCAGAACAAAAGCTTCAGAGCTCATGGCAACGATCCCGCCAAAAGAAGTTCTGGAGCATATGAGTTGAGTTGTGCTGAAGGTAATATTGCGGCTCTCAACAGTGGCTGCCTGTGTGTCAGGCTATGGACGTAGAGAAGAGGATGTTTGTCATGTTTCCTTTGTTTGCGGTGCATTCTCTTCTCTATATGCACGCTCCTCTAGTGTCTGGCCTGTCTGTCCTGCTCCTTCTTGGCTTTTTTATTTCACTTTCTGTCTATGGATCCTCACCTCCCCCTCATATTCTCATTCTTTGTTTGACATCTCGTTTTGAGTTGTTTCTCTCTCTCTCCCTTTCCCTCCCTTTCTCCCTCTCCCTCTCTCTCTCTCGTTCTGTCTCTCTATTTCTTCTTGCATCTCTTTGATGCCCTCATAGTTGGTTGAATGACTGAAGCCATAAGGCTGTTCCACCCACGCATGTACACTGAGCAGAGCTGTCCTGTGCTGTGCTGTTGATTCTCCTGCTCAGCCCATGTTAAAGAGAAAGCAGAGTGTGACTCAGATGCTAAGGTGGGTGGTATGGGCCCAGGTGGGTGGTTAAATAGGCTAACTGTAGCTTCAGCTCACTCACTCTTACACGGGAGATATTCTGATAAGTAGCTAAAACAGGGAAAATTGGAGAGGCGAACAGCTTTGAAATGTGATTTACAGTTCAAAGATTGTCGCTGTTATATCTCTAGGTTGTTCTGGAGACAAACCAAAGCTCTTGATTTGATTTGCAGGGATGACTGTTACTTGCTATGATAGCTTTTCTCAGCCTCAGAGTCAAAATGACATTAGCAGATCAGCATTATCATAATCATCCAAACCATGCAGCTTTTGGAGTTATTTTCATATTTGCCGCATCACAAGAAAGTGTTTTGGAATCCATACGTATAAATGAAATGTTTGTTTTTATTAGAGGTTTTGAATCAGTGTGAAGGCTATAAAGTGATTGAATAAAACATGTTGAGACTATCAAAAATGAAATCGGTGAGACACGATGGAGCGGCACCAGCAGATACCTCTTTCTGCATGTGTTTGCCTCATGTCGAGATTAACATCTAGATTTTTTGTTTGTTTGTTTTTTAAAGACAAAGGTGATTTATGAGCTAAGGAAATTCAAGTTTATTAAACTAAATTCATGAATATGATAACCGTTTGCTGGAGGCCCACGAGTCAAATGCTGATAGACAGCACAGCTCTTCCCCTTTAGTGGAGAGGGTTTAAATTTTGCCCTAAGTTATAGATTTGGATTTTTACTTCTACCATGGGTAATTCTCCCTGACAGCCTAAAGTGACTAAGTAACATTGCATGCACTGAGGGAAACGGCAACTGGCTTATCTTTGAACGTGATTATCTTTATATAATTTTGGCTGTCTGTAAAGCAGTGTGTGAGTCACTGTCTAAGGGCTATGTTTCATCGCTTTTCTAAACGACACAAAACACAAAGAAAGCGGTTAGACTCTTTCACCGTGCACTGAAGATTTGCTGTACACTTTTCATACACACTCACGGGCCACTCCATTAGTTACACAACACTAGTACCCGGATGGATCCCGTTTTCCCTCCAGAACTACCTTAATTCTTCGTGGCATAGATTTAACAAGGTGTTGGAAACATTTCTCAGAGATTGCGGTCCATGTTGACATGATAGCATCACACAGTTGCTGCAGATTTGTGAATATCTCGTTCCACCATATCCCAAATGTGCTCTATTGGATTGAGATCTGGTGACTGTGGAGGCTATTTGAAACTTACTGTCAAGAAACCAGTTTGAGGTTATTTAAATACTTAGCTCACGGCAGCCATTCTCCTCATTTTCACCCAGAGAACTGTCACTCTCTCTTTTTGACCATGCTTTGCAAACCTTGGAGATGGTTGTGTAGAAAATACTAGTAGATCAGCGGTTTCTTAAAAACTCAGACCAGCTCATCTTTCTCATCTTTCTTCCCCGTCCTGATGCTCTGTTTGAACTACAGCAGGTTGTTTTGAACATGTCTACATGCCTAAATGCAGATATTTGACCAGATATTTGTGTTTTTCAGGAGGCAAAGCAATATATCTACTAGTTAGATAGTTGACGGTTCAGTCACTGGTTGCTCCAATCCACATGCCAGATACTGAATACTGGGATATTGGGGAAAATACTGAACCCCAGGTTGCTCTCCAATGGATTCATTGGAGTCTAAATGTTAGATAGAAAATATTTAGACATAGGTGAATGAGACATGCTGTTTAAGGTCCCATATAAGGTTTTTGCATTAATGAGCAGTTGAATAGGGTACCTAATAAATATGAAAGTGAGTTTAGTTTTAAATGGAAAGCAACTTTTTCACACTGCAACCAGTAAAAAAATTGTTGCCACAGCTCACTGGTTAAATAAAAGATGGTCGGGTATCCAAGTGAAAAATGACAATTCATTATTTGTCATAATAAAATATGTCATTTCCCCGAACCCTTGTCATCATCTCTTTTCTGTCTCCTTGTTCACAAACCCACTACTGTGAAAGCATTATTTTATCAAGTTCAAGCCATCATTAACTGTGAGGCTGTGATATATCACACTGTTTATGATTTCATGCTTTAGATTTGTCATTGTTAGTCCTTCGTTCCTCGCAAATACAAAGGAGACTCATAAAGAGAATAACGCTCAGCAAAGAGAACTTTGTGAATGTAAATATTTTAATACTCACCCTCGGAAAGACTTTTTTTCTCTTAGCCAATTTCCTTACTTGTTATGTTATCCAGCATGCATACATAAGAAACACATAAACAATGTAGAAATAACAAAATAACATTCTAAAAGAATAGATCTAGAGGGAGAGACTTAATGTGTAAATAAAATGAGACCGCATCGGGTAAACTCCACATCTGATGAAATGTGGAGGCGGCGGATTCTCACACAGGTCAAGCACATGATACGCTAGACAGGCTGCACAGATAATTGTTTTGAAGACCACTTTCTTACAACTGCTTTTGAATGGTGAGATAATAAAATAAAGGATAAAAGTGAAAGATTCCCGCTGTTCAACTAAGTGACAGCATTTTTATCAGCTTGTTTCGGCGACAATATGTTCCTCTTTTACAAAACAGCACCTAGTCTGACGAAGATATCACCAGCCCTGTCTATCTGACACCCGCAACCATCTGTTGGGAGCCTGTGGTGGAGCCTTGATGGCTGTGCATTTGAGTGGTAATTGAGCTTGAAATGTGCTTAATAACGATTGTCCTGCCTAATATGCCACATCAGGAGCTCAGAGCACCGTGACAACCCAGAGCAGCGGAGACAGGCAGGCAGATAGGAGAGATGGGCAGAAACCACAGTTCTTCTCCTCATTAGCCTCCAATAACTGGGAACAGCCCACATAAATGCATCATTGGAAATGAGCTAAAAGAAAGTTACTAGATTAATAGTTCCCCTGAAAGGCCATGATACATGCCAGTCCTGATGGGTTGCAGCGATTGTGAAATTTATTCAGATGCTCCTGTTTGATTCGACCGAATGGCTACAAAAAATGACACGCATATATTGATTTTCTGTCATATGTCTTACTAGTGACTCGAGCTAAAAATTAACATATAACTGCACATTTAAATCAAAATGCCTGAGCTCAGATCTTCTTTTTTCCCCATATCTTTTCATTTCAGCCAAAAAAACAAGCTTTTAATTCAGAAAAACCAGATGAAAAATGCCCCGGCCGGATAATGATCCTTCTTTTGAATTTATTTGTCATTTTCAAACTGATCTTGGCTGCCCCAACAACGAACGCGTCCTCTGGGAACAGATTTCTTGAGTTATTAATGGGTGTAAAACGAGTTGTATGTAATAATACAGTGTATTCTGGGATGGGGACTCTGCTCACCATGACAGCTGCCCCCAGGAGACCATGTGGCAGTAAGGTACTTGTCAACAGCAGGTTATAGACAAAAGGCAGGCATCTTCCCAGTCCGCAGGGGACAGTGTTCAGGATCAGAGGGCGTGATATCCTGTCCAGTGCCCCTGCTGAGGATCCAGAAAGCCCTAACTTCCTGCACCTGTCAGGCACCGCGGGGAGGTTGGTTTGACGGTCTCACACTAACACAAGTAAACGCCTTTCTCCTGAGGTGTTCCTGTACAGTAATCATCATGGTTTCGGTTTCAGATCTATAATCAGTCGTTCAAACTGACAGAAGCACTGTGTTTATGCCTGTATGTTGTGCTGTGTTGAAGCTGAAGAGATTGGTGTGCTTTGGGTTTGGAAGTGTAATTGCCTCACAAAGTGAACTGAGTCGTGAGGAAATGAGCATCCTCAGAGAAAAATCTGTCTTACAAAGTAACTCATATACACAACAACTGGATTCTGCTGGTGAGGCATTACTTATTCCCTCTCAACTTCCCCTGCTATCCATTTTCCAGTCTGTTCAACCTATAGTGTGTGGGTGCCGCTAACTCATCCAGCCCGCATGTGTAACCTGCTCAGCAGTAGCTAAATGTTACTCTGGGGATATAGCTTCATAAGAGCAATGCCATGCATCACAGAGACCACATTTAAATACCAAATATTGCCCATTCATTTTTCCCTCTCCAATCGTGGAGAAGTGCATGGCACTGTGTTTAGCACAGGCCAGGGGGATTTGAGCAGGCAAACAGATGGGAGCTGTGAAAAGGTATGGATAAGGTACAAATGCAGGAATGGGAATCCCCTTGAGAGCATCCTCCTCATTCTGGCACCCACTTTCATGGTGTGTTTAGTGCCCTACTCTATATGAATAATGAACAGACCCACAGACTGATTGTGTAAAGCTTTGAATACAAAGTGTGTTATGTACTATTTGTTAGCATAGCGATAGAGTAGTTAAGATTTCTCTGTTGGCGTGTTTTACTAAAGAAAGCCGGCCTGTAATGCTGTTGTTTTAAATTAAATATTACTTAAACTGCATATATTTTTCTCACTCAAACTTATTTAGATTTCCTTGATGCAAAAAAAAAAAAATTGAACCTAATTCAAAAACAAAAGAAAATATCCCCTCGTATCTCCTGAGAAATATACACTATGTGTATGTCTGTGCAGCAATCATGGCAATCAGCACTCTTATTTCAGGATTTGTCCAGACTGTACAGCACTGACAAAACACATGTAGGAGCAGAGCCGACAAATCTGGATACAAGATGGGCACTCTGACCTTCCCTTGGCACGCCGCCCACATCCTGCAAACCCACTCAACATGACGGTTATCTGTGCGTCTCTGCTGAAATCATGGCAGGCATAATTGCGCCTCCTGTCCAAGTGCGAGAAAGATATTCTTAAGGACCTTTTCTCTGTTCATCTCTGTAAGACACGACAGAACAAGAGTACTCATCCTCATCTGTGGATCAGACCCCAAAGGTCCCTTGCTTTAGTCGGAAATGTAATGAGACATTGTTAACTCAATTTTCACAATTTTCAGAGGAAATGAAAAAAGGCTTTTCTGTGGGACTGCGGAACATCACTACCCTTTAATTCCCTTGTGTGGAGCCTGATGTGGGTGAACAAATGTGGCTTTGACACTTAAAATGTCACATTCATAAGTAGATGTGGTAATGGCCTTGTAGCAAAGTAGCATTCTTCCTCTAATATTATAATGCGCACTATTATACATAACTGTGTTTATGTTTATACTTGAGCCCTTGACCCCTACAGTGAGGGGATCCGGTGGCTCGTTTATGCTCAATACAATGTTGCGCTCAGTGATTTATGTTGTGGCATACATTTCTGTGCTGATGAGATTGATCACTTTTGGAATGACATTACCTTGGCCATAGGAGGAATTACGTGAAAATTTTATGTGACTCATACTATGGTCTTCCCTGTCACCAGCTCTCAACTCGATAGTGCACTTTTGGAAGATTTTGACAAATCATTTCTCGCTGCCACTCTCATCAAAGCACCACAGAGGGAATATCTTTCAGGTGAAAGCGTTTCAAGAGTTCTAGTGTAACCGGTGCACGTGTGTGTTTCTCTGTGTCGTGTGTTAGAGATGAAATGATGGAACAAGAAGCGATCTTGGCTCAACAGTCCTTACTGGCACCTGTTTGGTATGCACAAGCCATAATAATTGTGAGCTTCGCAGGTGTGGTCTACGGACCCTGCTGCATACCTGGAAAAGGCTCTGCCCTGTGAACACGTACGTGCTGCACACATCCACTTGCATGTATTAATCAATATACACGGAGAAATGTGAAAAATAAAATAATTAAAACTCGTTACAACAGCAGCTTGGAAAATAAGTGTCAAGGTGCACTGAAGCTCTTCTGGCAGCACACGACAGCGCAATACAAATGTGTGTGTACTTGTTATTCAAATACTTTACATTTCTTATATCTTGTTCTGTGTTTGTGTCTGTGCATGTATTTCTTTGTGTGTGTGTGTGTGTGTGTGTGTGTGTGTGTGTGTGTGTGTGTGTGTGTGTAGGTCAGTAAGACAGATAATTAACCCTACACCCTGGTTATCGCTGTCTTCTGGGAGGTAAAGGCATGCTTACTACAAACACTGGTCATTCTACACATGCCCTGAAATCTAAACAGCTTTCTGTGAACGCAGACAAGTTCATTACCAATTAAAGAGAAATACAGTGTTAATGTGTGTCACGCCGTCCTCTGAAAAGATTGGGCACCCTTCAAAAGCACCCCCACTAAAAAGGACAGTTCTTTGTACCGACACGTGTTGTCAAGGCTGAGGTCACGGTGAACTGTGTCACTGTAAGCTCAGGAAACAAATGAGGTAGGTCTATTATGCCAAATCCTGGTTACATGGACATGTTTAGGGAGACACTGGGGCTGTCTGCTTGAAATGAATTCTACACCCTGTATGGCTGGAAGAAAACATGAGAGAGCAATGGTCTGAGTTGTACCCCTCTGTCATCCTTTTATCCCACTTCCAACTGAACATACGTCCATCGGCTAATACAACTTCTACATTTGGAGCTAATGAGTGTCTCACTCACTAGTGCACACAAGGGGTAAGTGTGACCCTTTGCAGCGGACAGCAACACCCACTAGCTATAATGTGGCCCTCTCATCCACTACAGCCTGCTTCTTTAAAACACACACACGGAGTAAAATAACTACCAAAAGAAGAATGCATGGAGAAGAGAGAAGGGAGGATTTTCTGCATGTACACAATGTAAACCTTTCATCTTTCTCTACAAGTGTGCTGTAGATTATACGAGGTGCACATCACATGCTGTATGCATGTGAATTGCTCGAGGAGGCAACCACTGGTTTGAAGATGCTCGCCTGTCAATCTCTTTCACACATGAATCCTTCCAGTGTGATGTTAAGCTGCCGGCCTGGGGGCCACAAGAGAAACACACCATTGTTTTTCCTGTTATTACTTTCACTACTGCTTCTATGTTTAAAATCTCAAGATTTATACATGTGCATGTTGCTCCTTTATTTACAGAATGCATCCGCCCACACAGACAAAGTGTGTGTATGCCCAATGGGACAACTGTAAGAGTGTGGCATGGGGCGCAAAGGAATGTGTTTTCTTCCTCCAAACCAGACTCGCTGCCACTGCTGAGAAGAGGGATTTCAAAATCAACGTGTCCTTGGTAACAACATACTTTCCGAAAAGGCCAATATCAGCTATTTGATCACTCCAATCAGTGAAATTACCAACACAATTACATCATCAGTGCAAAAACATCAATGCGCAGTTCAGCATTTCTTCCTGCTGAAATTGGAGATGTTGTGTTGGTAGATAATTAGCACTGATGAACATTACAAAGCCACATTTGCGTATGACACATGAACCAAGTGTTTGGTAGTATTCAGCTATTAGCAGGCTTCAGTTAATAACAATAGCTTGATTTTCTCACTAATAGTATTGTGGCCATTTAAGTGAAATGCATAAAAATAGGAGACCTGTGTCACTACTAACAGAAATCCCTTACATTATCTCATTACTATGGCTGGTGCTCCCAAGAAAATGTTACAGTATGATTTTTTTAATGTGTATTATCTAAGCCATCTCTTTGTCAAAACATTGTTTAATTATAATAAAATTTAAAAGGTAACAATTGAAATGGAAAGAAACACTTGGCAGGTGGACAGACAACTCAGTCCGTAAAGTGTATTTCCAAGCCGAAGCTTTAACACATCATTACAATCATCTACCCACCCCCCTGTCCTTCCTCATGACTAAATAACTAAATTGATACCACCAAAAAGCATGCACTTCACTGCTGACACTGTGAGGGGGATTTGGTCCTGCGGGGATATAAATACCTTTCCGAATCATGAAATGCCTACCACTGAGAGATGGAGGAGAGGCCAATCAGGTGAATAATGGCCATAGTTTTTACACTGTAGTTGCAAATACTGGTTGCCATCAGTAGTAATGTCCACCTTGAAAAACCCTAAGTGTGCTGTTTGATCAATGCTGCCTGATGGGAAGGGAAAATCAAGCCCATAAATGGGCCCTTGGATGCTAAAAGTGGAGTAAGACCTGAGGGACCGAGCATTGAAACGTATGGTGAGAGGTATATTGATGGCTGAGTTCCGAGAAATCGAAGTGTTTGACCCTATAAGGCCTTGCAATATTGTAAAATCCACGCCTTGTAAAGCTTTGGATGTATGTTTTTTGTGCTACAGAAATATATTCACAGGCAATGTGCGTATATGGAGTAAAGATGATCTCTCCGGTAGCAGTACGGTGCTGTGAGACAGTTATGACCTTCCGACGTGTCCCTGAGATCATGTTTCTGTGGTTGAAAAGTTCAACTCCTCAGATGGAAGAAAGACTCTAGCATTCTCTTAAAGCAAGCAACAAGAGCAGAAGAAACGAAAAAAGAAGGATAAAACAAAAACGAAATAAGTAGCAGCAAACTTTCTCTTCTAAGCAAAGAAGAAGGCATGTTTCTGTGTCACTGTTTTCCCTTTTCATGGCAAAGGGAGGAGAGCCAAGGTCGAGCGTGTCAGTGTGAGTCAAGCCTGAAAGTGTGAAGACTCCAATTAGACATAACCTCGGGTCTGACTCCAAAAGATAAGGATAACACACACCCCTCCGTGAAAATGTGCCAAACAACGCATAGTGCAAACACAAACACACGCGCGCATACACACACACACACACACACTTGCACACACCACATGTCTTCATGTCCCTGTTTTACATGAAATGCATGTTGATACCACAGCTGTTTGCACCCCATCCATCATCTCTAGCAGGCAACAGGCAGAATTATTAACAAGCAAAATCTGTCATGCCCTATTAGCGCAATAAGGAACCTGCTAAGGCAAGTAAACAATTTATTAATGTATGGCTGAAGTATCTAATTATCGTGTGTTTGAAAAAGACCAAATACTTATGATTTCACAGTCTATTTTCACTTAATTGAACATGCTGTTTGTAGGAATATCAGAGCATTGATTATTTAATGCGTACAAGGAAGATTTACAAAGTTTACAGCAAATCTGCACCAAAGCTTTTTGGTGGTGACATGACATCATTGAATTTTTTATATGTTTGAGCAGTACTTCTTGGTGGTAAGCTTTTAAAGAAATAAACAGGAGAGAATTAAAGAAACTGTACGGCTTGTATATTGTACAAAATTAAGGTATTGAGACAGCAATGTAAGGTAATGCATCATGGTCATGTGCTCTGTACACCTAACAAAAATGTATAGACCCATGCCAAACAAAATAAATAAAATAATAAATGAATAAAATTAACTAGAATTCAGCTGAAAGGGGTTATTCAGTGCTCAAGTATATATAAATATATATACATATATATGTATATGTATATCCTAATTCTCTTTTGGCTTAGATTTTTTGGGGGGTAAGTTTAATTTAGTTTAATGTTAGTTCAAATGTGGTTTTTCATTTGAGTGTAGGATTGTTATTGTTACTGAAATAAACTGTAAAAGTAGATTTTAAGTGGGCTGCAATGATTTTTTTTGTTTTGTTTTTTGCCTACGTCATTGAGCAAGATTATTGCAAATGTAGCTTTCTTTCCTCCTATTTTTATACATACAACCTGGATGTGTGAATGGTAAAAAGTGCTGTGAACATATCATAGAAAGTAGCTTGTGCTAATACAAGAGTCCTGTTACAAATACCTGCTATGATGCATGGTTTGGAGACAGTAGTCTTGACAAAAATAGAGGATGTTGAGGAGCTGGAGGTGGTAGAGTTGAAGATGCTCAGATTTTCATTGGGAGTGACCAGGAAGGACAGAATTAGAAATGAGTATATCAGAAGTTTGGAAACAAAGTTAGAGAGGCAAGGTAGAGACAGCTTGGACTTGTGCAGTGAATATGCAGGATGAGATAAAGGCTGATGATCTGTTGTGGTAACCTGTGAAGGGAGCAACTGAAAAGTGAAGATTCTTGTTACAAACAAAATAAGCGTCTCAGTGGCTCTTGGTTTGGTGTAACGATGACAACAACAGTAATTCTCAGTAATGTGAATGGTCATAAAATCACTAAAAAAAAATCACTAGACCCTGTCTTGTTCTGAGTTTTCAAATCAGCTACGAATGATCCGTCTGTCTTGATGAGATAACCAGGATTATAAAAGGACTCATCATATTATTTGAAAACGCTGATTAACTTAAACATCAGGATGATATAAAAATAGGATAGAATAGGAAAAAACAGACAAGCTGCTATAACTTTCTCATAAAATGACTACTTCTTAATTTAATTGAACAATGCAATTTATACGCCATTAAGCAAACTGACAATCACTTTTATTAGTAAGTCATTGCATGACGCATGTCATACATATGTTGCATATTGCAAAAATGCAAAATAAACATATCTACAAAGTCTTTGTGCAGAGTAGATGGGTACTAGTAGAAAGGTTGACATTATAACAGTGCAGAGATCTACAAAGTCTGCACTGTCACTATTGGCAAAAGCATTATAGAACTTGTTAGGCTTATGTTGAGGTTAGGTTAGGTTGAGGCTGTCGGATTTGAACCATAATGTATCTTTTGTGGAGTGAAAAACATATTGCAACATAACATAATTTACACATGACATGATTCACACAGCTGAATCTCTGCCTAACTGTTATTAGAAGAACCATTGTCTTGGATCATTACATTTCATTTGTCTATATATTTAATCACCCCAACGAGTTATTTAGTCAATTCCGTATCATTTGCTTATGTTCATTGATGGCTTGCAGAAGAAATGCATGAAATACTCTGCAAATAAGTGCAACATGAGAGAGCTAATTACAAAACATGCTCACACGCAAATCAAAGCAGATGTCCGGTGTACAGTGGGAGTTAATGAGGCATGAATGAGAGGCAAGTGGAGGTGTCTCTCCCTATCTGTGCAGCCATGGGCTGTGGTTGGGACACATCTGGTACCTGCCCCCCCCCCCCCCCCCCCCCCCCCAACTGCACCTGTGTTTTAGATACTCAGGGACACTTGTGAAAGAACTACAATTATAATGTCAACCTTTCTACTAGTACCCATCTACCATTTGCCTGTTGCAATACAGAACAAAACTGAGTTGGTTGTATTAATATGCTGTCTTTTTGATTTCAAAATAAAAAGTTTAACCCTTGTGTGGTGTTCATATTTTTGTTACTCAGCCAGTGTTCATGGGTCTGGTGGACCCGCTAGAGTTTTGGCTTTTGAAATTAACACTATCAAACAATTTTATGTTAAATTACTCAACAGATGTTCACTTCATCCCAATTACAAACCATATGAACAGCAAACATGGTTAATTTTTTCCCTTTACCTTTGTTAGATCATATTTATGAATTAATGTGCTTCTCGTTTTTTGTTTTTTTTATAAAATGTTATAAAAAAAATCAGTTATAATCAAGTGGAGTGAGTGGAAAGACACAACACATTTACACGTGAAGCAATATGTTTCACAACTAAATGGGATCAGCTGTTCATCAATGGTGACATTAGGCCCAGGGTAAAAAACAGGGGGAGGTGGCGCACACACTTATCCCACACTGTCCAAGCAGCTAGCTTGTCTCTCTGCCGTCGAGCTAGTCTGTCGTCTCGGTTATCAAAACAGATAATCCTGGAAATTTTGTGGAAGTTTTCCAGAGACATTGGTGCACGGAAAGGTTCGTGCCGGTTTCTGCATCCCACAGGGATTCTGTCGATTCCCCTTTGGACCTGAAAACTCCTGCAAGGATAAGAACCCCAAAGTAGGCCTTTGGGGTTCTTAGATGAATTTGGTCCATCTCCTTCCTTCTTTCCAAAAACACACCTTCCTTCTAGATTACTGCAATCCAGAATAATTTTCTGGATGGAATCTGGGATGAAAAGCTCAAATGAAGACTTGATGTCCTGCACATGAGTAACTGTCAGCCGTGTTGGCCCTGGCTTATCACAGTAACAGCTCTGCATTTCTTGGGCAAGAAGACCATCCAATTTCACCAGTTATTGAGATCCATATTTCTTCACTTGCTGACTGGTGGGCTTGTTCTGGTCCTGGAGCTGGCTGCAGATGGGGTACTCGTCTTCGTTTAGTTACTAAATGGTGCTCAACCTCATCCTCTTCTTCAAAGTCACTGTCAGACTCTGAATTTTCAGAAATGTGAAATATTCTGAAACCTCTTTGTCAACATCCGAAGCTCCTCTCTCTTCCAAAATCAATTGGATGGCCCTCGCAGCAGATAATCTTTTGCCATCTTGATCAGTTGTGATAAAGAACCACACTGGCAAAGTCTTATCTATAGTATTATGCCCCTAATTAGCAGGAGGGACAGGGAATGAGAAAATAAAATTTGGATCCCTCAAGAAAGAGGGTAAAATGTGCGGGAATGTAAGAGCAGACGGTGTTGATAGTTGAATTTTCAACAATGTTGCAACTTTCTGCGAGAGCAGGAGGGGAAGAAAACACTATCAGCAGCACCAGAAAGGAGGAAGACAGAGTATGGGAACACAGGACCTTCACTTTCAACACTTTTATTAGACCTGGGTCCAGTGGACCCGAACACCTTGTATGTAATGTAAATGCGTGGGGGGAGGTACAGTATGAGGTCATTGAAAATGAGTTCGGATTTATGTTCTTCACAGAAAATAAGCCAAAGCCAATGAATTTCAGGTTGAAAAAATAATTAATTGTTTCATTTTTCTTTTGAAAAAAAGTGAAAACGGGTCTCACAGACCCGAACACCATACAAGGGTTAAAAGATTGCTGAAGCCTTTTGTTTGAGTTGGATGAAACAACTGTATTAGGCTAGAGTAAAGAAGTGATTATTTCTCCGTAGTGAAATAAGTACGTAGCATGACTTTGTTCAAAATTAACACACTGTAGTCGCTTTAAACAGGAATAAAAACAAGTTTATAGTTTATGTGTTTATTCTTATGCTTTAATCACCTATACATTCCTAGCTCAGACTTAGAGTGCTGTTGGTCTTTATATCAAACACAGGAAATAATCTGCTCCTTTAATGTAACTACATACAAACCCTCCAGATGATATTACACACATCTTTTACTTTTTACTTTCAATGTTAAAATACTAAATACTAAAAATGACAAAAATTAAAATTCAATGATAAGACATTGTTCATTAAAGGTTTTAACAATACAAACAATAAAATAATACTGTAAATAAATGAATACATGAAAAAAGGAAAAAGTACCCAAACTATAAGATATATGTGACAAATCTTTTAAGATTCTCTAGGTAGTGAAAAAAGAAAAACCAAACCAAACATGCTTTTGTTGCTGATCAAATAAAGCTGGTAAGGTAGGCAGTTTGGCAACTTGATTTTAGACTTTTCTCGATATGGAGCTTTAAGAGGAACATACGACGTTTCAGTCAAAAATAACTGTGTTATCAGTTGGCTATTGTTGTTAAAAGCTTACTTGTTTCGTGCTTAAATGAAATTGTAGCTGTCTCCATTTTATGGTCCGTCTGTCTGCGGTTAACAATGACTTGAGCTGAGACGCCAGCAGTTTGCTCTGATTCATAGCATATCCCAGCTGTCATAGGGTGAGAGGCGGGGTACACCCTCTCTGGCCAGTTCACCAGACTATTGCAGGCATAACACAGACCACCATATGCACTTGTATTCACCTGGGCAATTTAGAGCCATCAATGAATCTAACCGCTTAACTGTGGGAGGAAGTATGAGTACCTGGAGAGAACCCACAAACACAATCATGAAAACTCCATGCTGAAAGGCCCCGGCCAGTTGGTGGATTCAAATTCAGGACTTTCTTGCTGCAAGGACAACAGCGCTAACCACTGCACCACTAAGCCGTCACGCCACACTCTGAAAAAGTAGGAAATCTATGACTACAATGCTTGATACAGATTTTTTTTTTTTAACTTTTTTGTCCTTGACAGGTTAAACCATAATGAAGCGTGATCATGTGAGCACTTGTTGGCAAAGTTGGGACAACATCTGAGGAGGTAGAGAAATTATTTTGAGAAGACTGACCTGGAGCAGTTTTGTGTCTGAGGTCAAATATCATTTTACTATTTCTATATCATTATATTTTCACTGTTTATTGAAAAAAAATCTGAAAGATTTTGCATGATCTGAAAAAATACACACAAATTTGTTTTCTAGGCCAGTTTGAACTACCGCTTTAAGAATTAGTGAGTACAAAAAAATTTGTTTTTTTTATGTGCTAAATATTTTACGCATCTGGTGTGGAAAGGCCTTAAAACCCAAGAAACCTATACAGGCAAGCACAGTGAGCTACCCAAGCAACCTTTGCACTCCTTCTCTATAGTAACTCAACGTTTGTTTTCTCTATATATTTGAATTTAGGGCAGGGCAATATGGCCAAAAATATTTATCACGATATACATTTGAAAATTTGCGATAACGATATAACTGATGCGAAACAAAATACTTTACAACTCCACAACATTATCAGTGCAAAAAAAATCTCCATCAATTTATTTTCACTTAAACAAGCAGCTGTTTTTTATGTGCATTAAAACTATATAAAAAATTAACAGTGCAAATGCAAATTCCTTGCTGACAGTTTAACCAAAAGGCATTTCCAGTGGAAACTGGCCGACATATCCTCAGCATAACCGTGTATAATATCCACAAAACCTGAAGAGGTTATACACACACAATACGGTAATATTATGTTAAAGCACAGTATGTATTAATCCGCGAGGCTCCAGACTACGGTAGCCGTAATGCTCCGACAATCCATCAAGCGGTGCGGCTTCGTAGCTTAGCAAAGTCGTACTAGAACATTTTGTGACAGATTTTCGAGCGCCGTGTACGACATAAAATTGTTTCAAGGTCAGTAAGCACAACCAGTATTCATACATAAGGCACACGGGATTTTTGTCACTATCCAAACTCCATTGGCATTCGGAGGTTGGAACTGACCTTTGCTGTGACTTAGAAACAAAATGCTAAAATTTCTTTGGGACCAGGTGAAAGTCCTTTTCTTTTTGACAACCACCATGTGTGCCAATACCTGTCTCCTCCTTCGCTGGCATCTGCGAATAGGTTCGTGAGTTGTGCCTACAACAGGTGCCAGTAAATTTTTAACCATGGCTAAGATAAGATGCTTTATTTCAGGAGGGTTTTGGATAGTTTGTCATAGATTTCATGTTTCTAACAGTGATATGTGAGACCTGAGTGCTTGGCCTTAACTAACACTTTGTTTCCTCTCTGGTTTTCTGTCTTTTTGCAAAACGCACCTTCACTAATTCATGTGAAGTGTTAGCAGTGGTAAAGGTAAATAATAAGTAAAGTGCATGAAGTAAACAACACACCTGCAGCAAGAAATCTGTCACAATCACTTCTGAATTATCACTGATCAGACTGCCAAGTTTATAAGAGCAAACTTTGCACACACCTGCTTTCATAAATATGGCAGAACACTAAGTGGAGAAATTGCTAATGAGTCTTCAGGTGATAATATAACATCCAAAACGATAGCGTAGAATACATTTTTAAATGTATTCTACGCCCCCCCCCCCCCCCCCCCCCCCCCCCAGCGTTGCCATGCTTACTCAAAGAGAGAATAGCCCATGGTTTTCTGCCTTACCGTGTAACATGTCCTGAGATTAATATTGCTGTGAATTGGTGTTTGAGTTGAACTGAACTCATTTTAATTGAACTGAACTGTTTTTTAGTTACCAGCATAAGCAATTTGCTCTATATCTGACAAAACATAGGGGATATAGTGGGTTTTCTCAATTTTTGAATAATGTCATGACACACAGTCATATGTGGGCTTGCTAAGGCACAGGTAAGGTTTTGCATCAATGTTTGCAGGCTACAGTGATATAGAAAAATACACTTTTTTGCCCCCTTCCTGATTTATTATTTTCTGCATATTTGTCACACAAGCGTTTGCTGTAACTGGCAATGAGTCTTTCACACTGCTCTGGAGAAATTTTGGCCAACTCTTTTTTGCCACATTGCGGGTTTTTGAGCATGAATGGCCTGTTTACGTTCATGCCAAAGCATCTAAATCAGATTTAAGTCCAGATTTTGACTAGGGCCCTCCAAAGCCTTCTTTTTTGAGCAATTCAGAGGTGTACTTTGAGGGTATACCTGAGGGTACACGGGTGTGTTTTGAAACATTGTCCACGTGTGTGCTTGAGCTTCGGAGCACAAACTGATGGCTGGACGCTGTCCCTATAGATTTTCTCATAGAGAGCAGAATTCATGTTTCCGGAAAGTCATCCAGGTCCTGATGGAGCAAAGCAGAATATGATACATCCCTAAAAGTCTTGAGGATCATCAAGATGTTTTTTGGATTACTTACAGGTACAGGCTTGTGGGGATAGGTTAATTGATTAATCCAAATTGTCACTAGGTGTGAATGTGCGAGTGAATGTGAGTGTGAATGGTTGTCTGTCCCTATGTGTTGGCCCTGCGACAGACTGGCGACCTGTCCAGGGTGTACCCCGCCTTTCGCCCTATGACAGCTGGGATAGGCTCCAGCACCCCCCGCGACCCTGAAAAGGATAAGCGGAAGCGAATGGATGGATGGACTTACAGGTATGTTTTGATATCCCTTTTTCCTTAATAAATGAAATCATCATTTAAAAATGTATACATTGAGTTTTGTATCTGCTTGCTTATATCTGTCCCAATTAAAATTGGTTGATGAGCTGAAACATGTAATTATGCCAAATATCCCCAAAAAATAAGGGATAAAGAAAGGGGGCAAATACTTCATAGCACTGCAGCTCAGAAAAACATGTGCTACTTCTACATCCAACATAACTCTTGAAAATGGGTTTAAAGGCTTTAGCTAACAGTGGTTACACTATAGCAGTTGAGGTGATGATGGTGGGTGTGTGTGTGTGTGTGTGTGGGAGGGGGGGGGGGGTTGGGGGGTTGGGGGCTGGAGCAAACCAAGGCAGGAAAATCTCAGGATAGAAGGGTGGACATCGATGACGGTCAGTTGTTTCCCCACTGGTCCACAGCTAGCTGACCCAAAACCAGAAACTCCCTGCTGTCTGCCTCCCAAGTCCTCCATTGCACTGACCTGATTTAGACTGATTCATCATTTTCCAAGTGATCAAATGTGACCCCTTAGCCACGTTTCTCTACTATAGAGTTATATATTTGGAAACTCTTTTTTATGTTGATGTTTTTAATTGGTGACTTTAACTGTTTACACATCTATCAGACTACTGTCTATTCGTTGCAATATTGCTTTTCCACTGAGAACTTTTATGACAGTGAGAAAGTAGTTTAATATTGAAAGACGAGGACAAAAAGGAGAACAGCGGTGTTTAGAAAACTCTCTGTAAGATTGGGTAGCGTTACTGTTTAACAAGGTTAATATTCTCAAAAGAGGGACTTTGTGTCTGGAATTGCTGTTATAGCTTGAATTCGTGCCATAACATGGACAGAATTTGCCTGGTAGTTTCACTTCAAGGTTTGATGAAAAAACTCAAAGTCCGAAATTAACTTATTATATTTTCTCTCTTCTTGCACAGGCTCTAGTTAAATAATGATATCTGAGTACAGTATTACATTATCCTTGCACAAGTATTTGGAGTTCCCTCTTCCTCAGGTACATATACGGTTCATCAGGTGCAAATGCCTGTCAAAAAAGATTTGTTGCTAATTGCACACTGATAAATGAGTACTGCAGGTGCAGAAGAAGCAACACTTAGCAGTAAAAATAAAATGTTTTACTGCTTATATATAAATTGTATATCTTTTTTTCACTACTTAACATCACTGTCATTAGTATTATCATCATCAATCCCATCATTGTTCTCATTTTAAGCAGGAGCTGCCACAGCTGCATCGTCATTATCATCAGAGTCACTAATGGCATCATAGTTCTCGTGATCAGGTCAGTAAACAGCTCTGATTGCTTGCCATCGCCCAGTGTAAATTCTGTGTCTAGATCAGAAACATAGAAGACAACTCCATCCATCCAACCAGCCTGTAGAAAAGAAAAGGCAAAGAAAAGAGAGCAGAGGGAAGGACTCACTGGAGGCCTCAGAGCAGCCTATGTGCTCCCACATTATCCTCTCCTGTCCAAGCAGCAGCAGCTCACTGAGTTAGACTGAGTGGCCCTGCTCCAGCTTGTTGAATAATGAATTAGAGGCTGATATCCTGTGACGGAGACTGGGAGAGAGCACTTCCTCTCTGGGCCAGAGTGGGGCTTGAATACCCGTGAATAATACATGGCCAAAAAGTGGGTCTGTTGAAATGACTCAATACTGGGAGTCAAGTGCAAGATTATCTTTCCACGGTTATGAAAATATTGCAGCCTTCGTAAAACAATACGAGAGGTGGGAAGATGATCGTATGAAGCAGGACAACTGTTACTTTCCATGTGAAAATTTTGATAACACGTTGTACTGGATAACTGAGCCGTATCAGAATTGAAAGGCTTGCACAAAGGCATCTGTGTTTGGATACTATTTCAAAATACGAGTTAAAGAGACAATAATAAAAAGGCTATGTGTGTTGCATACCTACAAAGAAAGAAGAACTGTATCAATATTTCTACTATTTTACTCTTGCTTTTTATTGGCTATTGCCCCCCCCCCCCCTCCCCCCAAACGTCCCCTCTTTTCTTTTTTTAATTAAACCTGAAGAAAGAAATTGTGGCACATTCTCATCCTCATACAGTTGTTAATTTAGACATTTAGAAAAGGATTTTGGCTTCCCATAAGACTAACCAGGGCTCCCGTTTTTTCACTAGGCCAAGGCAGACCCTCCAAAGAAGCTGGAAACCTCAGGCTCTCTCAGCCCCAGTTCCCCCAGCTAACCACTAATCCATGTGTTTGATATATTAGACTCTCGGCTTGGCTTTGTTCTGCAGGGATGGGTTGTCCCTCCTCCTGCCAAGTCTCCCTCTTTCCCTCAACTATCTCTTTTGCTCGTGCTCCCTCTTGCTCCCACTACAGACCAGAGGATTAGACCAGACTCCATGGGATTTATCTAATTGTGTTTAATTAGGGCTAGGTCAGGCCAGAGTCACAAAGCTCAGTCCTGTGGATTCATGGAAGAATGTATTGTGAAGTGACCCCTCCAGATCTGAGACGTGCAGGTGGGCTTTAGTGAAGTGAGACAAAAAAGAAAGTGTGTATAAATAAATAGATTGAGAGTGAGGACAAAGAGAGAGCGATAGAGGGCAGAGAGAGGTGGAAGACAGGAATCATAAGGTGGCGACAGTGTCTGTGTTTGATTCCCCCAAGGAGAAATCAATTGCCACGTGCCTCGCTGTTCCCCAGACCTCTCCTACCCCATGCTTTTCTCTGTGACACCATGCTTTGGGGAGCCGTAACTCACTGTGCCCTTGGTCTGGGCTAAAGCGGATTGTGGGTCAGGAAGTCTTCCCTTTGGCATGATGTACTGTATCCTAGCTAAAATAAATTCTCCATTGAAGAGCATTAACAGTCAGTGGTGTCTTGCTCTTGTCTGATGAGGACTACCAAGGGCTTGGAGGAAGAGAAAGACACAAGGGGGTGCAAAAGGAAAGAGCAGTTTTCTTTGATTTCACATCTACTAAGTACATCCAAGTCTGTTGAGACCATTTAACACTGACTATATCCGGCCTACTTGTGTTCAGTTTTTCACATTAGTTGTATCATTTTATGCATACTGTGTGCAGTATATACTGTGTCCACTATGGAAATAGATGTCACCTTTTAATGGAGCCACTACATCACCTGATGTCAGACTAGTCCAAATTTTAGCCATAGTAAATGAACCGAAGTGCTTACAAACTATCATTTCTCATCATAGGTGAGGCATATAATTTAAGTGAATTTTTCCATTCAGTAGTTAAATGAAACAGAACTAGCAGAAGTTACAAATAAAATAAAAAATCAGCAATGCGCCAGAGTAAAATGTTTATTCTTGTAAAGGAGCTGTCATGTTAAATCTCTCAAGAATTTTCTCCTGTTACAGTCAAAATGAATCTGGTCGCCTGGTAATGAGCACTTATTATGGCATCGTGTTTATGTTTGGTGAAACAAATTGTTATTCCTGTGGGGAGGGCTGGAAAAAAATACATATGTAATGTGTGCACCACAGTATTGTCATCAGGAGTTACTGTAAAAGCGGACAGCCTCTGAAATGTGAGCTGTTGGCACACACACATGAACAAAAGTATGCAATAGTAAAGCCACAAAAAAGGAGTTATGGGGCCCATAAAGGCACGTTGATGGAGCAGCAGTTGCAAATGAAATGTAATGAAATGCTACTGCTTGGTGTTGTCTTAAAGCACTTCATCACTTTGTGATATAAGGCACACTCCTCGACTGGGAGAGATATAAAGTGGAGGCGGGGAGGGGGTCTCCTTTCACTGAGTATGTATACAGGACTGAGAGGGAGTGAGTTTTCCAGTGTTTCAGTTGAGTTTCTTCCTTTAGTATTCTTTAGTGTCCTACACTAGAAGTATTTACTTGTACAGTGAGAGAAGTTCAATAGTATAAGTCCATTTGGAATACAGTAGCAACAATTGAATTAAAATGTTTCACTGGCTGCTACTTTCGATAACCATTTTCAGCTTCACCACTTAGTGAATCCCACAGTGAGGGGAGGACAAATTAACATAGGTAAATGCCAAAATACACAACATCATGCTTAAACCCTCATAAAATAAATCTGCTGTAGTTATCTAGCTAGCGCTGTCATCATCATCTGCATCAATGTACATGTCTCCTCCTGGCTATAAATATGGTTCCTCCCTTTCCCAAGATAGCAACCATTCAGGATGCACAATGTTTAGTGGTTCACTCTCAGGTTTTTGACCCATTATGAGCGGAGTCGGTTTAGGCTGTGATTTCCCTTCCTCTGATCTACATGTCCCTGCTTGTTCATTTTAGTGCTGCATCTTCAACACCAGTCAATACACAAGTATTCAATTCAGGAATGGACTTTCAGCTCTCATGATCCGACAACAATAAAGATGACAATAAGAGGGAGGTAAAACGGTGGACTGCCCAATCAGAAGCTACGCTACAGGACGCACTCAACGACATAGACTGGGACATGTTCAGAGCATGCGCAGTCGACATCAACGAGTTTACGGAAGTAGCAGTATGCTTCGTCAATATGCTAGCGGAGGAGATTATCCCCACTGCGAGAGTCACCACATTCCCAAACCAGAAACCGTGGATGGACAGATCGATCCGCACTGCAGTAAACGCCAGGACCGCCTCCTACAACGCGGGTCTCGCCACTGGCGATATGAGCGCCTACAAAGCGGCCTCATACGGCGTGCGGCGCGCGGTGAGAGATGCCAAACGCCGGTACCGGGAACGTGTGGAGTCCCGCTTCCACCAGGGCGACACACGGAGTATGTGGCACGGACTACGCACCATTACGGACTACAAAGCCAGGGACACTGCGCCGATCAACGCCGACTCTGCATTCACCAACGAGCTGAATTGGTTCTACGCCCGTTTCGAGGTTAGCCAGGCGGCTAATGCTATCTACCGCCTGACTACCGAGGACAGTGACGTCATCAGCGAGAGACCGGTGACCAGCATCGCGGAGCATGACGTCCGAGCGGCACTGAGGAGAGTGAACACAAGGAAAGCGGCGGGGCCAGACGGCATCACCGGCCGTCTGCTGCGCTGCTGTGCTGACCAGCTAGCAGGTGTGTTCACTTACATCTTCAACGAGTCCCTGGCGAAGTCTGTGGTCCCCACATGCTTCAAAAGATCCACCATCATCCCTGTGCCCAAGAACAGCAAACCCTCATCCCTGAACGATTACCGGCCAGTTGCACTGACCTCGGTAGTAATGAAGGTGTTTGAGAGGCTGCTGAAGAACATCATCTCCTCCTCCATCCCAGACACCACAGATCCGCTGCAGTTCGCCTACAGATCCAACAGATCCACAGAGGATGCCATCGCCCACGTCCTACACACCACTCTCAGCCACGTGGACAAGAAACAGGGTAACTATGTGCGAATGCTGTTTGTTGATTACAGTTCAGCGTTTAACACAATAGTGCCCTGCAGACTGTTCACAAAGCTGAGGGATCTGGGACTTAACAGCCGTCTGTGTGCATGGGTGTTGGACTTCCTCACTGGTGCTTCTCCAACAGCATCACCATCAACACAGGAGCACCTCAGGGATGTGTCCTCTCGCCACTGCTCTACTCCCTCTACACTTCAGACTGTGTGGCCACCCATGGCTCCAACACCATTGTGAAGTTTGCTGACGACACAGTGGTGTTGGGTGCCATCTCCAACAACGATGAGGCGGCCTACATGGATGAAGTGAAGAATCTGGCATCGTGGTGCCAGGACAACCACCTCCAGCTGAACGTCAGCAAGACCAAGGAGCTGGTGGTGGACTTCAGAAGGGGTCAGCACAGAGACTACAAGCCCATCATCATCAATGGAGCTCCAGTGGAGAGGGTGCAGTCCTTCAAGTATCTTGGTGTCCACATCTCCTCAGACCTGACATGGGCTGCCCACATTCAGGTCCAGACCAAAAAGGCTAGGCAGCGCCTGTATCACCTACGACAACTGAGGAAGTTCAGGGTCTCTCCAAAGATCCTCAGGATTTTCTATACAGGCGCTGTGGAGAGCATCCTCACACAGAACATGACATCGTGGTTTGGGAACAGCTGTGTGAAGGACCAAAAAGCTCTCCAGAGAGTGATCCGTACAGCGGAACGCTGCTGCAGGATTGCTCTCCCCCCGCTTCAGGACACCTACACCAGGAGATGCCGGACTAGAGCAGCGCAAATACTGAAGGACCCGTCCCATCCAGGCAACAAACTGTTCCAACTTCTGCAATCTGGTAGAAGGTTCCGCATCTTCCGGGCAAGGACAGAGAGACTCAAGAGGAGCTTCTATCCCCAAGCCATCCGTGCCCTAAACACACACACCCGCCCTCTCACATCATCTATAATTGACTGAGACAGGACTCTCTTCCAGACACTCTAAACCAAGGCACAATGTACATTTCAAATTCCATCCATCCATCCATCCATTCGCTTCCGCTTATCCTTTTCAGGGTCGCGGGGGGCGCTGGAGCCTATCCCAGCTGTCATAGGGCGAAAGGCGGGGTACACCCTGGACAGGTCGCCAGTCTGTCGCAGGGCTAACACATAGGGACAGACAACCATTCACACTCACTCGCACATTCACACCTAGTGGCAATTTGGATTATCCAATTAACCTATCCCCACAAGCTGCATGTCTTTGGACGGTGGGAGGAAGCCGGAGTACCCGGAGAGAACCCACGCAAACACGGGGAGAACATGCAAACTCCACACAGAAAGACCCCGGCCTGATGGTGGAATTGAACTCAGGACCTTCTTGCTGTGAGGCAACAGTGCTAACCACCGTGCCACCGTGCTGCCTCCATTTCAAATTCCTTTAATTTTAAATATGTTTATATTGTCTATCCTGTAAAATAGTCAGATGTCTATTCATATTAATGTACAGAATTCACCTGCTTGCTGCTACTACTGCACATTCACCCAGTGTATATACTATATGTATGTATATATATATATATAATGTTCTTCCTCTACACCCCCCCCAATTTTTGCACATGTCGAGGAGCGTGTCAGGCTACATTTCACTGTGTGTTATACTTGTATAACTATGCATGTGACAAATAAAGAACCTTGAACCTTGAACCTTGACACTATTCAGGGAGTAAGATATAATCCTCTTCCTTTCCAACTTTTCTTTAAGCTATCAGTCACCCAAGTTTCAGTGTCAAAACTACTGCTATCTAAATAAAAGAGAAATGAAAAGCATTAAGAGGGTCAAATTTTACTGGAGACTCAAAAAAAAAAATCCCAGAAATATTCCTAATGAATTCCAAACACACTCAATACGCCTGATCATCTACATCAGAATTTCCTACAAAAGCCAAAAGTTGTGGAACTTCTTATTTCAACTTGTTGAAATGCATCTATTCACTGGGGATGCTGTCTCACATCCCACAGTTAGAAACCCACGCTATCAAGGCTCTCTCAAGAAATATTAAGCACACATTTTGTTAGCTTTGCAGCTGATGGTGAAGCTGTTGTGATGGCTCAGAGGGGGGCAACCACACTCCTGTTTGAAATGCTCGGCCATAGCTAAGCTAGAACAAGACAGAACTTGCAGTCCAGGATGCTGTAAAACACATTACAGAGTAGATTCTTTTCACACATTTATTGACACAGCTGGACAAATAGCACCAAGTGGAAGGGGTATTTGTATTTTTTGATAGGTTAACTGGATAACCTGCAACTGAAAGGGAAAATATAAAACTTACAATACTGCGCATATTGATTTAATTGAAAAATACGTCTATACAGCTATGGCTATATTTTAAGTTTTGAAGCTGTTTAGATTATTATTATCATTCTATAAATGTATACATATTAATAATATAGCATGTTTTTCATTTGCTTTGCACTCAATAATAAATAATCATCCATTTTCAGGTTTAGAGTTTTAAAGGCTGTTTGTGGATTTATTAGAAAAGTATACAAGTGTAAGAGTAGCCATGAAATATAAACCAGTAATTCTATCATACATTTCATAACCAATGTGTTGATTCAGCAATATACACAGATATCCAATGACAGCCATTGCTATCAACCCCAATTGACTCCAAAAGCTCCCACAATTACTCACTACCTCATAATCACAATGACCCCTAACAATATCCAAAGCACTCCACTGAGTCCAGAAATGGTTCATTGTACAATTATTCAAATCACAGCTGAACAAGAGCAATGGTTGGAAGTGCTGGAATTGAGTAATTATAGAGGTAGCCAGCAGTGACTCCAAATGCCACAAGCTGAGCAATTAAGTAATGGCTTTGAATCCACAGTAACCTTTTAAAGGAAATAATATCCATATTATGACCCCATCTGATCAGAAGCATACAGAGAAGATTCCACCATTGTTGTGACCAGTAACACATTACAAGGTTATTTTTGTACCACTTAGGTCAATATTTATTTTTAATACAGTCAAGCTGTTAATTTGTGTTTAGAATAATGATGCACTGTTTCCAGGGAGCCTGTATGTCTGTTCAGTCAGTTTTAATTTGGTTTTTGACTTGAGCCTCTAACCTTGCCTTATGGAAGGCCTTCATAATGGTAAATGGTAAATGGCCTGTATTTATATAGCGCTTTACTAGTCCCTAAGGACCCCAAAGCGCTTTACATATCCAGTCATCCACCCATTCACACACACATTCACACACTGGTGATGGCAAGCTACATTGTAGCCACAGCCACCCTGGGGCGAACTGACAGAAAAGATGATTTAAATGCAGGCTGCCCTTACAGCAATGTTGTTGATATCCAGGAAATAGCTATCACCACTGCTTTGAACAGTCCCCATATTTTGGACTTCTCTGACACCTGCACGTATACTATCATAAAGAAGAAATGAAGGGAAGTCAGTCTGAGGTTTCATTGCATGGAACGAGAGATGGAGAAAATGAATAAAACTTTATTATTCATCACATGGTGGGCACGGCAAACTACTGAACACAATATATCCATTTGCATCACCCTAACAACTCAGTCCCCTGTCATCTGCAGCATTAAGAATTGAGCTCTATATGTGATCCTTGGTCAACACCTTTCAAGCCTTTGCTTCCACAGGACAATGACCTTCATTTGCTCCGCTGTATAATGTTTAGCTGTTTAGCTGCTTAGCTGTTCTATTTGCATATTAGTATTTGTACATATTTAGGGATTTCTTTGAATCTGAGTTTAAAGTTGGACACCAAATTGAAAGATGATTTAAATACCTCCTGATATTTAAATGTAAATAGATTTTACTCATTTGATGATGTTCAAACTCAGTAAGGTGTGACAGTGAGAATAGCGTTCAAACCTTCATATAAATCCCAATAACACAAATAGCAGGATTAATAGACAAAAAAGAATACTGGGTAGCCTTATAACAGCAGCAAGTGAAGAAGGGAGGAGGATGTTTTGTTTTCTTAGTGCAAGTTACTCAATGAAATATAGTTGCAATGTCCTGACTGCATGAGGTAAAAGTGGGACACAGCCGGACTTAAATTAGAGAGAAGCACAGCAGTTGCATGTGTGCACATAACATTGAGGCCGGTTGCCTAGTCACAGCGGAACACTGTGCTGCATCCTGGTCCCAGAGAGTAAACTACAGATGCTGACTCAGCCAAATCCCTCAGCTGCAGGCTGGAATTGGCCCCCAGGAGCACGATGTCTGACCCATATAACTCAACACTAGGTTCCACACAGTATCAGCATACATTAAATTTCATAGAACTTTACTTTACCAGCACTTCTGGTAACATCATGTCCTAACATGATAGCTGTGATACACTTGTATTCGGCCGTAGTTAAATATTGCACAAACACGTGCTTCTGAAGCAGCTAGTGAATAAATTGCCTGTCCTTACATGACCCGTGAACTCGCGAGGTCTCTTTGTTTATGCAGCTACTTTGTAATTTGTGAAATATACTGCAGCTTTCCTCATTTTAGTGAGCTCTTTTGTCCCTAAAGGAGATTTAAATTCCACATTGGCAATATACTGGTCAATTACACATACCCAGGAACACACACACACACAAACACAAAGGGTAGTCAAAAGTGCGATGGCCCGAGGCTTACTTGCCTGCAGCAACAGACCGCATGACCATCACTTCCCATTAACCTTCTCCAAAGAGAAGGGAGAGCACTGCAAAAAGACAAGACCTCAAGACTTTATATTTAGAGGTGTGCTGCTGAGACTGCTACATATCTGTTCTGTCTTTGTTCCACCTTGAGAGGAAGAGATTGCAGGCTAGCAGTAACCTGGCAACAGGTTAGGTAGTCTTCACTTATTGTGTGCTTTTTTAAACACACACACATATGTATATATATATTTTTTTTTTTTTATTTGACTGTATAACACAGTTGAGAAAGTTAGGTGAGCTCACTCACTCTGGCAAAATTGCTGCCCAGATTTGCTTTGGTCACTGGAGGTTAAAGACCTTTTCAAAGGTTTAACCTTTACTACATCTATGCCTAAAGTGCACTCATCTCCAGCATTCCCAAGACCTGCCCAACACCGATTTTTGGAAATCCTTTGGATCCAGTTTGTGTTTTTTAAAAATATGTGATTGTGCTTTAATATGAGACATGAAATGTTGTCAAGTGGAGTCAAAATTAAGCCAAAACAGTATAGTTACAGATATTATAATAATTGTATTCAGTGCCACTTTACCACAAAGATCTGGTAACATGTTACTGTCATTCAGAATTCCTGTTGATCATCAGACCAGGCAAAGAAATTATTTTTAAAAATCCTAGTCTTTTTGTTAGTGCTTTTCACCAACTAATGCTCACTAAAGATCAGAAAAATGGGTTTTCACACATCAAATGTTTCATGTTGTTTTAAAAATTCGGCCTAGATGAGCACGTCACATGTTTTATTTAGTTTTTTTTCCCTTTTTTTCAAATATGTTGGATGCTCATGTTCCCTTTATCTGGTTGATGAAAATAAATATTATTTCAACATCATTCAAGCTTGTAAAAGAGCATGTTTTTGTCTTTTTTTAAAGCAGCACAATGGTTCAATCAATCAAATCTTTATTGCAAACTAATGTTAATACAAATAAAAAACATAAACACAAAATCATTGAAAGCCATATTCACATGGAAACATATTAAGAAAATGTTGACCATTTCCCTTTTGAAAAGCAGTATGAAGAAGCAAGTATTTGTTAATATGTACCCCTGTATAGCTCAGTTTTTATATCTGTTTTGATGATACAATCTGAAATATATGTATCTGCTATAAGTATAGAGCCTAAGCATGAGCTCCTTTTTCCAAATCTCACACATGAAACTGGACATTTTGTTTATTTTTCTATTATTTATTAATTAATAGTTTTATAAAAAGGTGTATTTTTTCAGATTTGATTTTCCTGTAATTGCGTACGGCGATCAATATTCCACAGGTGACTAATTAGATCTGGAGCTGTGTGAATTGATGGCACAAGCTTTTAAAATCTGCTTTCACAGCGAGGGCACTTAAGTGTTGCAGTTCGAGTTTTGCCCGCGCCCGTAACGTTCTGTAAGGCACTGCTTGGGTAATATTGTTCTGAAGGGCTTCTTCCATGCTTCCAATCAATAATTCAAGGTGTTGCTTGAGCAGTGAGCAAACAGTAGATGGATCCTGAGCTATTTAGATAACATGACCTCCATTACATGATCACGAAGACATAAAGGTCATTGATTGGTGGGGAAACGTTAGTTACTGCCACAAGCTGGTTCTTCTGCAACCCCATCTTAGGCAATGAAGGGATACTGAATAGAGATTAGCGTCTACAGTTTCAGTTAATCAATGCAGGCCACTGCCACCAAAGATCAGTTACCACAAATGAAAAAGACAAATAAAATTAGTTAATACAAAAACACTGACTGGACATCCTAAGTGCACGTGACACTTAGCAGATATCACTGAACAGATGTATGGTGGTTTAATGTAAAAGCCTGTGTGTGTGCATCTTTCCATGCCAACTTTGATCAGAGCCCTGAAGGAAACAGTCATCTGGACACTGTAAGGGAAAGTTTGTGTTAATTGTTAAAACTAACACTGCGCAACCTGTACTGTGTTCTCCTGAGGTCTCTGTGGGCACAGCGGCAGCTGGCTCTATTTTGTTGTCAAATACAGGAAGGCAGGGAGGAGAAAAACACCATAAACTTGTATCAGTGGAGAGAGAGGACACTTGGTATTATTAATAGTAACAGACCCATGACAGTGAACAGAGAGTAGTCTGTGCGAGCTGCCTTTTATTTCAGCCACCCTCCCAAATACCCCACAACCTCCAACTTCTCTCCAACCCAGCATCTTATGAAATATGTACAACGCAAACAGAGGTGGGGCTGATGCGCGGACCTTCCTCCTCTATGACTAACCACTACACGTCCAGTACCATTACTTATTTATAAGGCATGGCGTGTAAGTGCCACAGTGGCCTCGCTCGCTTCCCCCACGCCATAAGGGCACTTTCATAACACCCTGTTTACATTTCAACCACCAAGAGAGGAGTGATAACAAAAAAGGATCTCCAATTAGTTACAGTGTCCAGAGCATGGCGAGACGCTGGCAGCGGTGAATGCTCTGATAAATATTTGTAATAAGTCATAGAGTCCTTTGGTTTGTACTGGGAATCATCCAAAGTTATTGAAGGAGATGAGTTGGAATACTTCTCTGTAAAATCTCATCTTAATTTTAAATTACGGTAAGGAAACTGCAAAAACAGCAGGGATTAGATCTAAAAGCATGAATGTATATTGCAGCTACAATAAGGGAACAAACTATGTAAGCGCAATTATGTTATTTCTTTTTCTTTGCCTTTTTTCAGGCTACGTCTTCTTCAAAATAGAAACAGATTGACATTTTTATGTTACAAACCAATACTACTACCAGGATTCAGTGCCATTACTACTATTCATGGCTTAAAATCATTTGGCAATGGCATTCATTTCAGTCTGTGTAATGGTTTAAAAGAGATGCACTACACACTGAAAGGAATTACAGATATTCAATAGCGGGATTCTCCTGATACACATGGATTGAATCGTAATTAAAAATCAATTCTGACAACATTATTATAGAAAATCCAATCAACACAGCATTCTTTTTAGCACAGAAACCACAAATGTGGGAGAAACTTGGTTTCTGAAGTAAAAAACAACAACAAAAAAACATTCACACTCAGTTGCATAGAGGCAGGTGGGAGGATTCATTGTCAGCAAGTAAACAAAGCGGTGTGACATGCCAGTACCCCTCCCCTCTGTTTCTGAAACACAATAAAGAATCAGATCAAATGCAGATTAAGAATGAGATACTTGTGGCATTTCATACACGCCCTAAAACTGTATGGATTAAAGGTTTTGCTAGCCTACGTGCTAGAGGACACCATTTGGTATACCTATATTCTTTTAGACTGTATTGTGGGCAATATGTAAGATATCAGGTCATTATAATGGATTACCAATCCAACAAGTTGATAGTACTTATCAAACAGGTTAAAGCAACAACTCTGCAGAAAAAAAAAAATTCTATAGGGCTCAACTATATGTTAGTCAAGTATATGTTAAAATAAATAAGCGAGGTATTTATGAGATAATATCTGAGCAAAAACTGAACATGTTGTGCATTTGTATACTGTACACATCAGTATGCAGGGTGCTTCTGTGTGCATTGTGAAAGCTAAGAATTCTCTTCTCCCTTATGGCAATGTAGGTCATATTTTCCTCCAACTCGGCCTCTTGTGTGCCTCAGCATGAGGCTAGCCCTGCTCCATCTCTGGATGCCACCAAACACAGAGTTGGCATAAACTCACGGGACACACACACATATGCAAGGCCACACAAACACCCTCCCACACACACACACGCACATTCTGACAGATGTGATGCCAGGCAGAGCTCAGACATGTTACCATACTGCACCGCTGTCTGGGACTTCCATTGCCACTGTATCCCCAAACCACTATCCTGCGCCATGCCTCATACATTCAGCCTTAGGCCAGGCCGGCCCTGCCCAGCTGTGTGTGATTCAGCGCGGACCTGGCTAACACAAGTCCATCCTCTATCCACACCAAGCACTTTATCCTTCTCCACATCTACCACACCCTGATCTCATCACTTGTCTCTGGATGAATGGGGGCTTGGGATTGACGGCAGGCTAGCCGCCTCCGTCCTTGCCACCGCCATCTGCTTGGTGAGCCCAAGGAAAGTGAGAGGAACGCTTGCGTGTGTTTGCCAGCCAGCCAGCTAGCCTTGCCGAGGGCTGTTGTGTCCAAAAACGCTGCGCCGTGCCATAGAACCTTAACTCACTGTCACAAGGCCGTCCAATGTGATTGATCTGGTCCATTTAGTCAGAGCAGCCAAATCTGGGGGAGGCCTGGTGCTCCTGTAGCCTCTTCAGCCCGCTTCATCCCACAATAGCCCTGACATCCCAACTAGCACAACACAAACACTAGAGCCCTGCCAGCTGGCCCACAGGCTGGACATGCTCTGCCTGCTTATCAGTTAACACACCACAGGCCTAAAACCAGGCTTACATGGGCGTCTACGGCTCAATTCTTCTGGCTGTCCTATTGAGGGGTAATTGAACTGAAATGAATCATAGTAAATGTTCATATTGCAATATGTTTTCAATCCATGATAATGACATTTTGTTGGAAATGGTATTTCATTTGATGTCAGAAGATCGGTGGCTCAGGAGGTTAAATGCAGTTTCATTTATTAGAAGCAGTCCAGTGCACTAACAGATTAATGCTCAAAGAGAAGCTTTTATCAGCTCTATAAAAAAAGACTGATTCACAAAGCACACTGTCGTTTATATTTCAACAAATGCATCTCCCAGAACATCCTTGATACATTTATTAAAGGCGGATGAAATTGAGTTCAGAGTGAATTAAAGAGGTCAGGAGTACAGGTCTCTGTGTGTATGTGTGTGTGGAGGGGGGTTGTTTTTTTTTGGAGGTTTTTTTTTTCATTTTACAAACCTAATATTATTTCCTGTCCTGCATATTTGCCTATCCTTATCCCTTTTATTAGATGGCTGGTACTCTGGATTTATTCACTCCAGGGAAGACATTACATTGGTGTTTAGTTACTATGAAAATGAGCTCCCTAGACACATAGGTCATGGCCACAGCCCTTCATCTAGTTGCTATTTGTGCTGTGTGTGTGTATTACATCACTTTGAAATGGGGCTAGCACAGAGCTCTCAGTGCTCCTTTTTTAACAGACTGTGAGCGTTATTTTTTGGGATCTACCCGCAGTTACAGTTGTCCTCGAAGTTCCAGCCACATAATGTGGTGTTATTTCTTTTTAGATGTCTGACTGCTTCGGAGGAATCTCTTCTCAAACTGCTGAACAGTACTCACTAAACAGAAAACGACTGTAGACTTACTGCGAACATCATGTGCGGTTTACTTGATTTGTGACATTAAGCTGAAACAAACAAAGCTTTAAGCTTTAATTGTGAGCGCTGAAGTGAGGCAAAGACACAGAGCTTTTAGATTCCAGAGGACTCGGAGGAGAAATGGATTCTATGTACTGCAAGCGCACTAAGTGAGTTTAAGAAACTCTGGGAAGTTGTTAGGAATATTGCATGTCCTCTCACCTTAATATTTAACAAGCGGAGAGCTTTTTCTCTGAAACTTTTCAGGATCCTTTGGTTCGCTGTGTATTTTTCTCATCTCACCAGATAACTGTTTCTGCCTCTCCCTCACTCTCTTACGTTCTTTCTTTGCTATTTCTGTGTTGCATTTACAGCAGCAGAAGGTATTCTTTGCATCAGACCTGGGGTAAAAAGGCCAAAAGAGAAAGGTTTGTCCATGTGGCACTGCCTGGTCATGAAGATGTGATGTATATATACATATATTTTTTAACAGAGTGAATTCATTTGATCCTGGACAGTATTTTACGGTAATTCTCATTGTCTGTGATACTTACACTGAATTTGAAGGCACACTGTGGTGAAACAACCTAAGCAAACTCCTTATCTGACTGAGGCATTTGGCACAGAAGTCTGTGAGCTGTCCAAAGACCACCATGGGAACTTTACTGATGGGGGGGTGGGGTTGGCTGGAAAGATTGTGGGAGTGTAGTGACAGTTGGGGGACTTTTCTCGTGTGAAATGAGCCCAGCCATTTCATAGAAAAACACACCACTACAAACAAAGAGCATCCATGGCCTGATAATAAGGCAATCTGAAGTAGATCGTTTAAAAGTAGTCTATATACACCCTCCTGCCCCCAACCCACCCCTTTTTTGTGCATGCCTCCATTCGTAATTGTAGCCAAGATAATTAAAGAATTCTTTCCTTAATTCCCCAGAATATAATCATGACAGTTTCACAACCGGCAAGGTAATATGATCTCATATTTTTGTTTAGTGGTGCTAACCGTGTTGCAAAGTAGTTTTAACCGTGTCTCCAATGGTGACATCTCATCATGGCACAGTATGAAATGGTCCTGAAGTTGAATAAGACTCAAACAAAAGCGTGAGGGAATTAGTATTTGCGAGGCACATTTCCAGAAAGTGTTTATGTTCTTCTTACAGCCTTTCTCTGGCAGAAGCGATTACATGAACGTCTCCTACTTATTTGTTTTCATCTGAACATTTGGCTGAGGGGTTTATCCATCTTGACAAGCACATAATATGGCTTTTGGTGCTGTGAGGAAGAAGACGGCAGAGAACGGAGGAGAGAGAGGGGAGAAAATGTGGAAGTTAAAACAGAGGCTCTGTGATGGGGTTTTTATCACTTTCCTTGCTTTTCCCTTCCTTTCTTTAACAACATGCTTAACTCCCCAAAGATGTGTTGAAAGATCACAATAATCCCCTCGAAATGACATTAGTCCTCACTCTCCTCTTTGAGTAGGTGGAATGTATCTGAGCCAAATTACTGAAGACACTCTAGGGTGTTGGGAACGATGTGATAAACATATAAAGTTCCCAATGTAATTTGATTAAGTCTAAAAAGTATAAATATGGTATCTGCTCAACATTTCCATGCTAAGCCTATTAGAAGCTCTACAGTAAATAAAATTTAGTCCACATGATAGCTGACTTGACTTGAAGTAAAAACGTATCCTATCAAATAGTTAAGATTTCTTAAACTTTTCATTATCCACTGCTGGTCGCTCTATTTTTATAGGAAAATCTCCAGCAGAAAAAAAAGGTTGTCATTATTACACAGGGGGAAAAAACTGCCAAAGGTAAATTCTTTGATCACACTAAATGAAGAATTTATCAAAGTGCTGTTCCTGTTCTTTGTTGCGTTCTATAGGCTGCCCCCCACACCCACCTCCCCACTACCAGCCACAGGAGATCACAAATCAAAATATTACCGGCTGAAAAAAGGAAAACATGTGATTGTCTGGCTGGATTGTCCTCGCACACTATCTTAAGCCCTTTGACACGACTTGAAGCAAACTTCAAAATGGAACATTACAGAATATGGACCTCTCCCTGCACCAGTGCTGCATTTTGAACATTGCAGAAAGAGCACCAAAGTGCTTATTTCTGCTCCATCAACTTGGGAGCCTGGAAGGCTGGAATGGAGTGCTCAGCTCCAAAAATTGCTGCCAAGATACGCCACTGACTTTTCAACCAGCTTTCACTCATAACAGCCTAATACAGGACTGGAAAGGAGGGGCTATTTTATGACCAAAATATTGTGGTTCAAACTCTACCTTCCCCTTATATTATTTATTTACTTATTTCTCTCTCTCTCTTTCTCTCTCTCTAACTATCTATCTATCTATCTATCTATAACTTTTTTTTATGTCCTATTGGTGTGTGCATACAGTGTTTGCAGCCTGTGTGTAGCTGTCTGTTTGCTGATTCCCTGTGTGAAGTGTTGGATAATTAGCTGGCTTATCAGCCAGGGACATGGGCAGTCTCTTCACCAATGACAGTTCATGGAGCCCAGCACCTGAAGGAGGCTGGAGAAAAGGAGAAGGTGGGATGATAAGGCCGCAGGAGGAGAGACAAGGAGGGGAGAGAGACAGAGAAAGAGAGAGAGAGCGCAAGAGAGGGAAGGAGTAAAAAGGAGAGTGAGAACAGGGCAGAGGAAGGTGTGGGGGGTAGAGAAGCAGACAAAACCTGAAAGAGAGAAATGAGATGAGGAGCCAGACAGAGGAGTAGACAGAGAGATGGAGCAGTTAAAAAGGGGGAGACAGTTAGGCCCCGCAAGGACAGAGCAGCTGCTCCGGCCTATCAGCTCTTCCACGAGACCTCGGCGCTCATTAGCATAAATTCAAATGACAAATGTGGCCCGCTTTGGCAAAGACTAATTAATTCACGGAGGGGGGAAACTCACCAGAGTAAGAATTCAAATCACTCAATGCCACGGGCCTGTACAAGTGTTAAGAGGGAGTGTGTTGAGCTCCATTGTGTTTTGAAATTACTACAGTTCCTCGCATGTCCTGAAAAGGTTACAGATTTAATGTCAGTGTTTTGCCTGCGCCTGACGATTTAAAAAAATTTTTTTTTATTTATTTAGGTTGGGCACTAACATTTCGGAAAAGTTTAAGTTTTTTAAGGAGCAATGCTGCTTTTTGTAAATATTCCATATTTATATGGCATGTGTGGGTGGGTGTGATTTGGTTGATTAGACTGACTGGTCTTTTCACACACACACACACACACACACACACACACACACACACACACACACACACACACAAACACTCAGTAGTTCCTGATTTATAGCAGGGAACAATGGACTGGAAAAGATTGCTTGTACTGAAGTGAGGGCAGGCTGTGTGGCCTGGAAAAGATGGGGAAAGAATAAGTGCTCCCCCTTGTGTTCAGCACATATATTTCTACTTTTACTCCTGCCTCACTCTGTGGGACAGTGCAACACTCCCAGTCCCATTAGTAAAAAATATAGAGTTTGCACTCAGTCATTATGGATACCTGCACAAAGTTTCGTTAACAAGCTTATCATTCTCAAGGTATGTGTGCAAATTAAATCAATCCAATATGCCGGCATGTGTTCTAAATGATGTGTTTCAATGACCGTGCAGATACAGGCCCCAGCTTCTGTTATCTTTCAATCTGCTTTGTTTTCCATTTTACAGAAGGCTTAACTGTCCTGAACATCTGGCTCTCATCAAGTCCAGGTGTTCCTGTAACCGTGTGAATGTGTGTAAGTGTGTGCGCGTGTGTTTGTGTGTTTGCCTCTTCATATTTTGCGTTTCAGTTTCTCTACCTGCTTACACCTCTGTCTTTTCCTTTCTTTTCCTTCATACTCTGAAAACACACTGAGCTCAGCCAGGTGCAACCGTTTTTCTCACCAAATGCCTTGTTAAAGACCCCACAACGGTTGCCCAAGAGCGCTCTCTGCTAAACCAGACTCTTCCTGCACCATAATTACATCAAAACAGAACATGTTGTGCAGTGTGGGGACTATTTATACATCTACATTTAGAGCCAGTTTTCGCTCTTTCTGCTTCCAAGGAACATCCTTTCAGTGACTACAGTGTCTACACACCGTGTGTGTGTGTGTGTGTGTGTGTGTGTGTGTGTGTGTGTGTGTGTGTGTGTGTGTGTGTGTGTGAGAGAGAGAGAGAAAGAGAGAGAGAGAGAGAGAGAGAGAGAGAGACTGTGTGTGTGCTAAGGGGTGTAAATGGGTGGTGGTTGGCAGGGTTGATGTTATTCTCCAGGTGGCACACAGAGGCCCCAGTTGCTGCTGCCCATTACAAATTACTCCAAGATTCATACACCTGTAAAAAACATCACATCTTGACCAAAACACTGAAAGTATGCAGTACTCTTTTTGCTTGACAGTGGCAGACAGCTAGAACTATTTCAAGCCAATGCTATAACCAACTGTTCATTCAAAAGCAATCATTCAGGCAAAACCACAACTATTATGGGCCTACTATTCATATCTTTGTATGAGGCCATCACAATTTCCATGCTAGCTTCATATGTACTATGATTGCTCTCTGGTTTAAACTACAGAATGGTCTTTGTTGGAGAGATCTCCTAACCGTGCAATATTCCAGCCTCTAATGGGCAATTACACTGTAGGCCTAGTCATTTATTTATTTAATACTATCGTTGCCATGACGATAATGTTTGCCCCATTCATGCGAGCGCGCTTTCATTGAGAATTTACGTTCACTTCCAAAATCTCCAGAATCGCAGAGAAAAATTACTTTAGTTTTTGTCATAGGAAGACATCACCTACAAAGCAAATTCAAATATCGTTTTTCGAGCATGTTTTCGTTCACCCAAAGAAGAAAAAGAAATTATAATTATAATGGATTATACTGCAAAATAATTGCTGTATTCCTTATAAAATCACATATAATAAGTTCTGGCCCAGACATTGCCCAGCAGGGCTCTACACGAGAGCTTAAATGTCCTACTTACAAGCAGCACTCTTGCCTAAACCAATTTTAAGATTTTCAGTAGCGAGAATGTATATGCTTATTTTCGATGCAATACCCAAGTGAGGTCAACTGTGAATAAGGTCCACAGGTCATTTCGTGACGTAATCCGGAGTTGAGTCAAACTAAAAATGAAAGTGTCAAAGCACATGTAAGGTAACTCAAATACCCTCAAAATAGCCACAGTAAAACTGTCATCTTACAGAACTAACCAAAGAAAAGAAAAATATTATAAGAAAGCAGTATCTGTATGACAGAGTTGCAGTAAGGTGTATCAGCAGGTTGTGGAGCTTTACAAAGGAATGTAACTAGGAAAGTGGTTTTTTGAAAGAATATAAAATATGGACATATTTAATAGCCACATATGTACATTTCACTGTCTGTGTGTTGCAGGAAGTTGTTAAATACATGCATTCGTCAGATTAATTTTTTGGGATATATTGCATCCAAGAAGACCAAGGCTTACACATTCAACCTGTCAGCTTTGAAGAGTCATGGACGTTAACTTTGATAGGTCATCCACTGACCCACTCTCACATCACTGATAATTCTTCAATTCCCTTCAGCTACAGAGTGTGAGAGAGAGAGAGCTAATAAGCCCCACCAAAACTCACATCTATTATTATTAATCACACTTAAAAGTCTGAAATTCACCCATGATGACTAATTTTATGAGAGCAAATGTGTCACAGTCATTTTTGACTGGCAAGATATTGTTATTTGGTTATGCAACATATTAATTGGCATGGGTCACCAAACGTTATGCAGACATTAATGTAAGCTTCATGTACTGTCACGATTCATTAAATCGATTTTCGATGACGATTTCGATATTAACTGTCCCTCGCACCCTGATTCCACAGTGTGTGTGTCTAAGCTCAAGACTAACATATGACTAATGCACCTTGCCATACCTTGCTGACGCACATAGAGCAGAGAGGAAGGGAGTAGAGGAGTCACGGGAGGAAATGGTTTCATGGCTGAGCTGCCTGTTTGTATTAGTGTATCTGAAACGGGGATCGTCTACTAGCAGTCTGACATGGTGTTGCTCTCGCCTTTGGCATGCATCCATCCCTTCAGACTGACACACATGCACACACAACCCCGAGTCACACATAAAATCACACACAGGCACGGACGCGCACAGTGACATGCGGAAACGCACATCGTGCATTTAGCTTGCCTTCCTCCGACCTCCCCGCTGTGCCTGACACAGCACCCATGATCCTTTGCCTCGCGGGTTGTGAGCTGTCAGAGTGACAGGGCATGAGGAGTCTGACATGTGACGCCGTGAGACAGGATCAAATGTGTCATCATCTCCTCAAACAGAAAAAAACAACAAAAAACCAAAAAAAACAAAGAGATGAGAAACTCTTTTCTGCAACATAAGCTTATTTTTGTCAGTAATATCACAGCCAGCTCTGGGTTTTTTTTTTATCTAGTTTAATTCTTTCATCTATGCTGAAGATTTAAGTTCTTTTTCTTCTCTGGGGTCAGGCAGAGGGAGGGCACACTTTCCAGTAACAAAGAAATGTCAAACGAGCACTGTTTTGGACAAGGCACAGAGTTATGTAACAATAATTTAAGTTGCAGTATTAAAAAGAAATGAAATCAGTGAAAACACCACATATTTGATGAGAAAAGTAGCTCAATAAATATGCAGAGTGAGCAGACTGAGTTGTTAATATTTGACAAGCGCACACACACACACACACATGGTTTCACTAGCTCAGTCCAGTCTGTCCTAGGCCGTCCAGGTCTCTGCTGTGTCGGTAGACCACACATCCACATCAGCCCTTTATTGTTCCTTCCACTGTGGTAATGGAAACCAAGTCAATGTGGCACGAAGCAGTAGGAAGTGGTGGCCAGAGGACGTGGGCCCCGGGCCTTGCATGGCCCCTTCATGGTTGGCATCTCTCTATATATACACACACACACACACACACACACACACACACACACACACACACACACACACACACACACACATTTTCACATACACATTACTGCACACATTTTTCACACCACATTTCCAGCCTTCCCGGGATTTGACACACTCATATATGAGGGAGATAGTCAAGCCACACCATAGTGAAAACACACGCCGTACCCACCTCTGCATCCTTTCAAATGGTAGGAAATCCTGGACATGCCGAGCACATTTAGAAAAATGCTTGTGGTTTGGGAGAAATTGGAATCACTTCATTCCCAAAGTAACGTGATGCTGGTTATATTAAAAAATGAAGGGGGTTCCATATGGAAGCCATCACGGACCTCGTGCATGCACATACAAATGAAAAGAACCCCATCCCAGCTGCTAATGAGGGTGACTGTGACGTTTTTATGTTGTTATCCTTCTGTGTGGCTAAAGTAATGGCTATATGGATGGGATGTTTCATCCACACTTGCATGGGGGGTCTAGGCATTTTTGCTACAGCCTAAACACATTTTTTTAGTCATTTTAGCCTTGGAATAACAGTATCACCTCTACATTTGACAGGTAGGCTTTTTGTGGTTGGTTAGCAAGTTGGATTTATTTACTTTAAAAGACTTGCAGGAGGAGCCGAATTAATATAACGTGGCTGGTGTTTACAGTGAGGAGCAAACAGCAGTGGTTCATCTGAGGAATGCGTAATAGAATAGGAGACGGGCTTTCATTTCCATGTTGCAGAGGTCTAGTAAAATCAAAACAGCGTGATGAGAATGCTGTTTTTTTTTTATCTTGGCGATCCTTTAGTGTGGCCTTAATTGATCTGTCTGTGAACAAAGAGATGTTAGATGTTATGGCAATGATTGTGTGAGTTCTGGTTGGAGTTAGTATGCACGTGACAGACGCAGTGCATGTCTATTTGTGCATCTGTGCATGTACTTGCATGCTCCGGTGCTATCAGTCTTCGTCAGGACCCTGCCCGGGTGTGTGAAGGTTTGTCTCCCAGTGTTGTTGCAGCCTGTGTAATCATGGTATTAATTATTAGCTGTTTGCTCTCCATCATCTACCTCCCTTGGGGCGGGCACCGTGCCTGGGCTGCCAAGGGCTGGCACTGGATGTCTCTTCCACTATAAATCTGCACGGTTAACATCACAGTCAGTGGAACAGCAAAGTGTTCTATATACGTTGTATAGACATTATGCAGAGTGAAATAATTGGAAGTGGATGGATTAATATTGTTTAAAAGTTAATCAAACATTATGTTTTTGTAGTCCTTTGTCACTGGTACTTTTCTTGGTTGAATCATGCAGTTCAGCCAGGAAATAAACACTGCGTCCCTTTGGGACTAGCCTAAATGGTGTGAGAAAAGATGTCTCACATTATCCTGCCTGGTGTCCTTAGGCCAGGTTGTGAATTAGTCTCTATCTGATCTCATATGTGTCCTTTTCTCTCACTGCCACCGGCATAACTCCATCACTTGTTAAAACACACACACACGCGCGCGTGTATGTACATTTGTCTCTTTCAAAACCTACCATCGGCATTGCTCTTTCAGAGATACTTGTGAAATGAATTGTCTGAAAGAAAGTCACAGCATCTGGCAGCGATTGTGGTGCCAAAGGCAATGTGTCTGAAACCCAGAGTGGATATGTGTGTGCGCGTGTCAGCCACCAAAGGGACAGGGATTTTCACCCCTGTTAGTCTTTAGGGTAAGAGACAGCTCACCCCGTCATTGACCTCCAGGATCTTGCCCGCACTTTTATGTCTACCGATTACAATTTAGTCCCCAGTTTAAGGTCATAATTCTTATTGATAACAATTCTTTATTCTTCAACCAACTGCCAACACTACTCTGGATATGACTGTGTGCACAATCACAAATTATCCTTAAACCACTCATTCCATGGATTTAAAGCGATTTAGAAAACCTGAAGTTATCACTTAACTTTGCCAGTTTTGCTTTAGTTGCCTTTCATGTGTAGTGTTTCGCCTTTCCCTTTAAAAACAGTGATAGCCATAAAGACCACAAAAGATCATTTTAGAAAAACACATTTTATGTCAGTTTATTGAATGGAAACATAAATGATCAGGAAGAATAAAGACCCAATAAATCTAGACCAGAGAAAGAAAGATTTCTTCTGGAACCAAAGCACAGTTATTAAAAAAATACTTATGGTTTTCAGAGAAACAACAGCTTCTCATTGTTCAGGGTAACAGCTTGAAGATGAGGTAAGAGATTTAGACGTGCCTGTTGCTAGATTCAAAGCATGTTTTTCCTCTTTTGAATCAGTAAAATAAAGCATTTGTAGATTCTGTTGCATTAATTAACAACTACCAATGTTCCCCTGTGGTTTCCATCCACTTTGAAGATTCCTTCACAATAGACTGAGAGATTTAACCATTTATAAACTGAAGAGGGGGGAAAAATCTCTGTGATTGGATCACAATGCCACATGTTGGCTGATTGCAAGCGCAGGAATTGTATCGTAAAAGCAAAAACCGCCTCTCGGGAATCACGTCAGGAAAAATCCTGATGTGGAAATGCTGCCAACTAGTTTTCACCAATGATTGTTAAAAAGAGATTTTGTTTTTCTTTAAATCCATTTCTGCAATTTTTTTGCTTCAAGACTGAGAGATGTTCTAATCCTCTGTTCATTGTTAGGGTTGTGTGGGACTGGCCGAGGAAAATAGCTTTTGATGGCAATGGAAGGGATACGGAGCTTTGCCAAAGAGGGCTTCAGAAGTTAATGGGCCGGTTTCTATGCTGACAGTAAAATCTTGGCTGGAGCCATCATTAGCTTCCGAGGCGTTATCTACTTCAGCGGTTTTGAAGATTATCTTTAAAGGGAAAACAGAAAATGACAATGTCAAGAACAAGAGACGAGTTTAAAAGCAAAGGTTTAATCAAGACTTAAGCCAGATGGAATTATCACCAAGCTAAAGCTGATTTATGTTGGATAACAGTTTGGAGAAATTCTTCCTAGATAACTGCTGTAGCCTTGAAACTGTCTCAAAAGCAAACTGCATCAGTTGGATTCACGTCTTCTTCTCTTTTTTTGATACACCACCATGCTAGCTATCTATTCCCAATGTGTAATGTTTGATCCACTCATATAAAATGTTGCTTACACTGATTGTTTGACCTAAAGAACAAAGAACCACAAAGAAAGTGAAACCCATTTTCTCAGTGAGGGCTCATGCATGCTTGCACCTACAAATACTGATCTTTATTTCAGCAAGGGACGAGGAAAACCAGGAGCTTCTTAAGTATTTTAAGAATAAAACTGCATGCCTGAGCTCCGCTAAAACCTTTACCAAAGCAGAGGACAATAGGGACTGTTTGCTTCACAGCACTTTGGAGAAGGGAAGATCTGAACATGCAGTTTTCTTACCCAAAGACTGTTAAGGTAACTTGAAGCCTCGAGGAGAGAGGGGGTGACCCCATCCTTTACGCTTCCTACTGCAGAAAACTCAGCCAAAAAGAAAAAGAAAGTCACCCAGGTGTTTACAGTTAGGATGAAGAAGGTAGGATGGAGGGTTTTTTTGTCTCATGTTAACTGACACCACTTTCAAACATAATTAATTACAAAAAGTTGAAGATAACAGTGGTGAGGGCTACGGGCTCGCCTCCGAAATCTGAACTAAAAGCAGTGAACGCGCACATTTTTTGTAAACGTATGCGTACCCACGCTTATGCGCCTCCATCGCTGTGCGCGTGTGCTCGCTATCCTCCCCTTACAAGTAACTCAGGGGTCGCCAGAATCAGCTTCGGAACAGAAACACAACCAACAGGCCACGAGCCATCAGCAGCCAGGTCAGATTAGGTTTCTGTCGTTGGCAATGTGCTGATAACGCTACAGTGAGTGGCACTTCCCTACCGCCATTTCACCTCAGCCGTCCCACACTCGTCAGTCCTCGACCGGTCAGATAGGGTCTGTCAGTTAAATAACAGATAAAGGAAAGGGAATGTAGGGGTGGTGGGGATTGGAGGGGGGGTGCTTTAGCACCTTACTCAAAGGGGTTTTGTTAGTGATGAGGGTCACAGAAGGAAGGAACAGCCTAAAGACAAAGGGGAAGGGAAAGTTTGACTGGCACATTAGCCGGTGTCTCCCTATCAATCTCCTTAATCTTAAGAGACAAGGGATATCTTGAGTTGTGGGGATGACCATGAGAACAGGGATCTGGCAACACGAGAGAATTGGGGGCGCAACTGTCTCAATTGATTTGCTCTTACATTCTCTGCGCACAGATGCCCTCTCGCTCTGAGTTTATCTCCCACTCTGTGCCTGTTTATCTCTCTCATGCATATGACTGTAAAATTATATACATTGGCATTACACTATGTATCCATTTTTACTCATTTTACTGCAGCTTTAAAACTTTTACTTTTTTTTCTGTCTCACGGTTTTGCTCATTTCAGGTTTTCATGGTTTTGTCCTTGTAAACCAATTAGTATTTCATAAGAGGCTCATCACCCTTTCACACATATCACTGATGATTAGCCTTCTGGGATAACTTCAGCAGAATAGTCTCCTGGATAGATTTAGTCAGTCTGTCAACAGGCATCAGTTCAAGCAGGATGAGACCCATGTCAAACATTACCTCTCTATTTCAGAACAGAGGCACATCTGCCAAACGCTGTTATTGAACTGGCACTACAAGACCGTAACCTAGCCCCCCATAAATATTAAAGGTGTATGGTTAAAAAATATTAATGTCAAATTCAATCAATCATTATTACCCTAGGGGAAAATCCTGTTTAAGGTGTAGAAGCATTAGCAATTTTTAGCTTTGGAAACATCAGGATATCCCACTTCTAAACTGTGTGTAACAATGAGCCCCCTCTCTGCCTGTCAAAATATTTTGCCTTTTGTCCTGAGGAATCTGTTCATTTCACTGAGCTCTCTTTCAAAAATGCTGTCACTGACAAATTGGAAAAGGCAATGTCTCCACCTATAGGTGCAAATATAGCACTGCTACAACCATTTTTTGTTGTTGTTCTTTAATAATCAGGGCACAGTATGTGTGATGGAAATACTTGCATATTAAAATATCCCCAACACTAAATGCTTAAAGAAATAAAAACTTTTAAAAAAAATTGCAATTTTCATGAAGTTCTGCTGTTACAATTTGCTATTTAGATATTAATGTGTTCTTACATGAGAATGAATGTGATTTTTGCAAGACTGATGTTGGTGTCAAGTTGTTTTGGCTGCAAGTATACCGTATGATGGCCAGTAAACTGTGTGTTATTGTTGTGTTTATACAATGTCGAGGCATTTTTTAAAATCCTTTTTTAAGAAAAGTGCTTGAATTCTGAAAAAGAATAACTACATTTTCCCGATACTTAAAAAAGGCTTTAGCTGTAAAATATTATCAATGCTGCATATTAATATTATTTAAAGAAAGAGACAGTTAACAATAAAGAGAGTAACCACTGTATTTTGATTGTTTGAAACAGTAAAAGTGAAGAAATAAGCAGGAGACAAACTTTTAAAGATAGTTTTGTTTGTAGATGCTATGTAAGTTTGGAGTAAATACAAAATAAAAGAGCATTAAACAAGCATACAACATACAAACATATAAACAAGGATAGAAAAAGGACTTTTTTTACATTATTATATACAGTGTAGAGTATAATGATATTAAAGAGGATTAAACCTGGAAGATGTTTCAGATCATCTTTGTGTTGGTATAACGCAATAATTTGTTAATATCTAGGCAAATAAAAGACAAGCTATAATCACAAAAAGCATGGGAGGAGATCACCATATGAACAAAATATAGCCCAATTTAAAATATAGTTATTATTTTTTTATCGTTTGCTATACCTCAGTTCTGGTTTGGGTAATTTAACTGTGCGCTGAGACTTTCAGAAACAAACGCCATGCTACAAAATAACTCAGGGAATACAGGAGGATGATTATAAGACGATGTCTGATACATGTATACAAATGGCGAGCAGAGTGAAATGCTTGTTATATGCGTGGATCAAAAAGGAGACTATACACTATAAAAATCTGTTTGTGTTTCTTTGACAAAAAAAAAAAAGTTTGTGATCATTTGTCATTGTGATCTGATCTCTCCCACCAACATTTCTACTGCATCTCAAAAGGAAATAAGTTATTTTGGTGTAAGAGAAGGTCTTCTCTATTTTATCCGAGAAAATGAGGCTGGGTAATTTCTGCACACTTGTGAGAATTTTTGTTTTCCTCAAAAACATCAAAATCGTGAGTTACACTTTTCTTTTTTGCTCCCTACAAAACAGGGATCCTCGTGTTTCTTTATTCTTCCAACAAAATAGAGAGTACAAAGTTTCAGTGGGAGGATTAAGTTAAAAAAAACACGCATTAACGTGAGGGAAGATGGCGTCCCTGAGTGTGTGTCTATGTGTGTCTGTATCTTTGTCCTAGCGTGTGTCTGCCTGACTATATGGTCTCCACATAATTGGCAGGAAATAAGCCCTGACGTCCGTCTTTGCTCCATCCCCTCCACCAGGCTTTGTCCACCGTCTCCACGTCCGTGATGATGTCACCCGGTTCAAAGGAGATCTCAGATTCGTCCTCTGTGAAGAACAACAAAATAACACAGTGAAGATCTGATAATCACAGTGTAATTATCGTGAATGGAGGCACTTTATGTTCCCATGCATGCCGATTATCCTCTGAAAGGCAGCTTACCTGCCTGGTAGTCGTAAAGAGCTCGGACGCATATCTGTTGCTCGGCTAAAACCTGAAGTGGAAAGGAAAACGGAGCAGAGGAAGACTATAATCAGAAAATATATTTCATGTTTAACTACAATTCAGAAGATTGAATAAAGCAAAAAAAAAAGAAAATCATGAACTTTCATGAAAACTTTCTCATATGAACTTTCATTTTATATGTTTTTTTTTTCTTTTTTACTTGTTTTTAACAATTCAAATGAAAAGGTCAAAATCATCTGTGGGTCTGCGCTACTAGCAAGTATTGGATGATAAATAACATACCTCAACTTCAAAAACTATAAAAAAACCATCACTGAACAGCTTCCATGTTATTTTACTATGATTTTCCCTTTCTTATTTTTATTACGTTATTATTATTATTTCCCAAAAAATGCACAAACGTCCTCCTGTTGAAGTAATGCTTGTTCTAAACTGTACCACCCATATGGCGTTCCATACAATTTACACAGTAGACTTGTTCTTTTGTGGCATTCAGTGACACAATTAAAACAGTCCTCATCACTTGTAGAGATGACATCATACAATATAGTTTGAATTTAAAAAAAAAATTAATTACATAAACAGGTTTTGTGGGCTTTGCATTAGCAATATTATTGTCTGCGTGTCTGTGGACAAAACACCTCTTTTCCATTTTCTGAGATCTCTTGCTTCTCATCTTCATTGATGTCGTCCTCCTCTGCAGTGCCGTGGAGACTGTAGCACGTAGTCACCTCTGAAGTGCTGAATTCAGCTTCAGATGGATTCACACATTGCACTGAGGAAGATCAGTGTGAAAATCACTCGTTATTTCAACTGGTGCGCTCATGTGATATCAAAAAAAACAAAAGCATTGTTTGAACCGTCACTGGTTGCCCGACCTATGCCATTATGCTCCGCTGTGTCATCTCCCAGTCCGATCCCGTTGCTCGACAGTGTTACGGTCTCATGTTCGATTCCTTGACAAACTGGTTCGGCATCTAAAAGATTGGTTTGTTAATGTTAAAGTATCATTTTCAGAAAACTGCAGCATTGCATTTAGAAATAATGACACTGTAACAATCCACTTTAAAAAAGGTTTCTGTAAGAAGCTGAGGGCTACCTGCAACTGCTGAGTCTTCCTGTTTCTCTGAAAGCTCAGCAGTGGGCTGACTGTCTTCTGACTGATTATTCTTCTCTCCATTTTCCTTTGTCTCCTCTTCATCCGTTTCTATCTCAGCTGGTTCCTCGATTGATGCTGGCTCAGTTTCCTCTTTTAATTCTTCCATCACCTCCTCCTCCTTGTCCTCCTTCTCATGGTCCTCCTGTTCTTCCTGTTCTTCCTCCTCTTTTTCTTTTTCTTCTCCTTCTTCTTCTTCTTCTTCCTCCTCTATTTCTATCAGGGCTGGTTCTGTGGTGACAGCAAAAGGCTCTGGTTTTGTTTCAGGATTATCTTCCTCCTGCTCCTCCATATCCTCTTCCTCATCCTCCTCCACCAGCACAGCCTGTACTTTGTAGCCAGTGTCTGAGACCAGCTCAGTGTGCACATGACTGGCTGTGTTGAGGTCTGTGGATTAGAAAATTATAAAGCTATAAATGCACACAAAAAAACAAAACAACATCAGTGTATTAATAAGCATGCATGTTTGTAAAGTGCACATTGAGGGTATGTGTAATCATCATTTCTGTTTCACAAGCCATTGGTTAACAGTCCCTGGGCTGATTTACAGCAGTATGTGGAGTAGCTTTTGCAATAAGTACCAATGAAAGTTTCCTGCACGCTAAACCATTAATGACTTTGAAGGACATGTTTTAAACAGATAAATATGTTTCTTCTTAATTTTGCATCTTCCTAAATATTCTTCTTGCTTGTCAGTATTTTCCTCCAGAAAAGGTATGGTACAAAGAAAGTGAAATATATCTGACTGCATCATGTTTCACCCTACCACTGTTTGGCTGTGGAGTCTCATTAAGAGGAGCTCCTGGAGCCTCTGAATTCAGAAGAGGCTTGGAGTGCAAAGCTGATTCGTCAGGCTGGGTGTCTGGCTGTGCCTCACAGGGGTTGACATTTGCTAAAGTGGGGGGCAAATAAGTCAAGAGACTAGGTGATGCTGGAGGTGCAGAAGGTTCTGTTGGAGATGTAGTTTTGGGTTCATCTGCAGCCTGGTTATTAGTTTGTGGAATGCTAGGAAGAGGTGAAACTGGAGGGACAGGACGAAGAGGAGACAGGGGCGGTGACGTGGGCGCTCTGGGCTTCTGCGGAGCTGCAGCGAGGCAGAAATTAGGGCTTATGGGGGGGGAGACGGCACGGTAAATGGGGGAAGGAGGAGCCCGGTAAAAGGGGGAGACCAGGGGAGAACTGCGAGGGGAGGATGCTGCACTCTCTTCTGCTTTTGAGAAGATGAAGGCTGTGTCTGTCAGGCTCCGCTGGTATCGTCTGAACGGTCTGCCTGGGTAGAAAGAAAAAAAAAACTGGTGTTAGAAGGTAAAACATGAAAAACACGTTTTATAACAAACAAAACTTGAAAGTGGATGCACTGAAATCTAGGGCTTATTCTTGTGTTTGTATAACCATGTCTGCTACTTCGGGCGAATACGTGATAGAATCGCTTTCTTTTGAAGCTCTTACCAGTGCGGGAGGATCCAGGGCTGGTGGGACTTTGTGACGATGATGATGACAGCTGCCGAAAGAACTCCCTGGGGTTCATGGAGCGTTGGGATACTAGCGCTGCTGCCTCCTGCCATTCAAGTAAAATACAGTAAGCATTTTCAATATCTTAACCATTTCCTTTGACTTTTTCCAGTCCAGCGGTGTAGTGCCAACATGTACACATGTGTGCACTTAGTTGGGTTAGTGCTACTTCAGCGCAAGATTTAGTAGAGCTACGTGCATCTTTATATTAGTACAAGAATCACTTACTGCTGCTTTCTCTATAGATTCACTCCGTCTGAGACGAGCCCTCATGTCTTCCTCGTGCTCCCTCTGCTGCTGCTCCTGTCAGTGCAAAAACACACATGCAATCATGTTTACGTGCTTGCTGTAAGGGCCAGCTTATGGGCTGCAGCATAAAATAGAGGCTGGAGGCGCTTGAGTTTGCAAAAGTGAGAATTTCATGTAAATAACTAAGTGACAGTGAGTATGAGCTCCAGCAGCAAAAGAGTGGAAGGTGTGCAAACCTCTGCAGGCATGCCTTTTTATCCACACCTTCTCAGTTGCGTACAACTGAAAGACAATCAAGCACTTAGACTTCAAGGCCAGTAGGGGTTGCAGAGAGGCAAAACATCAAATAAGCATTTCAAAGCTTTTATCTCTTTATGAAGGTACGACTAATAAAAAAAAAAAGAGTAACAGGAAGGCGGAACACTGTTGTTGTGTCAGACAATGTGAAACTTAGATTGTGAGCTATCATTAACGCCCAGCCAGAAATCATCACTACTCTCTCTTCTTACTTTATATTGTGCTTTATATTGTGAGATAATGACCATACAATAATAGAGACAGCCCCAAAAATCGGGTGACCCCCCTACGAGTGGCAGTGGAAAGGAAAAACTCCCTTTTAACAGGAAGAAACCTGCAGAACCAGCCTCAAAGCGGAGCAGGCATCTTCTCCGAATAACTGGGCATGAGGGGAGCTAAATAGTTTAAAATAAACACTGTGGAAGAGAGCCAGAGATGACTAATAACTCATGATTAAATGCAGAGCCGTGTATAAACAGAGTGAGTGAAGAAGAAACAAATAGCCCGTCATGGGAAGCCCCCAGCAGCCGAGGCCTATTGCAGTGCAACTAAGGGAGGGTTCAGGGTCCAGTTCCTGATCCAGCACTAATTATGTGCTTTGTCAAAAGGGAAACTTTTAAGCCTAATCTTAAAAATTTTGTAAGCAGCCTAAACTCGCACATCCTCAAATAAAGACCAAAGGGAGACTCTGTACTCTCTTTCAGTATTGCACAGGGCCATTTTCAGTTACAGTAGCATTGCTAAGATGCAATTTGAAAACTTCATATTCATAGGAGCCACGAGTCTATCTTGTCTTGCTGTTTCAAGTGAATTTTGGCAAGACTTTTTCACGCACCCATTTTGATTTCTCCTCTCTGCGCAGCTCTTCTTCTTGCTCTGCCTGTTTCCTTCTGCAAGACATTAAAAAAACAAAAGGAAATCAGCACCATATTAATGTCATCAAGTAAAGATCGTCAAATACAATACAATTATCATCTAATCTACTTTACCACATTGTTTTTTGGTTTTTTTTAATCTGTGCAAAACATGGACTAAAAGGCACTACTGACAGGAAAACGACATTATTTCAACCTCTGCTCCTCAATCATTTGTAGTTTCTCGTTCATTTTTCTGTCCCTCTCCTCTTCATCCCTTCGTTCTTTCAGAATCCTTTCCCTTTCGAGGCGCCGTCTCTCCTCAGCTCCTCTCCTCCTCTCCTCTTCTTTCCTTTGTTCTTCTTCACGCTGATATACACACCAAAAAAGTAAAGGTCACAGTACAAAAACTATTCTGTATTTTCACTTCAGTTTTAACTCAAGCTGTAACTCCCTTTAAAAGGGCCCCTGAAATACATTTAGCCACACCAAAAAGTATAAAGGGTACCTCTGCTCGTGCCCAGAAGGAGTCTCTATTTATCAGTCTCATCTCCATTGCAGCATTAGTTTTTCTGTAGTTGGTACCCTATTAAAAAATTAAAATAAAAGGTTTTGCGTAAATGCAATTCAGTGAATTTTCCACTATATATATACATATATATATACATATATATATATACATACAAAATATATATATATATATATATATATACATACAAAATATATATATATATATATATATATATATATATATATATATATATATATATATATATATATATACACAAAATAAATAAATATATATATATATATATATATATATTTTTTTTTTTTTTTTTTTTATTTATTTATTTATTTTTAAATTTATTAATCTATTTGTATTTTTTTGCATGGTTAAGACCTACTCAATTGTTATATTAAAAAACATTGTATGTTTTAATCTTTTCATATTATTGATTACAAAACATAAAGAAGGCTAAAATAACTCCTAAAACACAGAAGTCGCTGGGGTTTTGTATTCGAGGGTCATTATATATATGTTATAGACTTTGTCTCCCTCTGATGGATAGCAGAAGCATTACAGGAGACTTACCACTAATTCCTCCTTTTCTGCAGACTTAGAGCTCCTTCGCACAAAATGTGTGGGAGTATGAGCTGGGGCCTTGCTGAGCTCAGCTCTTATCTTTTCTTCTGTCACATCCTCCACTTTCTCTGCACTAATGAAAGCATGCGCTTCCTGAAACATGGAGGACAGGGAATGAAAAAGGCATGGTGAGATGGTATCGAGTAAGATAGATGAGAGTTTAATCCACTCCTCGGCATGCTGTCCTTTAGCCTCTCTTACTCTCCCTCTCTCTCTCTCTCTCTCTCTCTCTCACACACACACACACACACACACACACACACACACACGCACGCACGCACGCACACACACACACACACACACACACACAAATTGTGTGACTGCATGTGTTACAAAAAGGCAGAAAAAAAGCAAGACCCTCAACTAACACTCACGGCGGGCTGGAGTGGGTATCCTAATATCCCCTCGGCTTGCTGCCGGTAGGTTGGGGTTTTTCCCGGTGGACGAGAGGGTTTGTTCCCTGCGCCTTAGGGTCGGGGAACGGGTCCTGACTGTCATCTGCGCTTATGCGCCGAGTGGCAGTTCAGAGTACCCAGCCTTCTTAGAGTCCCTGGGGGGGGTGCTGGAGGGTGCTCCACCTGGAGACTCTGTTGTCCTGCTGGGAGACTTCAATGCTCACGTGGGTAACGACAGCGAGACCTGGAGGGGCGTGATTGGGAGGAACGGCCTCCCTGATCTGAACCCGAGCGGTGCTCTGTTATTGGACTTCTGTGCTAACCACAGTTTGGCCATAACGAACACCCTGTTCGAACATAAGAGTGTCCATAAGTGCACGTGGCACCAGGACACTCTAGGCCGTAGGTCGATGATCGATTTTGTAATCGTATCAGCAGACCTGCGACCATATGTTCTGGACGCTCGGGTAAAGAGAGGGGCTGAGCTGTCAACTGATCACCACCTGGTGGTGAGTTGGATCAGGTGGCGGGGGAGGACGCTGGACAGACCTGGTGCACCTAAACGCGTAGTGAGGGTGTGCTGGGAACTTCTAGCAGAGGCCCCAGTCCGCGAGATCTTCAACGCACACCTCCGGCAGAGCTTCAACAGCATTCCGAGGGAGACCGGGGACATTGAGTCCGAATGGACCATGTTCAGCGTCTCCATTGCCGAAGCTGCTGCATTGAGCTGCGGCCGCAAGGTGGTGGGTGCCTGCCGTGGTGGTAATCCCCGAACCAAATGGTGGACACCAGAGGTGAAGGGAGCCACCAGGCTGAAGAAGGAGTCCTATCGGGCTTGGTTAGCCTGTGGGACTCCGGAGGCAGCCGACAGGTATTGACAGGCCAAGCGGAATGCGGCTCGGGCAGTGGCTGAAGCAAAAACTCGGGTGTGGGAGGAGTTCGGAGAGGCCATGGAAAAAGACTTTCGGACTGCCTCGAAGAGATTCTGGCAAACCGTCAGACGTCTCAGGAGGGGAAAGCGGTGCTCTACCTGCACTGTGTATAGTGCTGGCGGAGCGCTGCTGACGTCGACTGACAAAATTGTCAGGCGGTGGAAGGAATACTTCAAGGACCTCCTTAATCCCACTGACACGTCTTCCGAGGAGGAAGCAGAGTCTGGGGATGAGGGGAATGACCCGCCAATTTCCGGGGGCGAGGTCACTGAGGCAGTTAAACAACTCCTTGGTGGCAGAGCCCCTGGTGTTGATGAGGTCCGCCCCGAGTTCCTGAAGGCTCTGGACGTTGTAGGGCTGTCCTGGTTGACACGCCTCTGCAATGTTGCGTGGAGATCAGGGGCAGTACCTGTGGACTGGCAGACCGGGGTGGTGGTCCCCATCTTTAAGAAAGGGGACCGGAGGGTGTGTTCCAACTACAGGGGGATCACACTCCTCAGCCTCCCTGGGAAAGTCTATGCCAGGGTGCTGGAAAGGAGAGTTCGTCCGTTAGTCGAACCTCGGATACAGGAGGAACAATGCGGTTTTCGTCCTGGTCGCGGAACACTGGACCAGCTCTTTATCCTCTCCAGGATACTTGAGGGTGCATGGGAGTTTGCCCAACCAGTCTACATGTGTTTTGTGGACTTGGAGAAGGCATTCGACCGTGTCCCTCGGGGTGTCCTGTGGGAGGTGTTGCGGGAATATGGGGTGTCTGGCCCATTGCTACGGGCCATTCGATCCCTATACAACCGTTGCAAGAGCTTGGTTCGCATTGCCGGCAATAAGTCGGACTCGTTCCCGGTGGGTGATGGGCTTCGCCAGGGCTGCCCTTTGTCTCCGGTTCTGTTCATAATTTTTATGGACAGGATTTCTAGGTGCAGCCAAGTGGCGGAGGGCTTTCGCTTTGGTGGCCTCAGAATCTCATTTCTGATTTTTGCAGATGATGTGGTTCTGTTGGCTTCATCGGGTGAAGGCCTCCAGCTCGCACTGGAACGGTTCGCAGTCGAGTGTGAAGCAGCGGGAATGAGGATCAGCACCTCCAAATCTGAGGCCATGGTTCTCAGCCGGAAAAGGGTGGAGTGCCCACTCCGGGTCGGGGATGAGTTCCTGCCCCAAGTGGAGGAGTTCAAGTATCTCGGGGTCTTGTTCGCGAGTGATGGGAGAAGGGAGCCGGAGATCGACAGACGGATTGGGGCTGCAGCTGCAGTAATGCGGACGTTGCACCGGTCCGTCGTGGTGAAGAGGGAGCTGAGTGTAAAAGCGAAGCTCTCAATTTACCGGTCGATCTACGTCCCTACCCTCACCTATGGCCACGAGCTGTGGGTAGTGACCGAAAGAACGAGATCGCGGATACAAGCGGCAGAAATGAGCTTCCTCCGAAGGGTGGCTGGCCTCTCCCTTAGAGATAGGGTGAGAAGTTCGGCCATCCGGGAGGGGCTCAGAGTAGAGCAGCTGCTGCTCCACATCGAAAGGAGCCAGCTGAGGTGGTTCGGGCATCTGACAAGGATGCCCCCTGGGCGCCTCCTGGGTGAGGTGTTCCAGGCATGTCCCACCGGGAGGAGGCCCCGGGGCAGACCCAGGACACGCTGGAGAGATTATATCTCTCGGCTGGCCTGGGAACGCCTTGGTATTCCCCCGGACAAGCTGGAGGAGGTGGCTGGGGAGAGGGAGGTCTGGGCCTCTTTGCTTAGGCTGCTGCCCCCGCGACCCAACCCCGGACAAAGCGGATGACGATGGATGGATGGATGTATATTGACAGCAAAACTTACAAGACATACACTGTATCACTCTGTGTTGCACATTGTCTTCACAATAAGTTCAAAACAGCAAAATGAATTAAAGCCTTTAGTTTCAAGAGAAAGAAAAAAACTGTGCCTGCATTTCATGTTTACTGGAGAATGGACAAAAAACAAAACAAAGAACTATATTTTACTTTGTTAAACATGGACTTAACTCATGTCTGTGTGTGCATACAAGCATTTGTATGTGGCCAGGACCTCGGTATAATTTCCATGGAGAGTAAATCTAGGCTTGTTGATGGAGGGCCTGGTCTGTCAGCCTCCAACAGGAAACCACAGATTTATCCAAGTGACAACACTGACACTGACACTGAGCAGAGAATTCAGTGCGCCCTGTAATACATGTCAGTACAGTCCATAATCCATATCACTCTGGCTGCCACTGCCAACTACACACAGAGTTGGCACAGAGACCAGAGAAGTAGTCCACAGTGCTGCCAGCCGCACTGGGAAAATCATGGAAACAAATCAAGGTCTACGGGAACACTTCTCAGTAGCACAGCCCAGTATTCTCTTATGAATGTGCAAGTGCAAAACATTACAGACAGTCTGCATTTAATCAAGTACAGGACGAAAGTGTTCATCAAAACAACTCACACTCAAAGCAAATGCCCTTGTAGTGCTGAATAATATAAAGCAAAATAGGTATTACCATGCTTGTAATTTTAAGAGACTTAAAAGTGTTAAAAATGCACTGGGAAAATGCAAGGGTTTTTCCTTCCCAGTGTCGCCAAGTGCTTGCTAACAGGATGCCCTGTGATTGTTTTGGTTGTCTCTCTATTATTGCAGGATCTTCAGGTGACATCTGGTGCTATTTAAATAAGATTGAATTCAATTAAACTGAAATAACAGTTTTAGGAAAAATGAAACTATCTGTATCTTATTAAAATGTATAGAAATCACCTCTAATTCTATTCAGACCATTTCTATAACTCATATGTGAGCATGTTCATGTCATTTTACATCATTCGGATTTCATAATGGTCATATGTTAGGACAAAACCTTCCTTTTTAATCTTTGTAACTGTAAGCTCTTGAAGCCCATACCATACTGTGTTATGTTCCAAACTAACATCCATCCCACAGTGTTTCAACCACATGGCATTTGACTTGCTAACAATGCAATGACCTTCATTGGTTATCAGAAAGCTTTAAATTTGTACCCAGATTCAGATAATAACATACTCTAGCAAAACAATATAAATGCAAAGCTTCAAAAACTCCAAAACGTTCTATATGAGCTCAAAGTACTGCCTTAATAGTCAACCTCTCTATTCAGAATAACGTGTCTTGGCCTAGTTATTTCCATGGGAAAATTTCATAAAGTGGGATGTTGAAACAGTCTTTTTGGGACTTGTGACACTGATGACCTTGGCATTGAAAACTTACTATAGGTATAACGATATAACCTGCCAGGGAGGGAAAGTAGCCCAAGGTGATGTGACAGGTTGAGAGACTTTTTAGCTGTAATTGGGCTCAAACTCCACACAAACTGTCTCTCTGCTCTGGAACCAGAGTGCTTCATAGTCTCTTTCCAACTAAGGAGTTGCTCAGAGTAATAGGCAGTAGGTGGATTCGGGGCAACTCAAGTTTCCCCAGTTAAAGTTTGTCCCACTTGACTGATGGGTTACTTATAATAGAAGTTAGTGTTGGCCAGCGCTTGTGGCCGAATTATTAGTATTGCAAACATTTATTCTTCTTAAAAAAATGCAAGTTGTTCACGAAGAATAACACCAATAAAACTGTGAATTGACAAGATTGCTATAATATTTGGGTTGTCAGTTATTATGACAGACAACATGTGTGATTTGAAGTGCTTCAAGATACCTTGACCCAAACATCTTCAATTATTCCTTATTTACAAGCCTAATGTTTTTTTGAGACCTAATCTCCTGTTCCACCTTAAAAAAAACATTTGGCCTTAAATAACAAAGGCATAATGTGACCGAATAAATGTATCTACTTGTTAAGTATGACATCACTAGCCATCCCGAGATCTAAAGTCTAAAAATCGAACTCAGGACCACTGAAAGAAAGAAAAACAGGACAAACTCTTTCAGCTTCCCCAGCTGTTACAATAAGGTTTAACGTTCAGATATCAAGAGGTTCACAAAGTTTAGCAGAGTTAGAAGTTGCCGGGAAGTTAGGAATCCAGTTTTCACCTAAAGATCAGATACCATGTTTTGACTGAAGTACTTCTAAAAAACTAAAACACAGTGCTCTGGTGTACCTTTGAAAGTAGACTAAATAGCAATGGTGGTTGGAGGGTCAGTGAAGATGGGCTAGCTGACATATCATAAATTGCCTGGTAGCTAGCATACAGGAGGAAGAAGATCCTGAAAAAAAGAGTTAAAAATGGGCCCATTCACAACACAAGGTTAGTCATAACACATTGGTGCCTGGTTTTGACTAATTCCTAAAATGTCAACACTGAACTTTTATTCAGCCAGAGAGATTCAAATATTTGATATTCGAGCCCATGGACTGCAGTTTTTAAAAACTTAAAGATATGTATAGTCGGCTGGCTGACCATGATCCCTAATGACTTTTGGGGGGCTTGTTTCTATTAAATATAACAAAAACATTACAACGTGTTAAAAAGGTGACAGTGTCATTTGTAACAGTAGACCCACAGTAGAAAGGAGACCCAGAAACAGGACTGATACATTATCATTTAACCAGCAGATACTTATTGTATGTTTGATGAACCAAATGCACATTTTATAAATATCAGGATTGGAAAAGATGTGCCTTTGTGAGATGTCCCCACTCAGTTGAGTATGCATCAGAGCATCCAGGTTCTCTGCTCTCTACAATGCTCCAATTTGTGTCTTAATTCAAAATGTCTTGAGTCTAACTAACTTCTTTGTTTAGAATTTGACACTACTGTTTCTAATCTTATGCACTTGGACTCACACATACACACACACACACACACACACACACAAACACAATGCTCTTCTGTCAAAACTTAATTCAGTTATTTGTTTTTTGGTAGAAATTAACAATGGAAACACCTGCACCCTATTCATAATTTAGTTTTCATAACTTAATGCCACATTAACTTCAGTTTATAACACACCCAAACCAGACTCGCCTCGACAAAACCCCCTCACTGCCAGCTGGGACATGCAGCATAGCGAGCCAGAAAAAACAGAAACAAAGTGGAGGGAAAAGAGAAAAAAAAAGAAAGATAAGTAAAAAACTTATGGCTTACTTAGGGTAAAAACAGCCATGATTTTAAAAAAGAACAAGCTATTGCATCCCCAGATGTTATCACCCATCCAATCTGTATATATTTATAGATCATTTCCATGGTTTTGTTTTTCACGTCACTGCAAGGTCAAGTACGGCTCAGAAATAAGAGAGCTGTTTAGATTATAGCATCTGGTTAATGTAGGCATTTAGCAGGTGAGGGAGTGACTTTTTGTGTATCAATATTTCAGCTACTGATTTGTTAAAATAAAACAATTCTCAAAGACCAATATCAGGTAGCCTTTGAGTCTCCAGTATATTGCATAATCATAATTACGCATCGAATCTGTTTTATTGGACATGGAACAGAACAGCGCCTGTGATAGATACTGGGGTCATTTGTGATCCTTAAACGATTTGTCTCCACAAACATATGAGCTGTTAATAATATTAAATCATCGACTGTACTGTACATTGGCTATGCAATTCTACAAATAAAGAGAGCTTAAGTCTGAATATAAATACTTTGACAGATAATTTTTAAGGTTCACTACACACCAACTCCAATACAACACAAGCCGGAAACACACCAGTGTGTTTGACGTTTTTTCGTAAGCTGTCTTGATACTAGTGAGATCATCACCTGTACTGTAAATTATGCCATAAGTGAGCATTTTAGTATTTGTGGGAAAACTGATTAAAGACGTTTGCATGAACAAAAGACAGTTTTGCATAGTCATGTATGATCACCGCGTACTTCTACAAATGACATCCATGCGTCTATTGTATAAGGTCAAATTAGAATAAATTGTTTCTCTTCCTTTTTGCATTTTACATTAGCAGTAGTGACCACCGGGTACTTAAACAGTCCTGCTTATTAATGAGCATGTTTGTGTGTGTTGGCTAAGTTTAGAAGCCTCTTTTGTCCCACAGCTCACCTAAGGAGAAGTGATTTTCTTCATTCCCCTTAACGTCCACCATGAAATCATGTTTCTATGATTATGAAATCCCACAAGAAATTCTGATCAAAGAAGCCTCACACAAGACTCAGAGAGGGGATAGTGGGCTTTCAACTGGTTTCTTATAAAATCCCAGAGCCCACATTCATTGTTTTAAAAAAAGAGACAAAAAAAACAACAAACATTCCACAGATGCTCCTACAGTCGACTGGGTGATGCCTTTGTATGGAAAGTGGTAAACCTAGGGGTCGGTTCAATCCTTTCTACTCACTGACACACAAAATAAATACTGTTTGAGGGGCACAGACAGGGGAATCGTCAGCAGTGATGGACAGTTTTTGTCATATGCTGTAAACACACCTGAATCCTAAAAATATGCACATGCAGCTGAATCATAGAAATTACACAGTTCTCTTTTCTCTGGTCCATCTGCTTCCTGTCTATCTTACCACTACTTGACTTTGGCATGGGACTTGTGGGTTGTACCACCAACAACAGAATTTTAAACAAAACTTAGCAATCTCACCCTGAACCAACAAACCAGTAGGGCAGGAAGGGGTCTGAGGACAGGAAACTCTCAAAACAATACTAAGCAAACTACAAAGTGTAAATATAGAGTTTGAGGGTAAACGGTCTAGAATTCAGGGACAAAGATTATAGGAAAGTATAAAACACATTTTTCACTATTATTTTGGAATTTCACAGGAAATTAAACAGAATCTAAATGAACAGAAAGAGTAACAGAAACTGCAAGTGTTTTTTGCACAGCACTACCTCCGGGTCTAAACGGTCCTTGCACAGATGGAATTATTTCCTCTTAAATGAAGCCAAACAAAAACACAAATGACTGGATTTACTTTAGCAAACCCGAAGGCCATTGTCAAGTTCACATTCTTATGCACTGCACCTTAAAGAAGTTCTTGAGGGCTGGAATGTGGGTGGCACATTCTGTTCTCCTGTAGTCATCGACATTTTGGCCAACCTGCATACAAACAGGATGTAGACACTTAGACTGATATCACAGATCTCTCTTAGAAGACTAAAAAAAGACATGAAGGAAACAGGCTGGGAAACAACAGGATTCAAACGATGTCATGAGGCATCTGAAGACTGATCATCTTGAGAAGTGTTTAGTGTCGTCATGCCAATAAGTTCTCAAAGGGATTTAAAAAAACCAACTTGTCAATAAGTGCGTGTCTGAAAGAACAGGATTTCTCCAAATTATTTGAATTGAATTATTCCATTGTGAGGAAAACTATCAACAATTGTGTATATTTGTGTATTTAGTGACTATTTGTGTAGAACTAGAAATCTAAGCAAAGTCAGTCTAAATTTAAAACAACGGTCTCTAAAAAGACCCAAAATTTGAACCCAGGATCTCCAGGTAGCCTGAGCTGCATGTGTTTACAGTGCACAAATTTGATCCGCATGGGAAGTGTACCAGAATAAACTAAAGTTTGTAGATGAACATAAAATCAAAGAGTAGGCCTTTTGGAATGAAGTGCTCCTGACAGCTGGAAAGACAAATCAAAGACAGTAACAGTGGACATGTTTGGAGCAGAACAAAGGCAGCGTTTCTTTAGGGAAGAGCTATATACTACCATACCACTTCAAGCACCAGATACAACGGTGGTGAAAATATTATGGTTACAGGTTGCGTCTTTGACACTTAGGTCCTCTGCTCGCCTTGTAATTCACTCATTTTTCCACTGCACTGAGACATTTTCAAAGCTTTTCTTCCAAATTTCATGTAAGCCTCTGAAAACAAGAGTGCTGAATGAAAATAAGCCAGGAATATTTCGGGTTTCTCCAGAATACTTTATAAGTTAATAAGGGCGTACGCTTCTGTATCTGACCACAACAACATGTGAAACCCCTTATCTCAGAGCTGCAAAATGACCCAGCTGCCTCCAAATTAATTTAAGTCTGTGAGTCCTTGTGTTTGAAGCGTACCTGCTGTTTTCATGGCAAAGAATGCATGTGTGTTTGAGTAATTCGAGCTGGTATTTGTGTTATGATAGGGGAATGCTTACACAAGTTAAGCCCCATGAGCCCGTCTGCTACTCACCCAGCTGATCAGCACGATCCGGGGGGCTCCTGTCTCTACACTTCCAACTTTGCACAGTCCATATTGAGGCTTTGAGATGTGAAACTTAGCTGCCAGCTCTGCCACACCACCCGCTGTTAGGAAAGAGACAGATGCAGGGTGAGGGAACAAAGGGATATTGATGTGCAAATACGCTGCACTTTCTTTTTATATATCAACTTCTTTCAAGCCCAAGCAGAGGAGCAAACAAGCTTTTTTGTGGTCTTATGAAGGTAAATGATAAAAATAAGAGTCCACTTTACCTCCTGAGTCAGCCAGTTTGAGGTTGTTTGTGACTCCATCATATGCAAATAATGCCCTGTGAACATACAAACACACACAGGTCAAGATGCAAACAATAGCATGATTTCTGTGTATGCAAGCCCAAAGCCAAATGTTTTCCTGCGCATACCAGTGCTTTGTCTGAAAAACAACAAGCTTCCTTGCTGTGCAGAAGCACTATTACACCGACAAAAATAAATTCTTTTCAACTGTGACACACGTGCTCGCTCACTTTGTTCTGTCTCCCTTCCTGCTCTTGTTCACCAAAGACCCTTACAGCACAGAGATAAAACAGCACGGCACATTGTAACACAATAAGCTGCATTCACAGCATTTTCCTCATCGATGGGCAACTCCTGATTGTGAAATAAACAGTGTGCACACCGATGGGGCTTTTATTTTTTGTTAAGTGTTTTGCAGGTGAAAACCTGCCCCACCGCACCCTTCAGTGAGAAGACTGTTGCTGTGGCAACTCGACAAACTGATGATGTGTTTTCATGAGACCACTGAAAAACAACGGCTCAATTAAGAGCTTGGTGACTGATTTAAGATTGATACACACAATAAAAGGGCTTATATGTGGTTTGCTGCAAGAGGGAAATGTGTGACTTCATAAGAACCAAAACAAAGAAATAAACCTTAAGGCAAGTTCATTTTGTCTGTACTGGATCTGAACCCCAAATGACACCATTATGCTATTTGAGAAGATGTGTTTCCTAAATAATCTCGATGCTTTTGCATGTTTGAAGCACATCTGTGTAAATGTGTACGTTAGAGTCTGTTGCTTAACAAGGCGGCCTGCAGAGAGAGAAACTGTCAAATCTTTAAAGGGCCGCATGTGCCCGTCTGTGTGCACAAGTATGTGTCTGACTGTGGGCCTGTGTAAAGGTTTCACTGTAGGACTCCTGGAGTTCAGAGAATAACATCTGGAGCTGGATTGCAAAAGGGCACAAGCAACGATTACAAAGGACCAAAGGTGAATGGCCTGTGTGTGTGTGTGTGTGTGTGTGTGTGTGTGTGTGTGTGTGTGTGTGTGTGTGTGTGTGTGTGTGTGTGTGTGTGTTTCTGTTCTGTGTCCTGTGTCCTGTTTGTTTGTATATGTGTCTTTCTGGCTGCTGTTACAACCAAATTTCCCCCTGTGGGACAATTAAAGGATTATTCTATTCGATTCTAAAAGCATCAGTATCGGTTTAAAATGTTCCGGTTGACTGTACAAAAGAGTACAAAACAGCTGTTTGGTATATGGGTTGACAATGGTGCCAAATAACTCAGTTAGCATTTCTCATTCACTGTTATTTTTCCTGATACAACAAGTCTGCCTTTGTTCTTTCTCCCAGAAGAACAAAAAGCTTCAATCAAAAGTCAGTCAGTATGTGTGTGCGCTGAGGACACAATAACCATACTGTGCAACCTACTGAGCAAGTTGCAAGCTGGCCGAGCATGTGAGGAGACATGTTGCTGCTGCGCTTTCATTTTTGGGTTTTTTTTTTTATTGTTTTTGTAATGTTGGCAAATGTTTGTTTAATATCTATGATATCACCCTGCAAGTATTTGAAATCAGATTGCATAAGAATATAATGCAACTTATGGGAACATTCTCCCCCAGCTCCCCGGCACGAGCTCTGCATCACCTCAAGCACTTACTTACGTGTTTTGGGATTAGATTAGCCACAAAAACTGCAGCAACAACAATGCTGCTCTCTTTTATTAGTTTTAACAAGTCACCAAACCACATCCGTGGTCTTCTAACATTCCAAGGTTGCCATTCCCAAGCTGTCAAGGTCAAAAGTCAATGTGACTGTGAAGGAGTCTTAATTGCATGTGCAAATTTTCCACCCACAGAGAACAAGCTTGCTCACGAGGTACGCTGAGCTGAGGGACACTCTTTGTTCTGCCACAGCTTTCACTAAGATGGACTTTGCAAAGATCCTATTTTTCAGCAGCTTTCTCCCCAAATCTTTACCTAATCTCAATTTAGTGAAGCAGTATTACAAAATCAAACACAATAAGTAAAGACCATCTTTTGTATCTATCCATCTATTGATACAGTTTTTGAGAAAGGCACAAATTACAGTTAGAAACTGATCACATAGGGTCTTCTTTGAGCAAGGAGACAGCAAATGTTCTACTGACTCAAAACAAATGATTTAGCATCAAAGGAAAACCTCGGTGAGGCCTACATATAGCTGTCATGTCGAAATCTTACACATTAAACCACTAAATGACTGCATGGACATATCAGTAGTTTTATGTAGTCAGCATGTTTTTTTCCCAAACACAAGCTGAAGTCTTTTATCCTGTCTATCCTGGAAAGTTGTCCTCGACAATAAGACCAAAGTCGCTTTGGAGTCTTGCTTCATACCTGAGCCAAGCTGTGCAATATTACATCATATGAAATTAAGATTCCCTCTATATGCCCATTTTTGTCTGCATCACTTGATTGGGTATTTTAATGTAGTAATAGAAGTTTCAAAAGCGGTAAAGTTGTTCCCCTAATTAATAAAGCACACCCCTACCCCCTCACCAACTCGGCACACACACACTGACTGACTGACTGATGAGAAAAACAGACGCTCTTATGTCTGTACTCCAGCCCACTTCCAAACCAAGCCAGCTATGACCTCAGAGGAAGAGAAGAGAAGAGAAGAGAAGAGAAGAGAAGAGAAGAGAAGAGAAGAGAAGAGAAGAGAAGAGAAGAGAAGAGAAGAGACACGTGAAAGGGCGGGAAAGGGGCCATCATGAAGGGCAATGGGGCGCAAAGTGGGAGAGAGTGAGAACAAGAAAAGAAAAGCCTAGAGCAATGATGTCATAATCTGAAACATCAACTCTTTAAAGTAATTAACAGTGGGAAATGAAATCTCAGCATCGTAGCCACAGCCAGTAACTCAACAAATAAACATCTGTATTTAAAGAAATGGCAGTCTGGAAACACAGGCACATGCACACAATGTACTGTAAGCCTGAGCCAGTAACAATAGAGAAGGTTTGTCTTGGCCTGCCAGCGCCCCTGTAATACCTCCAAACATGCTAAGCTCTACCATTTCAAGATCAACATCACAGAAGCAGATGATTGCGTATCCATGCTCTCCCCTCACCAGGCTAAACTCTGCAACAGCAGAGTGCTGCATTACACAGGAAACACTTGAACACAGCATACACGTTTCTCCTGTGCTGTAGATTCTGAAGAGATATTCTTTGATGGTTTTTTCTTCTATTTATTTTTTTATTTAATTTTTTAAGGGAATGCATATTATTGTGCTAGTCCTTTATTATAAAATAAAGAAGTAAAGAAGTAAATCTATGAGAATATATTTATGGGGCCCAGAATCACCGATCATTTTTCACATTTTTTATTAACTTTGCCATCCGTCCTCACTCTATATATTCAGTTGATGTGTAACAATCTTTACCACTTTAAATTCATTATTCTGACCTTCACCTCTAGCAACTCTGCTTTATTCCTCCTATTTTAAATCTTGTAGTAAAACACACCTCGTTCACAAACTGAAGCAATATCTCATCTTCATTTTTCTCCCTCTGTGTCTCTCTGACAGCGGGTTCTTGTGAGCTCATAGGTCATTTATTCCTTCCATCTTTGCCAGTCGCTGAGATATGAGAGGGTTTTTTATTTTATTTTGCACACTGCTGATAAACTGGGTATGAAGAATAAGATATAAATAAACAGATGAAATGCTGGGAGGATTCACAAGGATTAAGCTCTCCATCAACCATTACTTTGTGCCCCTTTCTCTCCCCAATGTATGGCACACATACACCAGCAACTCCCAGGTAAAGCTTATCGACAAATTTATAACTACTTAAGTCAAGTCTTGTATTTGCCTGTCTACTGTACCTAAGATTTAAATGGCTACTTTATGGATAATGTCTTTTTATTTCACATGACATATACTTCTTCTGCTCCTCTCAGCTTCACAATTCCTTACTTTTGGCTCAAAGATGACCTGGCCTTCCAGTTCTATTTTTACCTTGTCTCCCAGTCTACCACTACGTTTGCACTAGACTGGGGAGCTTGGAGACGTCCCTGCAGCACACGGCGCTCATTTCCTCTCTCCAAACATGGGCATAATAAGTCTAGTCAGACGTGATACTCATATAGTGACCACACAGCGATGGTGCACACATTCTTCCGTCTGCACTGCAGAGACACATGGAGGTTTATGGGAAGGGTTTCAGGAAATCTGACTAAGAGAGAGGAAGTAACGGAATAAAGCCAAGTATTTGTCTGGCTTGTAAGAGTCCTACAGACTGGTATGGTGTGACCTAAGTGATGTATCCTGAGTAAAAAATGTTGCATGCTAAGCCAAAGAGGCACAGAGAGCACACATACTTTCAATTAAGTTGTACAAGTGTGTGCATATGTCAATGAAAACAGCTTCATCAGAAGCTCCACTACTTTACGCACAGTCTAGAGTACCTAGTTTCGCAGCAGTCCCTTATTAATAACATGCATAAAACAATGTTGCTGAGTCATGGTTTTATATGAACTCTTCTAAGCACTTAAATCTCCAGATGACCCAGATTCATTCAGAAAAAAAGTATCAGAAAGAATGAAGGCGAACGAGATGAAAATTTAGTGCATTTTGAAAAAGAGGTAAGATACAAATGAATGTTGCAAAGGAAATGAGACGGGAAAAGTCTTGGTCCTCATATTTATGGATTCGGGCAGCCTACAGAGAATTACTGTAATCCTTTCAAAGCAAGCAGCAAGGTCCTTTAATTGGAGCTGTTTAACAGTAGAGGACTGAAACATGTCACTAAAGACTAACCCCCTAAAATACACCTGCTTTGTGTCTGTGTAATCTGATGTCTCCAATGCTATTTTGTCCCTCATACAGTTTAAATGAGCATTTCAGATAAAAGTGTGTAGTCTGGATGAGGTCTTTTATTTTGAATGTTGACCGGATTCTCTTTGCTGTTCCCGTGCCTAACGTCCTGCCCTCCTTACCTACTCTGTAAAAAAAGTTACAATTAAACTGGAGTAATGATCATGATAAGACAAATTTAATACAGATATTTGAATGTGCAGTACTTTGTAGAAGTCTTGAGTCACACTTCTTTTTATAGTTTGCTTTAAAAAAAAGGAAATAGGAGCAATTTATTGACATGTTCAAACGTACAACATAGTTTATCAATCAAAAACATTTGTACAAGTCTAATGAGCTTTAAGTAGTCTTCAGGAATAGACCTCCAGGCTTCTCGAAGGACATTCAAAGCTCTTCTTTGGATGTTGGCTGCTTTTTGTACTCTTCTCTGTCAAACTGATCCAGCACTGCTTCAACAGTGTTGTGGTCCGGGCTCCGGAGAGGCCAGTTCATGTCTAATATTGTTGTTGTGAGCTATTCTGGGTTTTTTTCACCAGGTATGGTTTAACTGCTTCGTTGTCATTCTGAAAACTGAAGCTGTTGCCAGCCTGATGTTTTCCAGATGATATTTTATGGTGGATCCAAATCTGATGGTACTTTTCTACATTCATAATTTAATCAATTGTAACAAGATGCCCAACGCTAACGACTGAAATGAAGCCCGAAACTACGACAGAGCTTCCACTGTGTCACTGTGTGTGTTTTAAAGATGGCTGCAGACACTCACTGTTGAACCTGTTAAACAGTGACAGCTTTTAAACTGCAAACTTCAAATTTCATCACTCTATAAGATCTGCTGCTACTAATTTTCCATCTTTTCTTGTGTAATTTGGCACGCCTCAACCAGCCTTTGACAAAGAACATTTCTGATGAGGCTTCAGTGAACAGTATATGGATCAACTGAAACACTAGATGTATTTCTCAGTTGCTGTATCAGGTATTTACAGATTTTTTTTTCATGTTTTTTAAGGATATGATTTTCAGATACTGTTCATCTCCTTTTTTGGTCCTTCATTTGTCAGTTTCCTAATTTTTTGAATGAGATCATACACATACCAGAATATGCCAGGTTTTCAGCTAATAGCTCTTTGGAAATCACCTTAGTGGTACAAAATTATTATTTTATGTTTGTCAAACTGTGTTATCTTTGGCATTTTCATAGCTTCAACTAAGAGAAAAGACAAACCACTGCCTCTTTTTCCCCGCAGGTCAGTGATTTAACAAACAAAACACTCTTGTGAAAACTGTCAGGTACAATGCTTCGCTGAAAATGAGTGGAAAAGCAGCCAAACAAAATTTCCAAAGAAAAACTCTGAAAGACCTTCAGAAAACCTGGAGAACTGTTGCTCAGGGCCACTTTAAAAATTACAAGGAAGTCTGGTTCCTTGGAAGAGACATACAAAGAAATCAAGTGTGGCTCATGATTTTTGCACAGCCATCTATTGTTCATTGCAACATAATGTTGATACGTTGATGAAGCCAAGAGGCAAAAAATCTGAAAATAACCACAAAAAAAGGTTTTTGCAATGATGGGGGTGAAATCTTATTTCAACAAGCCAGGTACCCTCTAGCAGTTCTGTGGTTTATTAAGTAGGGTGTAATATCCTGCTGCTGTCATTTCTGATGAAGTTAATACTTAACTATACCTTTCCAAATGAGATCAGACTGAAGTACTGCCAAATACAAAGAGAAGTGTATAGCTATGTGTGAGAGTAACTGAAACCATACTGTCATCATAAAACATATGTTGTCAGACTTTAGACCAGCATATAATGTCTGGTCTATTACCAGTATACTACTGTGTCAGACGTAAAGCTGGCTCTGAAGAGGCCCAGCTATGACGTGATGGTGATGTCTTGCCAAGACTTTTGACCTAATAATAAAACCATGCCCAAGTCCCAATCAGCAGCATGTTTTTATCCTAGTCAAGCAGACCAGATGCCATAGTGGATATACAGTCAGACAATACTTCACATACAGTGAAAAAAAAATACCTTTCTAGGATGTCCTGTGAAGCAAAAAGTCTTTAATGTTTTAGCATAAAACCCTTTTTCACTGGCATTTTCCAGTTAAACAATGAAAACTATACAAGCTACTGAAGCAATGCACAAAATTAATGATAATGAACTAATTAGTGATAAACTGCAAACAAAAGATGAATTCAGCTGCCTGCAATAATCCTACCATATTGGCAGTAAATAGAAGCAAATGTTGCCTTTTGCTCTACCAATTCTGTTTAATGTGAAGCTGTGAAATATACCGTATCATAAACCATCATTAATGCTGAATTTATGAAATTAAACAACTGTCCCACAGGAAGCATTTCTTCAAAGCATGAGGTCAAGAGCAAACATGAAAAATAAATGGAAAATCTTGACCTCTGCAATGAGCACATCCAGTGGTTTTGTTGTGTCATGTGGTGCATTTTATTAGCATGGAATGGGTTAATAATAAAATCAATGCAAAGTTTTCTTTCTCAGTGATTACAAATCTTTATCCTGTAATGATTGCTCTCTTCTGGGATACGCAGCGCCCCAAATTAAAATGAGACAAAGAGTCACTAAATGTTTGATGATCATTAACTTCCAATGTTTTTTTTTTTCATTTTCTGCTTGTTGAAAATATTTTAAAGGTCTCACTGAAAGCTACCAATAAACCTGCACGACTCCAGAGCTAATTGCTGCAAAGACCACTGTTCACTTAGACTGGTTGAAATACTTAAAAAACCTTATCAGTTTGGCTACATAGAGGACAAGGTCACATTTTCATGCTTGCATCTTCTTTTCTTAAATATTGTGATTTCTTCATGCAGGCACTGCTTAGGCAGCACAAAGAAGCCTGTAGTTTTTCCACCATAAGCAAATATCACTTACATTGTTTTGCATTTCTGGTAGGGTAATGCTCACACTAAAGATGCCTCGTGTTTCCTCCCCTTTCAAGGACAGCTGTGCAATTTTGAAGCGTAAACACTCGCCTGTATGACCCATAAGAGTTTCTCAGATCCACCCTGTGAGCAACGCTGACTGATCTGTATAATACTTGACAGGGTGGAGAAAATATCAGACTCCCCTGGAGACTATTACAGACCACAAAAGCTATTTGGCCTAGAGAATATGGTAAATCCAAGAGAAATGACAGAGGCGACGGATGGCAAAATTATAAGAAAGGACTGCAAGTGTAGCTAAACATAATGTAAAATCTTTGGCGAACAAACAACAGATTGCATACAATATCAGGCAGAGGGGGTGAGGGAGAGACTGAATGGAATGCTGCAAGGAGGAGGGGAGGGGGTTTAAAAAATCTGCTCTCAGCAAAACACGGAGCCAGAGAAGTTTAGAAAACGACAAACTAAACAAATAAGTAATTAAATCACTGCCAAGGACCAGTGAGAAAAAAAGAAAAAGCAGCCCTCCCTGTGGTAAATGGAAAATATCGGGGGGACAGACAAAGAGACCAAGATAGACAAATATTATGCTGCCGTGTAGTAAGTGTCAATCAAGGTCCTGAGACAGCAATCTTGCAACAAATGCAGACAAAACACAAGATTAACGCTAAGACTACAAAATGACACAGGCGGCCAGCAGCGCGCACTATAAGATCAAGCGATCAACACCTGGTTTCACGTTACAGCCTTCAGTTAATCTACAGATAGCATTAACCAGTTATGTTGCAAGCAGAGGCTGCACACATTGCAATTAACTGTAATGTGTAATACAACCCAAGCTTTAAAGAAAAGGTAGCTTAGTTGTGCAGGCAACTGTTCCAGTAGAATATGAGAACAAAATTTACTACCATCACGCGATAGTGCACGTTGCACTAGCAAAGAACGCAACCCGCAAAACACGGTAGCTTTTCCCAAAGCCAAACAGCATGCATTGATTCAGCAGGGAGGAAACTGTCTCGAGCGGAAACAAACAAAAACTATTTTAAGTTATATTACCGTTTGAATAAAACTTAATATAACCCCCTCTATACTTTTATTTTTACTCAACAACACAGCAGCACTTAAGCTAAAAACAATAGAAGATGGATACAAGAAATTCAGTGTCGTGACGGTGGGAGCTTAAAGAGAGACGGGGCCACACGGTGGAGAGTTATATTCTGGTTGGAGAAGAGACACTCAGAGATGGGTTCACACTGGGGAAAACGATGAAAAGCACTAGGGGATACACAAAAGTGTAAATGGGTAGGTTAAGAAGGGCGCCTTCAACAATGGCGCACAATGGGAAGCAGTCAAAGTGTATTGGAGGTTTCCAAGGGGGCAGTTGGAGTATGTGGTTAATGGAGGGAAGAGTTTTGATGAAAGTAATACTGTGAGTTGTTGCGAGTCTATATGGGGTAAATCGTTATGACTCTGGAAGGTATATAGTTTATCTGGAGAGGAGAAGAGAGGAGAGCAAAAAATCTTCTAAAATCACGGTCCACTGGGATCACTCTGGCATTTCCTGCCAAAACTGTCCAACAGCACCACACAGGCACACACGTACACAACACACACACACACACATGTAAGCATCCTCCCTTCTCTACATTACAGTTATTACAGGCTCATTGAAAACACGATGGCATCTCATCTTCAAGCATTTCCTTCAGTTAAACAAAGCAAACTCTCAAGTATTAAATACCCACTTGGAGCTCATTTAGCCCGTCCTCTCTGTATCTTCTCTTAATGCTTTGATCTTATTCTCATTGCTCTTCACCCCTCCACCTGTCCTCTTTTCTTTTCTCCACTCTATTGCCTCTTTAAGTTTTATAATTTGATGGCTCTGCTTTTCAAAAGACTTTCATCCGGACCACCCTTCAGGGCTGATCTTCCATCTGCTGCAACTCTTGGTCCTTCCTCTCACATACTGTCCTTTATTTTCTTTTAACTTTACCTCATTCATTTGCAGTCCCTTCCCATCCTGCTTAGTCCCTCTTCACTCACCTCCCTCAATTCATTCACTCTCAGCAAACAACCTAGCTTTCCCACCAGGGTCGTCAGGACAACAGAGCCCCCCCCCCCCAACTTTCCACAAGGACGCACAGCTCAATCTCACCGCCAGCAAGTGAACAAACAGGGCAGGAGAAGGGAAAATAGAGTTCCCAGTCAAAGTCTTGCATTCTGTGTTGCTGCGAAATGCTAACATTTAACCCACACAATGCCATCACTATAAACAAGGAGCGCTTTTGTAACTGTGGTAAAGTAGGAGCAGTTGCTTGAACAAGTCGGCAAGCACAGCTCATGAAACCTGACAGTGTGACTGTAGGAATGAGAGCCCAGTGTGTCTTCATTAAACCTGTTTAATGTTGTTCTGTGTGTATATGCATTTGCATGTGTCAGAGAAGTAATCCTGAAGGAAAAAAGAATGAAGCTTTACTCCTTGATGTGGCATAAAAAGCCTAGCTACTATTGGAGTTACTACTAATGAATGAATAGTTACAGTTCTGTGCCTCTCAGTGTTGTGCGTAAAGTTAGAAAACAGTTCATAAAGAAGTTCAATTTAGAGATAATCATGAACGAATCACTACCTAATTACTCGATAATATAGTATCTCCTATGTGGTTATTTTAATCATCTACTATAAAGTCCTGAATCAAGGTACTAATGAACACCTTTTCCGGATTAGAACCTTACTGGTTTGTTTCTCACCGAATAAAGATTTGTGTGGTAACCAACCTTTAACTAATAACCTGCACAATTTATCGCTATTATTTCCTTTCTCTTCCTTAATAAAGAATGTTTGAATGCAAAATCATGTATTATAGCAGGCATAGCTTAATTTAAAAAATTACAAGGTATAATAAGTAATAATATGTAACTCATTAGAATCAATATGGACCTAGACTTTTATGGCTTTAGACAGTCTAGGCCACACTGGGAAACTTCATAGTTCTCTTCAGACCTGGTGAGGTGAGTAATTTAAGCGCAGAGAGGATATTCCTTGTAAGAAGTTAAGACTCAGGGGTGGAATGGGTTAAGAAGAGGGCATCTGTATACTGTGTAAAGCCAAAAGTCAATACTGACTCATTTTTAGCTTGTACGAAGAACATGCATATACCTGTGCTTATTTGGTAGGTGGTGCTTAGAACAGAAAGGACAAAGAGGAACGCTGCCAGAGGAGGGCTGTCTATTTCGAAATTCTGTTTGTGTGTGTGTGCGTGTACTTGGTAGTTACTTTCTGGGACAGCCACTCTGCAAGCCTGAAGTGAAAATGGATGGATGGATAGATAGATGGATGGATGGATGGATGGATGGATGGATGGATGGATGGATGGATGGATGGATGGATGGTTGGATGGCATACTTAAAAGCAAGGCAGGATAACATCAAAAACAATCACAGATAATAAGAGCCTGTCAGTAACAAAACCATGTGGACGGTTGCCCTTCTACAATTGTTTTTGCAATAATTTAGACCCAAAATTATGGGAAGAGAGGCGCCAGGGTTATTGTTTTAAATAATTCCATTTACAATAGGGACTTTGTAACCATCTGACACTGCTTGTCGTGTTATGCTTGGCACACTCAAGTCAATGAGCCACAGGAACATGACAAATTGTCTCTCTGTGCACTTTTTTTTTGCAAGATCCAAAGCAATGAACTTTAAAACACATTCTTACTTTTTAAAGAAGAACTGTTCTTTTTAGATATTACTTCCGATCATACAAACGGGATAATTTTCTTTTTGCTTTTTATTTCTCCAATAAGGCTCTGCAGGGGTGAATTTTTCTTTGCCTTCTTGCTTAGACCATCCTTAGTAGTTGAGGAAAACCATGTGGAAGCCCATCAGTTCTTTCAGCACTTCTCAATATAAGCATTGCAACATTATAATAGTTAGGTTACTCACATATCTTTAATTTTACTATATGACTGTGATTATACTTGTGAGTTGTGGTATATCACATCATTGCTTACACATACCCCTAAAAGTCCATCGGTTGGCTTAGGACACACACGCCACACTCTGTATTCATTCTCATCCCAATGTTTGAAGAAACACTAAAATACAGATGTCTTTAGACAGCTATCAGACACGCCCTTGAAAATAATACCCTGGCTATGTGCGAGGCCCATTAGCTGAACAGGCAGTCCTCCCTGATGTTGCTTCCATTTATCATAACATGTGCATGAAAAGAAATCATACTTCCACAAAGTTTTTCAGCAGAGTCCTGAAGACTTATATAAAACAATAAGTCATTTGTTGCCCCCACTGCTGTAGGCACAGAAAAGGACAGAGCTCCACTGGAAACAATGGGTGAAATGATGTGAGACACTTGAATGAACAAAAGGAGAATTTGAAAGAAAGGTCAGTTGTAAAGTAGGATTGACAAAATACTTCGAGAGCTTTGTTTACCATGATCTTAATGCCAAACCTTTGCTGCAATGGAAAGAAAATCTGTGGGATACAATTTCTTTTATTAAGGTGAGAGCTCTTTACATTGTTCACAACTGACACCTGAAACCAAAATGAATGGCACGACAGTACCTTGAAACATTAATTACCAACATTTTCCATTTTCTGTGTGGCAGCTATGAGTCGCACTTCCAAACAAACAACAGTTTGCACACTTAGAGACCCAAACATGTGAGGCCAAACAGGTAGAATACACACATCCAGTGTCACGGTGTGTAGTCATGTCTCACCATGGCTAAACCCTACCATTACCCTGCAGCTTTGTCTCAGACCCTAGATGACTCTAAACAACATTTAAGGGAGAAGAAAGCAGTTGTTTAGTGATAACTGCTCAAATCATCCCCTAAGTTCATCTAAACAGGGATACATACAACAGCCATTATAGCTATCATTGTCATCATCTTCAAACATGCCACCCACAAACTTGCTCACACAAGCAAGCGACACAAGCTGAGGGTACTGCTCTGCAGAAGCTTCAGCCTACACAGTGCAGTGGAATTGTTTGTTTTTCTAACAAGACAGGAAATTCTGTTGGAATAACGTTAAACAAAAAGCTGATAGGTATGTGCCCCAACAGATCACTTGTGTGTATGATCTTTGTCCTAATGTCACACAAAAAGCACTTCACCGGCTCCAGTTGTGCTCTGATCAGCTTATGTTAGTGTTCAAGTGTCGCCCCCATGGAACCCACCGGATTGGGCCAAGTTGTAGTCTTAGTGTTAAAGGAAAAATAAGTGACAGGATGTGGGTTTCTTTTGATAAGATTCATGCCTCTATGTCACAAACAAAGCTACTCCAAGGTACGGTACAGGTCGCTGTGACAAAGATTATACTGTCACGGTCCAGTGTACTCACCTCTGATGTCCTATTTACAGTACGCTGCTATTTATATTTTAGATCAATGTGTCTTGTGTCAGTGAGCCTGGAAGCAACTGTGCAACCTTTGAAGCCTCATCCTGAACAGTGAAAGGAAAGGGAACCAATCAGACTGCTTGGGTTCCTTCTGTGGGATTTTACAGTAAGGTGACCAGCAGGTATTGTTTCAACATAGAAGGACGTGAGGTAACGTTGCACAATGGCATGTGTGTATGAAAAGCTTGAACTGCTGTGTTTTAGGGGGGTTTTGACAGGTGGGTCACTGTGGATAATTCAGGAACTGAACAAAAAGCAGAACGTGTACAAGGAAGTTTAAGCAGGGATTAGCTTCCTGATAACAGTGTTAACTGTACTTTATTACTATTTACAGGCAGAAGAACCGAAGTGTGCACGTTCACACACATGCAGCCCTGCAACACAGGTGTACTTCATCTAAAAAGTAACTTTAGACTCAGGGACTGTTTAGGTGTCAGTTAATCATACATGAGCCTGTGGAACTTTTGAAGCAACGCAAAAAGCCTATGTTGCAATAAAGGTAGTCCAAGTTATCATCAATAGGAGAATCCCTTCACAGGAGATTAGAGGCCTGGGGAGGAGGGATAATGTGTTGCTAAATGTAAATGGCTGATGCTGATTTCCTACATTTCCCACTGACTTTTGAAATCTTATTAAAGAAATGGTAAATGGACTGCTACTTATACAGCACTTTTTTTTCTAATCCATTTGAACGCTCAAAGCGCTTTCTTGCTACAATGCTCATTCACTTATTCACACTTTTTCTATGCTTACGAGCTTTTAACCTGACATCCACATAATCATACTCCAGATGATGCATCAGGGGCGACTCAGGGTTCAGTATCTTGCCTGAGGATAGCTTGACATGTAATCACAGGCTAGAGGAGCTAGGCATTATTAGAGTACTATCCTACTACTACACACTGCCCCAAAGTAGCAATACAAAGAAAATGATTAATGTAACAATAAGTAATATTCATTTAACAATTTACAAGCAGCAAAAACAGCACGCCAATTACAATTTGGGCAGTTTTCCTGACGAAACTGGATGCCTTTAAATAATAAACGTCACTTGTGGCAAATTTCTATTTCAAAGCAACAATGCTGAAACCTAACACCTGTAATTCTGTGACCATTAACATTTGATGACAGATCGCCTGGCTGTTACACTTCTGCCAAAAAACAGATCACAAATGAAGGTATTACATCACTCAACAATAAGTCATTTCAAACCAAAGAGGGAATTTTTTTTAGCAGCTTAGGAACAATTCCATACCACCTTAATGACAAATATCTCTTTAATGAATGTAAATATTGGATTATCTATAACTAGAAAAACAATCAAGAATCAGCCAAGATTGACTGCTGAATGCTCTAAGCACAATGACTCAGTTACTATGTCACTCTCAATGCTATTTATGCAGCACATTTAACTACATGAAAATTCAATGTATTTTCCATAACAGATAAAAACATAAAAAACAACTACTATAATGAACTCAGGTGTTTACTTTATGTGTCACTACCTAGCTGCAGTCATCCCCTGCAAGAGAATTAAGTGTGATCTGCAAGAATAATGTTGATAAAAAAAAACAACAACAATGTGTTAATCTTGCCCAGGGCCACAGATGTCTAGATATAGCCCACACTTTTTCTGATGAAAACACTCCACAACTTCATATGAATTCCTATCTTATATGATTTGCGTGGCTGAAACAAAAGCATAAACATTATTTTACCTCCTGCTTGCATTCCGAGGTGCTAGAACAACAACTTTGTGTTGTACAACATGAAAAGCAAAGGTTAGTTATGTAAATTATGACTTCTTACAATTCATAAGATTGCACTGTTGTATTGTAAAAATAGATCTGAACTATTTTCTTTTATTTCTTCCTTTTAAAAGGCATGCAAACACAGCTTCTGAGTAACACAATTGGTAGTCTTGAGTGGTCCAGGAGACTAAGCACAGACCTCCAAGGCTGTCTGTTGAACAGAGAAGTCTGAATGATGGATGCATTGAAATTGCCCGTCTTTCCTTCAGAGTCTCGCCCACAAAGGGTCTGTTTCCCATTCAGGACACAAGGTCATTAGATAATACACACGAGGATCGCAAGGCCACACAGTGGGGCGGGATCATTCAGCACAACAAGCCTCCGCAAAAACTTCTTGACGCCTTAACTCAAGTAGTCTCTGCAGGAAGTATATGCCCATCCAGAAACAAATATACTGATGTGAAAGCTCACATACACATTGAAATTTCACAGATGGTTACACATGCACAAGGATGGGCTGAATAGTTTGACAGTGGGAATCATGACATCATCATGTTCCCCTCCCACCTCGCTATTCAGTCACAGCAGAATTATTTATCCTTTGAAAGCGGGTTAAATGAATGCTTAGGAATGCCCTTTTCTTTCTTTCTTTTTTCTATTTTTCCTCTGTTGTAATCACAGGCATATGCATCCACACATGTTTGTAGATTTGTTTTAGGCACCTGGTTGGCAGAGACCCAATCAAGATTTTGTTATTCAGCGAAGCTGTGGGGGAAATGCCCTCAAATGAGGAACTGCTGGTTCAGTGAAGTGTCAGCATGTCAGGACAAAAAGTTATTCTGAACATGGAAACTTTGAGAGGTTTGCCAAAATTAAGAAAGAGTGGAAACTGAGCAAGTTATGCTCTGGATGTGGAAAAGTGTTTCCACTCCATTCGTGAAGCTGTCAGATTTCAGCTTGTCATGGTTAACTCAAAGCGCTCTGAAACTCATTTCCTGAGTGGCGTTGTTAGTTCCAAATTGAAGCCAGGAAGAATGTAGGAAGAAAGTGGGCGGGGGAGAGAGGTTTGAGGCAGAGGGAGATGAAGCAGGGATGGACCAAGTCTGTCCTCTACTTCCACTTGGGCACATGCTCGAGCTGGGGTCTTGGATTTTTTTTTCTTCGTCAAAGTGAGTGGATGTAAAGCAAGAGAGGGGTAAATTTGCATGTATTTAATTTTAACTTTACTGAGTATAGCCTGCAACAACATGCTCATATCAGAGGATTACAAAATGCACAAGCACACACACAATGTGCATGAAATTTAAAAAAAAAAAAAAAAAGAGGAAGGGGAGTACACAATAAGACTGACACTGTTTGTAAAAGAAGGGTAGATCACCATAGTGACAGATCAGCCAAACCCTATGGCAAAAACATGAGTCAATGAGTCAAGTGTCAGATGCTCAGGTTACATGGGCATGATCTCAGTCCAGCATTCTTAGAACCTAATAAATGTATTTCTTTCTCTTTTCATTAGTCTGTTAAATAATCTGAAAACTAGATCTGACATTAAAAACAACTGATTAAATGAAACTTTCCTAAACTGTGAATTTAGGTTGAATATTGGTTCTTCATCTAGCTACACCCCCCGGCCAGTAAGATTTCTCCTAAAACTTTGTTAGTCATCTTCGCTATTGCTCTACATTAATAAGTCTCGTTGCTCATGTGGAGTTACTCATGCATGCAGTGCTGCCTTTCAAATTAAGAGGCCTCTGCCTGAAAGACAGCCCATGTCATGGATCAGCACATCTGCAGAAAGACGATCCGGCAAAGCCTCACAATTCCTGGGGGAGAATAGCAAAGTCACGGAGATCCAGGTGCCGCGCACCGAGCCACACCAGCAGCCTGGCGTGCGTAATAAAGCAATTAAAAGTGAGTGCATCCCTTTGGCAATAAACCACCCTGCGTGCACAGGACTTGCAAATACATAGCAGGCTGTGAGCTATCTCTGTGTTGGCCACCTCCATATCCGTCACTGGATTAGCTTAAATCTGCCCTCTTCTTACGCAAGAGGCTGTTTTCCATCTTAAGCGCATGGAAAACAAGATGGAGAGCATGAAAGTTTGACTAAAGTTGCGAACTTTACTTGAATTTCTGACCGCGTTATAAAAAATATAAACGCTAACAGAACAACAAAGTCGGAGCTCGGTCTGCTCTTATGAAAAAGGATAAACTCAGGTGTGGCTGGCAGATGCAGATTTGTGTAAAAGCAATATGTGTTACCAGCTCGTGGAAGAACGGGGGTTGAGGATGTCCTCTTTGGCCGTGAACAGCGACAGGCTGTAGGTATCAAGGTTGACCGTTCGCTTGCTCATTGTGGCAAAAGTTTCCAGACCACTCCCGCAGCTTCTCTGTTCACGGGTCCCGATGCGTCTCGGGGTGGGGATTAGAGTATTTTCTGGAGAACAGTCGCAGCAGAAAACTGGGGTTCGGCCGAGACAAAACTGCAGCAAATGTGTCCACGTTCATTCAATGTGGCCCTTTTAGGTCCAAAAGGAGCGATCCGTGCAGCCGCTGCGCACTCACAGCGCGGAGGAGACTGGGACTGCACACGGTCTTTGTGCAGCTGGTTAAGAATACGTTTTTATGGGGAGCGCCCCACCTCCTGTTAAGAGAGTGGAAAGCCTAATGACTTCACTAGCTGGTCACTTGGAAGAAAAAGTGTGCAGCAGAGGAACACGGCCACTGAGCTGCACTGTTCGCGAAACAAAGAGACGTTTTCATTTCCCAAGTTAATAACTGGGCAACTTGACGAAATTTATTACTTAACTGATGGACCACAACTTGAGGCAATTCAATAAATATAATTATTTTGTTCTAATTGTCTTTTCTCCCTCACTATAATGTTTTTGATAGCAAAAATGGGAACAAAAACGAAACACAATGGGAATTTCTGATGTTTAGAGGGGCTATGGGAGAGTGCAGCAGCCTTGGATCTGTCACTCTCTCTTTGTCTCTGATTCTTGTGAATCGGACACCTCTGGTCCTTGGCAAACTCCGCAGAAGCATTTTACAGTGAAGGCAATCTCTCAATAAGCCAAAGAAGGAACAATTTCATGGGAGCCAAGTGTGAAGCAGGCTGTGGATTACACACACACAAAAAAGCAGAGGAGACTGTTTAAGTATTTAGCTGCTGGGGGCCTGTTCAGCTGCAGCTCAAGCAGGGACGCACACACTCACATACGCACATAAACTGTCCACGAGCTCGTAAATACACACACTGCCATGCATTCATGCACAGGCTCCCACATGCACACTTACACAAGCTGTGAACTCTAAGGCACTCCCTCTTAACATGCAAACACACAAATGGATGTGCACGCACACACATTCACACAGTGGTATTTGCCTTTGGGTCAGTGGCACAGGAGTTTAAGATCTTGGATTATGGGAATGTTCCTGAGCTCTTTAATTTACTTAGCAGTCATTCTTAAGTAATCCAGGACAGATGCAGAGGATAAAAGTCACAGGTTTTTATGTTCTGATGTGTCAGGCTCAGGTTAGGTATGACCACATAAATTTCAACTTTGTGTCATGTTTCCCCCCCTAACATTTAATATGCTTTGCAGTGTTATTCACTGCTAAGGTTAGACCTGGAATGGCTGAGTAATCCTTTTGAGAATACTGACACAGTCACTGCTATCACTGATGAAAAAACTTCCCTGTAAGGCAAAATGTTTCCAGTTTCATCTCTTGGGGTATAAACTTTGCTTTACAGTCAGAGAAGCAGTTAATAGGTCTATAACGTTAAGCATATAGATGAGAGACAACTGCACACGTGTTTGATAGAGAATAGCTTTGTGATGTTGCCATCATTTGAATAAACGCTGAAGTACTGATACACAATAGATATGATACTTTTTAACTGTGAAATGTCACTCTGTCACTTTTTTTGAAATGATCTCCCTACAAACCCTGCGTCTGGTAAGCACACAGCAAGCAGCACACTCAAACTCAGCTTTTTTGGCGAGAATTTGCATGACACAAGGACAGGGGCCGTGACATCGCTATACCACTATTATTGTTACAACTTCCTGCTATTAGAGGCTCTCCTGCCCGTCCAGCCTTTCAACTCTTCAGTGTGGATGTGAACTGCAATGCTGTTATGCTCCAGTTCAGAAAACCTTGGCATTTCCTCTGCTTGGGTGCGGAGGCAGCTGTTGTTGGAGATGATTCTATGTCCAGTGGGGATTTGTGTGTGTGTGTGTGTGTGTGTGTGTGTGTGTGTGTGTGTGCGTGTGTGTGTGTGTGTGTGTGTGTGTGTGTAACAGCTAATGGGGATTTTCTCTTCTTTTACTGAAACTTCTTATCCAGTTGTGACAGACCTTTTGTTCAGTTTCCTGCTTTCCTGACAAAGTTTAAACCCACTGGTTTCCTTAAACTAATAGTTTAAGTGTGAGTGACAAAGTGCTGAGTGGCCCAGTCAGAAAAACATCCTCTATGAGTTTCTTACATTAGTCTTTAATTCAGAATCCACTCATAGATGTGTCTCTTTCTTTTGTGAAATCAGTGATTCTTCCACTAGCTTATAATTGCATAACACAGAAAGCAAAACTAATTTCTGCCACGAAAAAGCAGAGTTTATTACACGTAGTCATGGATAGCTTCAAATCTCTCCTGGAGTGCATCAATGCTTGCGTGGCAGGTTTATGCGTCCTTCGACCCGATGGACGGTGTGAAAAGGTCAGAGATGCATTTAGAGTTAAGGGGTCACAGCTTGAGCTTTTTTCCACCCGTTTTTTTCTACACTTCAGGAGTAACATGTTTCGCATTAGTGGTGACGGAAGACTTTTAGAGGTAAGGACCTGCATGCCCACTCATGTGCGATAGCGTGCTGCCAGATTATTAGTGTCTGTACACTTGCAATGATTTTAAATCGTCTGTTCATGTCATAAATACAGCCTTGTGTTGTAAATTTACTTTTATACAATAAGAGCTGCAGGCATGTCTCCAACCTTTTAACTTCCCTATTGCACTATATTTCATACAAGTCAGACCTTGCTGAATATGATCCTATTTTCTATGCAAATCATTAAGTGTATTAAGCTTGTCCATGCAAAGTTGTTTAAGAAGTTCGTCTTCTTCTCTGACAAATGCTTCACATCTTCAAAGGATGTCTGATAAGTGTTCATCAGGTACTCGAATGTGCTTGAATTACTGCATTAATAGGTTATCATGTATTCTTATGCTTATTCCAATTCTACTTATTATTTTATTATTACAGCGGATCCACGACAATTTAGAATCTCTGTCTCACCTCTTCTTGCAATAGCAATGATCATTTCAGTATTTCGTTTCAGTTTTGCTCATTTTTGATACTGAGGTGAACATAGGTGAGGCTCACGAATTGCAGTGATGAGTGGAACTGAGTAAAAGTTACACAGGTCATACTAAGTGATATGTCAGTGAGGCACATGCATATATCTAAAAGCTGAACTCCAACATGGTGTAACATGAAAAGATAAGTGAGGTTGATTCAGGTTCCTGGCGAGTTTTACGAGCTAAGTAAATGACTGAGCCAGGTAGAAGTTGGAAACAAAAGAAAAGATGGAGTGTTTTCAGCAAATGCACTTGTTGTTTGTCTGAGAAGAAGCGAGAATAGTAGAGCCAGAGCTCGGCACGTGTTCTGTGAATCTGGATGTCTTCTCTATGGGCTTCAAGCTGAGGTCACTACTCAACTATGCGCCTTCACAACAACCTTGAGATATCTTTCCCCTGGGCTTCAGTGTGAACACAAATGTGTGCATGAATCTAAATGTCCATGCACGTGTTTTGTTCAGTTCTAAATCACATTGTCACTTTTGCAAAGGCTTAAAACAAGCGATTTTCCATATTGACCTGCTATTTTCTCTTTACTTTGTCTCATTAGGAATAAGAGTCAGACTTCTTCGTCGGTTCAACATTACCTTACCTAACTGAAATACAGCACTGTGCAAAAATCATGTACCACAGCTTATTTCTTTTAATTTTGCAATGCAGCAATTTAATAAAACGTGTCTATGCATATATAAAAATATGGTATATATGAAGAAAAACAGAACTGATACAATTCTAACAAACTTGAAAGTCAATGTTTGATATGACCACTTTTATTTTTCACTTGAACTCTGAGCTCTCGTGTAGTTTCTTTGAGACGTGTTTGGGAATAGTTCTCCAGGCTGATGTTAATGAAGAATGGCTTCCTCAAAAATCCCCAAGAATGGCTTCTTGACACACGTCCTTCCAGCGAGACCATTTCACTGACCATACTTCAGTGAACAGCAGATGATTGAACTGAAGGGTTAGATGCAACTGTCTACTGCGGAAACTGTTCATCTGCTGTACATATATATATTTATTAGGGCTGCTACTTCTTCTGTTGTCCTCATTTACCAAGATAGCCCAAATTTCTGGATAATAGGTCTTTGTGAATCACCCTGTTAGTGCAAAAATGCGATTTTATTTCTCTGAAGCTGAGGTGTCTTTGTGTCAAGTTGCTACAAACAAAATGCCCAAAGATACAATTTCACAGTGGTTGTTTGCTAAGTTGTCTGCTATCCGTGGACACAGAACTGGTTCATCCCTTGAGTCAGGTGTCTTTTCTCACTTTGGATGAATCATAGATCATCAAAACAAACATTTTGGGACCAAAATCTAAAGAATCAACAGTGGCTTATGACTTTTGGACAGTACTGTATGTCAAGCCTAAACAAATGACAGGGCTTTGCAGGACTATATAGAGAACATACATTTGTGTTTAAAATTGATTTCCATGACTGCTTGCCGAAATAAAATAGCGCTTAAGTTCGTCGACAGTGTGAGAATGATATAGGTTTCATGAAATTTGCTTTGAGAGGCCCTGATTTGAAGATGTGTTTAGGAATTTGGGAGGGGGTGGGAGTTTTGTCTGAGAAGCAGACCTTGGGGAGAACTAGACAAACATCATATAAATGAAACATACTCTGAGGAGGGCAAAATAAGGAATGTGCCATCACTCAATCATTGTAAGTAAATTAAGTACATTTGGTAGTAAAGGTTTTCTGCATTAAAAAAAATAAAATCGTAATATAATGTAAGTGAGATAATAATGTAAGTGTGTCATTGAATATTTAAAAGCTTAAAAGCCCCAACACCCACATTTGATTCACAATAGAACATAAAAACATATCAAATGTTTCCACTGATGCATTTGACCTTTGGTCCACTAGCAGTTGAGGTGAAGACCCAAGTCAATCAGTTTGTGCTCTTCTCTGCTGAACAACAAGGCATTGTGCTTTAAATACATCTCATCTTATCTGCTGCAAGAGAAGCCAAGGAAATGAGAGCCAGATGTGGTGATGTCAGCACACGTCTGTGACTCTAAAGTAGTGCTCAGTGATGCTGTGGTGCAAAAGCAGGGGCAAAGTTTGTGGGAAATATGAACACAGCCCACAACTGACACGGCATTAAAGGTCTGTAATCAGTGTTCAGATTGATGCTGGTGACCGTGGAGGTTGAGGTTGCTGCTACAAAAAGCTCATAAGTTCCTTCGTTTTATAAGAAGATGAAAGGAGAACTGATACACGTCATTGGCTGTTAAAATTTGTTGGTAGACAGCTTGACTGGTGAGTTTTAAAAGGCTGTGATTGTGACTTGCACGCACTCACGCAGGCACAGATCAGGAGTGCAAATGGATGTGGAAATTTCGCTCCCTGCAATCACCGCGTCGTCTTGTCACGAAAGTTAAAGATCATCAGCCAAATCGCTAAACGCGTTTCTGTGGCAGCCTCGAGTTTCTGTGGCTTACTGTGATCCCTAACCAGACGTTATTAAAAACTTCAGCTCGCATCATCTTGATCTTGATGATGCTTGTTCAGGGGTTCGCTTAATGACAACTGCTGATTCAGTCTTTCTTTCATAGAACACTTTAAAGACACAAAAAGACTTAAGATAATGATTGGATGTTGGACAGAATTTCAGGTATTTATTGGACTAAATTTAGCCGTGACATCATGAAGGTCTTGCTTCAGAAAGAGCTGGGATCAGCCGACACATGGAAGATTGTGCCAGAAACTCCAGACAGCAGCCACATCTTTTTTTCTTGATTATAAAGTTTACGGCTCATTCGAGACACAAAACTATTTTATTGCTTTTCGGTTGACTTCTTTTTAACACATACCTATTTCTTTTCGAGGTATTGTGTCTTCTTCTAATAAACCTGTGCATTTATTTCTTTCCACTAGGTGGCACATGTGCACCAAACTGACGTTCAAACAAAGCCAAAGATAATATAGAAAAGGTGAGAGAACGGCTTAAGGTTTGTTTTGTTTTGCTTTTTCAAATTTAATAATGCAAAATTCCTAGAATTTACTCTAGTGGTCATTTATCTATATCATAGCGCATTGGTTTTAAAATACAGGCAGGAAAGGTCTGAACACTTGGAAACAGAATACTGGAACTCTGCTTCCTCAAAATAAAGCTTTACAGTGGGAACATCACATCACAGAAAAGCGGAAAACCGTGTTACTCCAGCCCCAGCACTATTTATGTATTTAATAATACACTGGGCATCAGATTAGTTAATACTATGAGCACTATGACGTATTCCTCCTTGAAACAGATGATTGTAAAAATTTAAAAGAAATGGCCATCAGCTTGTTTTCAAATGTTTTTTTTATCACTCATTCTCATTTGAGGACAACTCTCACTGTTTAAATAAAGGCTTCAGTTATAGTGGTACCAGCCAGTTTATTTTTACTTTGTTGGTTCGGAGCTGAACCTCCATTTGCGGCATAGATTCAAAAAGTGTTGGAAACACGCAAACGGTTTGTGTGCAGCTTGTCGCGCTGTGTGTCTGCTAGCTGAAGGTCCAGCTGCTGTCCTGAATGTCATAGCAGAAACTGAAACTCACACCAGGCAACATTTTTATAAACTGCTATGAGCAGGTGCAAACTGTGGCAGCTCTTAGCTGAAAGGATTGACACTGGGTGTGGGCTTCTGCTGCCATAGCCCATCATATGTTTTGTGTTCAGAGATGCTCTCCTGTGTAACTTGGTTATAATTAGTGGTAATTTCAAAAATTACACTTTCCTTCCTATCAGTTCAAAGCAGCCTGTCCATTGTCCTCTGACTTCTGACATAAAGAGTTATGGGTGACAAATTAGTTTTTACCTAGAGAACTGCCACTGACTGGATATTTTCTCTTTCCGGGACAATTCTCTGAAGATATGGTTTTTGGGAAAATCCCAATACACTATCTTTCTGTCAGTCTTGTTATTACAGACTCTTAATAGAAAAGAAATCCTCTTTATGTTGGAAATCCACTGAGGAGCTTTATCATGAGAACAAACAAACTAAAAAAAGAAAGACCCACAATGACGTCCATTCCAGGAAACAGCAAAAGATTAATAGTTTTAATAAAATTCATGTCAAACATTAAAATACTGAAATGGCAAAAAAGAAAAAAAAACCTTTTCTCTACATTTCTTTTTGAATTTATTTTTTATACAAATCACAGTGGTTCAAAAATATTACAAAATTTTCATTTCAAAACATTTTTTGCAAAAGCAGCAAAACATTCTGATTGTTGTAAAAAAAATTTGAAAGCCCTTAATAGTTTGTGAGTGTGGTGTGCTCTTTCTTTTGCCTTTTATTGTAATAAACACAATAACGTACGCAGTACATGTTATTAAGTCGTTTGAGTCGATGGAAACAAAAGTGCATAACAATACTATACAGTATATATGATCCACAAGTTACAGTATAGACCAGGGGGTTAATTCACACCATGTCTCTCTATATGAACACCTCTCTTTTCTTATACATGAATCTAATGAAGAGATACAGTGTGATGAGTAGTTAGAAGATGACAGGTTATGTCCAGCTGGGACGTGTATTAAATTTACAACACTTTATTGTACTTTGGAGAGTACCTACCTTCATTAAAGCATAATGCAGAATAATACAGATGTCACAGCTAACATCTGCCTTCAATCCAAGCAATCATTCACAGATGCAGTTCCCCAAATAAAAGGATACTGAAATAGTGGAAGCAATAGAGTGCACTACAGAATTTGTCTTAAAGACAAAGATTAAGTAGAGAAATGGAAAATTAAATGATATTTTGATTTGGATCAATAAAAACTGGTGTGTATATATATATGGACAGCATACTCATCAGACACATAATAGTCGGCTACATAATAAAATGTGCAGGCACCTGAAAAGGAAACGTTACTCTAAATTGCTGGTTTGCTGGGTTTCTTGGTTTATTTATGTCATCCGCTGTGTAGCTTTTGATGACGTCACTTAGAGAACTTGAAAAGCTCTGTATGTAATCACTGGAAGAATTGACTCCAATAGACTGTAACTACTTTTTGCCTGAATAATAACATTAAAGAAACATAGGTCACTCCACATAAGCTCTAAGATGCTGCATATCAACCTACATTTATTTCTGCGTTCACATGTGTGTTACTTCTTGGCTTAACTGACTTTACTTTGTGCCCGGGAGGCTGTAAGTGCTGTGCCGTCAGCCTGAACAGAGCTAAAAGAGTGAAAATTCACTAAAGGCACAGGAGGAGAGAGACACCAGACACCAAAAACAACAACAACAACAACAACAACAACAACAACAACAACAAAACCCCAATCCCCCCCAAAAAGTGTTCTCTCCATCACCAGGTGTTACATTAAAATAGGGAGCTCAGGTCTCCAAGGAGGGAAGAACTGCTCCATCTCAAATAGCAGAGGAAAATGTGACAGTAAATACACTGTGATCAAGATAGATAGAGAGATCACGACAATACAAAGGAACTCTACCGCCAGTGTGACAACACATAACTTTTGCCTGTAGGAGTCAGTGTTGGGCAAATGTTGAGCTAAATAAAATGAACAAAGCTTACAGTTTTGGCTCTCCATCACTCCCTCTCTCAACTGCCTCTGGCCTGATGCTCCCTTTCTCGATGCCCTGTCACCCCAAATTAGCTTTCAAATATAATTACTGTTATCAATATTAGTGTTTTTTATGATTTCTATTTTATACATTTCCCACAACCCTGTCAACCTTCAGCGTTGTGATCCCCAAACAGAGTGACAACAACAAAAATTAAGAAACTGCTGTATATGTAACATATATCTAACTGCTGAAACATGCATCATGCCTTATACAATTCCTCTGTCATTACATGCAAACTAAATCCAAACATTACTCTTGGCTTTCAGCCGTTTAGCATCATATTCTTACACTGGATTATAAATCCTTGATTTCAACTGCTCTCTTTCTTTTTTTCAAGATTAAAGAAAAAAAAATGACAGAAACAAGCTTCATTAAGTTTAGTAACTACAGTAACAGCACACATGGAGAGCTGTAACACTGCACCACAGGAACAGATCCTCTGCATTATTTTATCACGCTAACCTGTGTAGTGTATCATTTAGAGCTGGATGCTACCTTCAGCTGTGCAGAGCTAATTTAGCCAAAAGGGCATGTGCATAAAGCCACATAGCCAGGAAAAGAGCTACTGTGGAGTTCAATGCGTACAAGACCTTAAAGAAGCTGAAGAAGTTGTGTCGTCCATCTCGTCACTGAGATGTGGAGGATTTGAAAGACTTGAGTGGAAAAGTCATGCTACAATCTTCAGGTTTACAAACAATCTTACACAAGGATCAATCCATGCTAAGTGCAGAAAAAAAGAGGTATAGTATAGACACACGAAAAAGTGCATTCCAACTCAAATGTCATTGTAATGACAAGGGTAGGCCAGAAATTAACTTCACTCCAAAAGTGGTTGCACCCTCCCAGCGCACAGGCCAGCCAGCGCTAATTAATAAAAAGCTTTGCTTTCTCAAAAACAGTGGTTTGGAAGTTATAATGCAATTGGTGTTGTTGCTACCACTCAGTCATCTGGTCAGTGGAAAAAAACGTAACCATGACGTGAGTCCCGATTCAGAGAAAACACCTTACTCTAAGGCCAGCATATTCTACTATACTAAAAAAACGTTTAAAAGGCCATTTGTCTGCATGAAGTAAACAGAAGGCCAAAGGATTTTGCACAGGCAATCGTCTTAAAAATCCTTCAATAAGAATAATAGCTGAAGATGCATGAAGGATCACCACAGAAAATTTTACAGTTATGATCATGGCCATTGTCTACAGTGTCCTTCATGTCGCTGACTGCAGAACCAGTCTGCAGCTTTAAACTAAGAAGCTGCTAAAATCCCACTTTAGTTTCCAGTTTTGTCCATCTATAAGGCACCTGGACCAAGATAGGCTTAATGGGGACATACTAACCATTAACACCATTAAGACAAAAAGATTCTATGAGAAACTTAAAAGTAAGTTAATCAAAAACAGTCTTTCCTCTTCTTCAGGTCTCTTTTCTAAGTTCTCAAAGCCATGCATTGGGATATTTTTAACTATCTATGCATTTATTCAGGATATGTGTAATCCTGACTGAAATATGCTCACTTTCACTCTTTCTGGAGATGAAACAGCTCAGTTTGCACTTGAGTCTCATGAGGTCCTACTCAACTTCTACTTCAGGAGCTGACAATGACTTTGCACGGTAGAACAGACCAGATGTCTCACACAATCTATCTATCTAGTGCCTGGGTAAAGCTGAGGGGCGCAAACCCACAAATAGAACAACGTGCTAATAGAAATTCATCAACACATCTTTTTTCTTTTTTTCCCTCCACAATCAGTACGAAAGCCTGACAAAATTAGCACCCTCAACAGGAAAATCAGATTTGCTCTCATACGCAGCAATATACTGACAAGTTTCTTGAAACAACGATCACGCCTCCGAATTCAATCTTGATTAACGAAGCAACGTAGATCACGTTGTTTTTGAATCAGAAAGCAGCAAAAAAAAAGGTTTGTAACTGCTGTGGGTTAAATCAGACAAACCACACAATCTAAATATCAATGACCTATTATGACCTCTTACAGACTGTTAGTAAAGGAAGAAGAAACAATAAGGGTTAAAATGCTCCTATGTCAAAATTTAAAACCCCTCCTTAAATTTCTCCATTCTCTTTGCAGGTAAACACAAAAAAAATACACAGGTTCTTGAGTGTGTTCTTCCGAACACCGTCTTACTGTGTCTTCAGCACCATTTTCAAATTGAGCAACAGAAACGAAGGCAATGTTCAGAAGTGACGGTTTTTCTCCTGACACCACAGATTAGAAACACCACCCATCCAAAGGATTCAAATATTTTTCTGCCTTCTTCTTCTCCTACAATCACTTTCACTTCTCTCTTACATCCCTTCTTCCTGAAAAATAAAAATAAAAAAGAAAGAAAGGCAGGAAGGAGGCAGAAATAAATAGAAGAAGAAGAATCACAGCTTTGGTATTAATAAATCTGGTGATATATAGTTGTTGTTTTGTTATAAATGCACTAATAACACTGCAGGTGCTGAAGTTTTGTTTTTTTTAACACTGCAAGGATTGAAGTTATACTGGCAATCTCATCAAATGAAAGTATAGTGCAGAAGACACAGGCCTAAAATCCATTAGTGTGAATGATAGTGTCAGGGCCCTGAGCAGTGCTGCCCCTAGTGGTGTAGGGGTATAAAGGCAGGCTGGCTGAGGTGCTTCAGTGTAACATAGTGGTCGTGGACGTTACAAGCGCAGTTGTTTAATACTGAATCCATCATTCCTCCATGGCGGAGGTATCAAGTAAGGCTGGCCCTCTTTGCCCCCTATTGCTGTGGTCATTCGAGGGTTTCGAGCTTTTTGTTTAGTTTTTGTTGTTTTTTTGTGGCTTGGTATGCGCAGCAAAGGATTGGGAAGTGCACGGGTGGGTGATAAACACCAAGAACCACCACTTCGGGATCACCGAAGGCTATGATCAATCCTCTTGACAGGAGCATTTTAACGTACTAATTGTTTTAGAGTTCCCCCTTGCCAGCAAACCTCGGCTCTAGATTTACAATCACATCTCGTGTGGTTGTGACGGCAATCATCAGCTTCCTGGAAGTAGTATGCGCCATTTCACCTGATAAAAGTTTCCTAGAAGGCGCCAAACATAAAAAAAAAAATAAAAAAAAAACCAATGTTGGAATAATAATTACATTGTCAGTGTCAATTCCTGGGAATACAGTGCTGGTTTTTTTAAGGGGGTGGAAAATGGGCATAGGTCTGTGTGTGCATGCTAACAGTCTGTATAGAAGTGAAGGCAGAGGTAAGCTCCCCCAAGAGAAGCCGCAGTGGTCAATGTGTAATAGTCATTAAGGTCAATGTGAAGGATGGAGACTGAGAGAAATAGAGAGCCCTTGCTCCCAGTCCAATCACTCACGCGGCTTAGACACTGTGAGTGCTGGTGGAGGGACCGAGCTCTTCTGGAGGGACAAAAGGGGCTGCACTGCAACCTCAGGCCATTATCAAACAGGGCGTTTGGGAAGCACTCAACTTGGAAGCATCACTCGATCACAATATACCGCACACATACAATCACACCTCCATGCACATACCCATGAGTTGAATCCACACGTGTCACACAGGATAGCAAAATGCATTTGTGTGGTCACCCACACTTATAAAGAGGCACATACATTCCCCCAAACATGCTGACATCCAGGCATATTAGCTCTGAGGGTCATTTATCCACTAATAGAGGGGTTCGGGGTAATTCTCCTCTATATGTGTGGAGGTGGATGGGGAGGTGCAACTTTCCAGGTTGGGGCGCTTTAAGAGACATGTGGAGAGGAGGATGGATGCCTCCAGAAACACCAGCCCCTTTTGGTGTGTTGCTTGCGCAAGATCTCTTCTTCACGTTCACGTTCCTTCTGGGAGCGCAGGTAGCGATCCTCTTCCTTCAGGAACCACACGGGTGGCCAGCGCTGCTTCTCAAAGTGCCTCTGGTTTTCTGCAGAGAGCAGAGCAAAAAAAAAAAAGGCATGAAAAGAAAAAGTCACTGCAGAAAAAAAGCAACATGAAAACTCTCTGTGTCATTTCAAGATGTGCGCTGATGGAATTAAAGAGTGGTCGAGATCACCTTTTCTGAATAAATGGACATTGTTTCATTTAATTGGTTTCATTTATTCAGTACGGAAATAACACAAAACTTTGGTTTGGAATTCAAATCCTTTTAAAAAGAAATTATTTTAATTGTGATATAACTGACTGAAAATGTTTTCTTCGTCAAAAAAAACAGTAGGTATGCAGCCTCAGTGCTTATCCAGACAAAAAAATATTTCAGCCCTCCCACTCCAACCAAATGTTTGTGATGATCAAGTCACACTGTGTTGCAGTCCATTAGCAGTGTGTTTAACCCAGAAAATGTACATTCTTGTAGCACTGCAAAGCAAAATAAGGTCCCTACTTTTTTCACTGAGAGAAAAGCTACGTGTCTAAAAGGGATTTGAGGGAGGCAGTTTATTCTTTACCTGGAGATATGGCCTTCATATCTTTGGGAAACTTGCGGCAGATGCTGTTATAATTAGTACAGATGTGATGGAGACACCAAGCTGATAGCTGCTTTGCGTTGTGGAACTGCAAAAAGAGAAGCAGAGAAGAAATGAGGAGTTACAGAGCTGAAAAAAATAGCATCACTATAAAAATATGGATTCCCCCTTTAGCAAAAATGAAAGTAATTCAGCGTCATTAATGAATTATAAATAATTTGTTATTTAAAGGACAGACCTGTGCAAGTTCAAGGTAAGCCAACACCTGCCCATCAATGTCAATTCCTTTCACTGCCAGTCGGAGAAGCTCATCCACAGCGTGCTGCTCTGAAAATGCATAAAAATGGAAACAATCATGTCAGTATTTCCCATTTGCATGCAGCACTTGCACATGGATATCTTTTCTCCCAGTCCTAAATTCTTAGTCTTTAAATCTGCACTAGATGCAAACAGAAGGCTATACGTAAAAATGTTACAGAGTCACTGATAAAAGGAGCAAAGTGCAAGTGATAAAACACTATCAAACGCATGTTCTGTCACATGAAGTGAGAACATGATATTTAAATGAGAGGACGTTCCTTCCTGTGCTCTCAATATGACAGAAAGGATCCCTACCGGTGAGGGCGACGAGACGTGGCAAACAGAGACGGTTGGCCAGAACGATTAGTTCCATGGGCTCCAGACCAGGACAAGGCGTCAGGAGGCCACAGTACAGGAACTCCAGCACCCCTCGCATACAGGCTGTACTGGTGTTAGGGATGGAGACCTGGAAATTTATCATATAAAGGGTAAACAGATCAAAAACAAGGCATGAGATATAAAAAATGCATTGCAGACATTCATTTTCATTAGATATATCCCAGCGGTCCCCAACCCCAGTACCGGTCCGTGAGTCGTTTGGTACCGGGCCGCGAGAGCTGAGGCTCAGGTGTGAAATGTATAGTTTTTAGGGTTTTTATCGGTTTTCAGCGTTATTTTGTTATCGTTTTTATCGTTAACTCGGTTTTCCTGGGTCTTTTCACGTGTGTTATGAATAAATCTTCTTTTTTTCGGTACCGGTACTAGTTTTATTTTGTTGTATTTATCCGCGACACCTTAAAGGCCGGTCCGTGAAAATATTGTCGGGCATAAACCGGTCTGTGGCGCAAAAAAGGTTGGGGATATATCCTCACATGAGTGGTCCTTATGTCAAAAAACACTGCATATTTGTATGTGTCTTCTGAACTTACAATTTTTGTGTTACGACAAAAAAACATGTTGGCAAATTCTGACATGTGGATTGTAATGTTTAGTAAAGGGTAAGGTTTCAGTAATACCAATGAAAGCAGCGCTGTAGGTATCTGGAGGTAAAGGGCAGAGGACATACTGTTCGCATTCCCTTTGATCTTGGCTCAGATGAGGGCTCTATCTGGCTCGTGATGTAAGCAATAGGGCTAAATCCAGATAAACCCCACATACATACAACCGTGCAATGTGGTGCACAGGGAAAACACAAACCTAGCCTCAATGTGCAGACTAAGACACTGACACAGATGAGACAGACTGTGGCAGCGTTCGTCAAAGAGATATACTATGTAGTTCATCTCATTTAGCCACACTCTGTTCTAATGATAAAATAATCTATGACATTTTATCTACTAACTGTTATCAACAAGTTAAGCTAATAATGAGAAAAAATAGCACTCCAGATTCTCACACTTAAAAAGCAGCCTAAAAAACAAGATACTTTAGGCTAATGTTTATAGTTGGGATATGGAGTCTTTTTCTTAAGCTAATTCTTAAGTAAAATGTTCAGCCATATTGACACTGACGCTGCCATAACATCACTTAGACCTGACCATGCTCCTCCTCCACCACTTTTCGGTGGTAAACAAACACATAAAAGCAAAACATCTTAATTACTGCAAGGCTATAACCAGATCCACAAACTAGATGACCGTCTAAGCCTGGGAAGGACAGGAGGAAGGATTATGAGAGTGATAACCTGACCTCTTCAGGAGCACTCTGCCTCAGTGTACCCACTGAGGCACTCACCACCCTTCACTCCTATAGCCAATTAGGAGAATGTCAGCTTAGTGTGACCTGTCGTTATGATAAAAAAAAGACACAACGTAGAGCTATGGGTGGCCTCCCAGCTGGATCAGGAAGAATTAATAGATGGACAAAGTCACAGGTTCCGAAAATGTATGAGTACGATCTGTCGGCTCTACTCTTGCCATCATAACTGTTCATTTGTAAGTTTAGTGAAATTTGCAATTACTTGCAAAGCTGCAATGACTAAAAATAAAAGTGCAAATGACACATTCAGGCATAATTTCAACCCTACTCTTCCTGTTATATACAAAAAGGTAGTCAGGAAAAAACAGCATGCAGCATCACCATAAATGTGACAGAAAAGGGTTAAAAGGGAGAAATTTTTTTCTCACAGTTAAAAAAAAAGGAGTATGACAGAGCTGCAGAGGCTCTCACACTTGATAGACTAGTCTTTTCTCAACATGTAATACTCCACCAGGATACACACTCCCAGGGTGAACACAAAACCACAGACACACACCTAGTAAGTAATCCATGGGTGTACCATGACACAATCAGCGGTCTATCCACAGACACAGCAAACCACAAGAGGTGTCTTTTGACTTGTGCCTTTTGAACAGTACACAATAGAGAAAATTACACCCAGATCACCTTTGAATTCACAAAGAAAAGAAAATCCTTAATGTATGAAATCATTGTACCAATGTTATACTAAAACCAATGCCACAAAAAGTGACGGGGATTTTAAGCACATTTTTTTGTGAGACTCAACTTAATGCTGCTCTGCACAAGTCAAGAATAGCTGTGCAATCGCAGTGCAGCATGAACACCGAAATGTGTGAGCACAAAAATACAGAGAGGGAAGTGTGCCATGGGCATAAAAATAGAGAAACACATCTCTAATCACATGATGCTCTCCCACTTAGAGTTAGGGATTATTAATTTATATATATTTCACAAATATATAAAATACTTACTTCAAACTAATGTGATGGTAACATGATAAGGCTGTTTATTAGCAATGTATTGCCTGTATAAAATGTATCTAGTAGATGCTAATAAATGTGCATTGTGCATTACCTAAGTTTGAAATATAAGTTGTTTTTGGATAACGATAATGTATTATCACCAGATTAATCAGATTCTTTCTTGTCATATTCAGATTTTTAAATTCATTTTTATAAAAATATCACATCATGTTAATACGTATGTCAAATGTGCTCAATGTTCAGGACGATGTGACTAAAGCTAGATCATCTGCTGTTTTAGGGTTGAGCAGTTGTATTGTGTCATGCTCTTAAAGTTCTGCTTCTATTTAAAGACCAGTGTTTGGGGTTTTTAATAGTGTGGTTTAGCATTCACTTCATATGCGCAGCTCACAGGAAGTAAGACACATTAGAGCATGGTAACTTATGGTCTTGTAGCAAATTTGAAAGAAGCAACTTTAAAAGTCAGCAAGCAAAGCAAGAAGTGCACCATCCTGGTGAGATAAACAACAGCTTACAAATTAGGAGTAAAAAAACAACAACATGTATTTAAGATAAAGCAAATCAGCAAGCAAATAAAATAAAATAAAATAAAACAAAACAAAACAGCTGTTCATAAACAAAATTGCTGACAGCATCATTGTCCGGTCAGGCTTTGAATCTTTGTGTCCAGACCACCTGTCCTCTACGTGCTGCCAGCCTCATGCCATTAACATGAACTGTTTAGTGTAACCATAGACACCAGCAGCCCACCACCAGCAGCAAACACTGCGTCCCCTCACTGATCCCGATGTCCTGTTTTCACTAGTGAAAACAATAGCTGCAATGGTTGTTTTTGCACACAGACTCATGTGGTGTGTTCCAGAAAGAAATCCCATCCATCTGCATGTGCAAACAACAAAAAAAGCAATGCTTTTCTTGACCACAGCTTTATCTTTACCAATTGCTTCAGTTCCAGAAAACTTCCAGAACTTCCAGGGGATTGGGTAACCTAAACCTGCTGACCTTGAGAGTAACCATACCCAGTGGGATCTGGTTCAGCAACACTGTCCGAGGAGTATCAACTCAGTGACAGCCTTTAACTTCCTCTCTGGTTATGTCAGACACATCCTGCACCCAGTAACCTCCTGAAGCTAAACCTCGGGTGATTGCAGCATAAGAAGTCTGACTAAATTTTACTACCCAGAAAAATTTTATGAGAATTTCCCTGGGGCTCACATAACCAGAGAGGAAGTTAAAGGCTGTCACTGAGTTGATAGAAGATGAGAAGAGTTAGTGCAAAATGTGAGCCTTCAACCTATTGACACAACACGATACGCTGTGGTTCGCGTCAAACCACAAAAAACAGGAAGTCAGACTCAAAAAGTTCACATCTGTGTCTTTGTATGACTGCATATTTGTTTTTATGTATACAGGCTATAGACATAAATAGCCAGCTCTAATATAATCAGTGCAAATCATTACACTTTATGGCAAATAATAATGCTTGTATATGAGTTGGGATAAGCCAAGCAGTACTCATGTGCAGGAAATTTGTGTATACGGAGGTGCGGACGTGTGAATTATTATGTAGGTCAATTCTCATGAGCCGTAAAGAGTTTCAACCACATCTACAAGTAAGTAAAAGGTTTGTAGGGCAATCTGATAGCATGGCTAAGATAGCATAATAAAGCTGGTTTTCAAAAGTTTCTAAAAAATAAAAGAAAAAGAAATATCTAATATAGCTCAAGTGTTCTTTGCATCTCTTTTCTAGAGAGCTTATCCATTTAAAGGTTGTTGGATCATATCTGCTACAATATTGGTACACACATAAATACCCTGTTATTATAAACATAAATTATTTAATATTAGTTAGGCTATTAGCCATAAACTGGCATTTACAACATTTCTAATCAATTTCATCTAAAAGGTTTTGGAACATTTCAAAGTGGCCTTAAAAACGTTTCTTGCTAGTTGTGAGTTACTACTGGGAATTTAGCAGGATTTAGGACACGGACACTCGATCCCTTCTCAAAACTTAAAGGTAACTCCATCCTCGACTTTTTCCCACTTTGTCTGAGCTCACCTCCTCAATGTAACTTTCCATGAAAGAGCCACGGAACATGGCCGCCATCCAGTCGCAGCTGGAGATAAGCAGGGGCTTGTGGCCTGGGAGACAACCATCATCCAGTCGGAACACCACATCTAAAACCGGGGCGGAAAAGAGCGTTCATCTCGTGGTATGCCACAGAAGCCCAAGCTACAGAGGGGGAAAGACGGACAAGGCAGACGCCCAGACACACACAAAGACACACGGAGACAGACAGGAGGCCAGACAGACACACACAAAGACACAGGTAGACAGACAGAGAGATAAATTGACGGGGGGACAGAACAGCTTTTGACATAGAGTAAGGGAAGGAGAGTAGATGCAAGGATCACAGAGAAAAATCCTGTGCAAACAAGAGCTTTGATAGAGGAAATGTTTAAGTGACATGAAAATACACTAGCTTCTCCACTGCGGTTCTTAACGTGCCACATGTTAAACTACACCTGTTTTTAATTGAACATTTAATAAGTCATGGGAACATTTCTGCAATTTTTAGATTATTGAAAACTTAGATCCACTAATGTTAATAACGAACACGACACAAACAGTATAGAAAGTAATGAAATTGAGCAAGGGTTTTTTTTTTTTTGTCAGAAATGTCAGATGTTCACCATTAGCTGGAAACACTGTGGCAACATGCATACACAACAGCTCAGGAGGGAGGGACGACAACACAACACAAATACAGGATACACATAACACCCAACACAAAACAATGTGAAGCAACGGTCAGTCATCAAAATGTTTTGACTGTGATTTTGAAAAACATATGAATGCATTTTGCATAGCAAGTACTACATGGAAAGAGAATGACCAAATGTAACACAGGGTGTACATTTTCAGAGAGTGAAAGAGAGTGCTGTTTCCTGTCTTCGTCACATGGTCTCCTCAACAACCTCTCGTAACCCTCATTCACTTCTCTTCCCCACACAGACACACGTATACCCAAACACAGACAGACACAAAAACACATACTGATGCATATATGGAAAGCATATACAGTACAAAAAGACCAGTGTTATTGAAAGCATCAAGCCAGTGAGCGGATGGCATTGTGGTTTACCAGCAAATGTCCCCTTATTGAGACACTCCTTGATGCGGTTGGCTCTGCGGACGTGGAAGGCCTTGGTGATCTCCTGGTTCATGAAGCTTTCTCTGTTCAAAACATTGGCCACCATCATTCGCAGGTCAAACACCTCAAGTAGCTCCGCGATGGTGGCGACCTGCATCAGATCTCCTCGACCCTCATCCAAACTGCCGGTGTATAGGTACTGAAGCACAGCCTAGAACAAAAACCAATCAGAGAGGTCAAATATACAGAGCTTTGGAAAGATGAAATCTTTGTTTGTTTCTTTGCTTCTTTTGATTATCTAAGGCTTTAGACTAAAATAATGGTGCAGAATATCTCACATATTCCGATCAATAAAATTATTTTCTCAGTAACAGTGTTTTAACTTTATCACCTTGAATGGCTCCTCCTGTATAAGTGCATCCATGGCTACCACAGTCATGAGTCGTGGGTGTCCAGTCACGGGATCATCTATGTGCTCCAAACAAACACTCAAGAACCCCCTTCCCCATCCTGAAAGTGCTCGCCCAGTCCCTAGTGCTCCCATGGAGTACTGGGCTCGAGAAGGAAGTGCATTATCACTCTGGGAAGTCCTCAAAGAGCCCTGCTGGCGCAGCTGGGGTTGATTCAGGCCTCTCACTCCTCCGTCAACCCCATCTTTATCAATATCTAGGCTCTTAGTACGTCCAGCTTGCTCCTTGGCTCCTCTCCGGCTCTGCTCGTCTTCCTCCCCGCTCTCCGATTTTTCCTTGCTCTCCTGTTCCTCCCCCCATGGCCCGGTACACGATCCACCGAGATCAAGGGTGAAGAGGTCATAGAACTTGGAGCAGGATGTAGCCAGATAGACTTTGTGTGCAAAAACTCGAGTAGTGCCACCTTGCAGAAGGAAAAGAACATCAGCACACAGTGGCTGACAGAAAAGGGAGTCGGGGCCCTCGCCGTCTGTTAGAGGCGGGTCTGGGATGCCCACTATGGGGCGTGGTGGCCGAGGAGGCAGGAATGGCGCCTGGAGGAGGGGCCTCTGGACCTTCTTCAGGTGCGACTTCCAGAACTGCAGATGTCGACGGGAGATAAGGGCAGCACGGATTGCATTGTCAAAAACATCTTTGACACCGAACTGGGCAACGATGCTGGTCTCATAGTAGGGAATACCAAGTTCTTTTGCCACCTCGTGGCCTCTCTCTGGAGGAAGGATATCTGTAGGTTTGATGGGTCTGTGAGTGAGAAAGACATAACAATCATAATGATGACAGCAGTCAGATAAAGAACCGCAAGCAATATAATTAGGTGCACAAAACAATGCTATAAGAAAGCGGTATTCATCTCAGTGCTAGTTTTAAGAACAGCTAACATGATGTCACTGATGACATCAGTGCAAGCCAATCTTTTTCAAAAGAGCAGAAAATTGACCGTTTTAACCGTTTTAACTTTTCTTCACAACACAAAGCAAAAACGCATTAAAATTGCCTCATTTATGGTGATTTAGTTCCTGCTGCTGATTAACCAGGCATGCACATCACATGCACATCTCACTGAAGCCACAGGGTCAAGGTTCCCTCTAAACCCGTCTGTTAATGCCTAATGTAAAATGCAACTCACTTGGCTAGCGGTCGGCGCGCCCGGTTAACAGCATCCAGGTCGGCGTAGCGCAGATCCAGCTGGCAACCAACCAGGATGATGGGCGTCCGGGGACAGAAGTGCTTGATCTCCGGGAACCACATGGTGCGGACGTGGCGCAGGGAATTAGGATTAGCCAGAGAGAAGCAAAGCACCACTACATCAGACCTAAAAGGGTGGCGAGAGCAGGGGTGAAAAGAATATCAGTGATCTCTCAAAAGGCAAAAAGAGAGGAGGGCTGATTTGTTATGTCATGAGCAGAAGATGCCAGTCATCAGAAGACATGTGGTCTTTGATGGCATCAAGGAGACAGAGATAAAAAAAGGAAATGAAAAGGATCGGTGCTGATTCAACGGACGTCTTGTCAAGTTTATGCTTAAAACATACATGTGTGGATGAAGCTTTTTTGAGCTGCTGCAAGGCACTGCAGGAGCATGGACGGTGCCAGTGAGAAAGCTGGGGTCAGAAGACGTGTGTGCGCGAGTGGGTCTGTGTGTCTGTGATTCTGGGCCTCTGGGCTGCTGATTTGTCTGGCCTGCCCCTCTCTCTCTCTCCCTCTCTCCCGCTCTCTCTTACGTAAATCTCCATAAGCCCTTCAAGGCTACATGGACCACAAAGAGAAAGCTAAGAATAGATCAAAATGCACACACACACACACACACACACACACACACACACACACACACACACACACGGAATTACATTTTCTCCTTTTCTGATGTGTTTGAGCAGGCAGACGGCAGCACTTACAGCTGTTCTCCAGAGTTGAAATTTCTGTGACATGTTGGTGCAGGCATTTCTCTTACTAGGTAATGTTTGACTGAGCTTCGTGCCAGCGGGATGGATCATTTAGTGCCTGTGCAATGCTGACGAGGCAAAAATGCTCAATTGCTAAATGATCTGCTCCTCACAACAGCGCAACAACACAGGACTTCTGATCCCAGCAGCACAAGACTACTAAAGACTTATGTAATTTGTGCACTAGATTAAGCATCGCTGATAACTTGAAGATAATTAAATATACATATGTTCCAGTTTTTGTCAGGCACACATTGTTCATCAGACAGTGGGAGAAAAGCCCATTAATGAATCTGAGAGGATCATTAAATGCCACTTAAACTTGTCTATTTCCTTTGGCAAAATACCTTTGCTCTAGAAAATATGACCCACTTTAATGAGCACACAAAGGCAGCACTGTAAGAAATCCAAATATACTCTGACTACTTGACTAAAACGTGAAAATCTTTTAACAGGAAGCATCCTTGAAGAAGAGGGACAAACAGCTTAATTTACAAGTAACACACAAAGGCAGCTAACCTGACGTCCCCTCTTCTTTAAAGGAAATGAAACCGAACTGCACTAAATCAACTGTGACATTTTCGGCAGTGCAGACACGGGTTCCATAGTCCTCTTTACTTTCACTACATAATCTCTGCAAAGCTTCCACTGGCAAGGATGTAATATACAATACTGAAGTATTACATCACTGCTCATGCTCTCTCTCTCTCTCTCATACACACACACAGGAACTCCCATTTGCACTTTGCACAAGGATCATTGCCACGGCTTAGGCTATTTGAGGTCATGTTATGTGTACATGCATCGGATCTCGTGGTTTGTTTGTATGTTTTTCCATTTAAGATCTAGGTCTTGCTGCGTGGTCAACTTTACTAAAGCAAGTGGCACCATATAAATGCAAACTGTAAAGTCTTTTTAATTTGTTCATAACAAGTTGTAGTGTCTTCATTAATGCTGTTGCTGGACTGACAGGCGATCCTATTAACACTACAAACATAATGTAGATTATGTAACTAATCTAGAATATAAAAATTGTCAGTACATAATGGCTTATGACGCATTCAAATATAAATGCATAAAAATTTGTTTTCTTTTTGGACACGTGATATATGGACCAACAGGTCATCCTTTATATGGATTATATTTTTCTCCTATCTGCATTTTGTGAAGACCTGCCCCAGTCTGCCTCTAAATGTACAAACAAAGTGGATTTGTATCACACTGGCAAATCATGCTGGAAGTGCTTCAATCTCTAACTTTTTGTTTTTTTAAATTTCTGAATCTCTGCTGAATGAAAAACTTTTTAACTTGACCTATTTTCACTCTGTGTTTATTTTCCCAAACTGAGTGTTCCTCTTCTAACAAGCCATGTGACAATCTGGGTATCATTTGACAATGTGATGTTTTGAGTTTTGATATCAACAAAAGGCTGGGTTAGGAGGTAGCAAAGTGTCAAGGGCACAACAGAGCCTTATGATGTAAATTCGGTTAAGGTAATGAGAGAGGAGGGGGAGGTGAGGTGAATCAGAGGAGCCTGAGGACAGGATGGAGAATAAAGCGCGGCTCAGATGAATGGAATGGGAGAGAACGAGGATGAGTGGGAGGGGAGCCAGTGACACCGGGCACGGAAAAACAGCTGAGCTGGCGTTGTGTTTTTATCAGCTGACTGCAGGCTGACAAAGCATACAGGGCATGCAGACAGACACATGCACACACGCACGCACACACCAAAACATATACAAATAGAGGCATATCAATGTGCACATGTACAGACACTTTGGCCTAATTTGTATCATAGCAGCAAAACAAGAACAAAATGAACAAATGAACTACATGCTACTTGACAATAAACACACCTCAATAAACACCTCTCACTCAAACACACCTGACACAGGGACAAGGTGACCTGATACACAAAGTGCATACACCAGCCTAATCAGTGTGATCCCAGTGTTTTTTTTTAAATTAAATTACACTAAATTGCAAAACAGATCTAAAACAAATTCACATTTTCTGTCTTTTTCTTATTTAATGGTTCAGGTTTTAAAGCGTAAACCATCTGAATCTGGCCTGAGACATTCTAAAATAAGACAACTCGCCAAAGAATATCTTATGGAAACTTTATTTTAACAAAACGAAGGCTAATGACCGCAATGACTCGGCACTTCTGTTTAACTTACCTTACGTATGACTGAGGGAGGGATCTGGGTTTGTTTGCTTTTCTTAAGGATCTTTTTTAAGGATCCACCCATTGTTGGTAAAACATACAGCAGAGTGCAATATAGAGTACAGCAGCCTTTTTAAGCATGGTTAAAATGTATCCTTTCTTTTTTTTATTGTTCAGTTTGATGTCGCTGGCCAACTTTTGCTCGGTGTGAATCGAATTTCTATCTGCTGAATTTTGCTTTGGCAATAAGTACTTTTGCATTTCATGCCAATGAAGCAGCTTTGATAGAGGCACGGGAAATAAGAGGATGTAGCGATGATCCAATCACATCTGAGGGAGGAGGGATGTAACAGCTTGAGAGCAGAGTTCAACTAAAAAAGCATGGCAGCTGGATTACACAAAAAGCAACTTTTGGGTGAGGGAAAGTTACACTGACATGTTTCTGTGGGTGTAATAGATTGGTTGCATTCTGCTGAAGAAGCCAACAATGAATTTGGTGATATGTTAGCCCACGTAAATTGTGTTAATGCCTTACAAACTACACAGCCAACACAAAGCAATTCCTTGGCAGCGCCAATTAAAATGGGAAACTAGAACAACACGCTTTAAGATAGTTAACCTTGTGGTCAGCCAACAAATGGTGTTACCGGGTCAGTAACGAAGTTGGGGCAAGCGGATAGCTTCAAACGGTGTTTGTGTGTATATGTGTGCGTGTGTGTTTTTTTTTCACTGAGTGTATCTGCTCACCTGCCATAGGCAAAACGTCTGTCTTTGTGATGATCCCCGAATGTGTCCCATAACCTCAGGGACACACTGACTTCATCCACTACATCACGAGATCTCTCTAACACCTGCAACACAGACAAATATTTCTAAGTGGCCTGCACAACATTTTCAGTGTTGATAATCTTTACTTACTTTTTATACATATGTGTAACTACTATAGCCTGTGTTTCGGTCTCTGTACAATGCCCAGAACTGTACCCAAATCTGTCTATGCAGCTCTTTCTGAACTGTGTTTGACTCTGTGTGCATGTACCCACCTCCTGGCATACACGGTACTGGTCGATGGCCCAGACGGTTGGCACGTGGGTGGCAAGCAGCTGATACTGTGTGAGGGTGGCATTGCAGGCCCGGGCACAGATTAGCCTGGTCTTGCCTACTGCATTATCCCCTACCACCACACATTTAATGGTTTCCACATTGGGCCGCTCATAGTCTGTGTCTATATCCATGGAGAGGGCCCTGGAAAACACGAGAGAAGAAAGAATCAAAATGAGAAGTGGTTAATTCAACAGTCATGAAAAACAAAAATAAAACAGCATTTGATAAAGAACCACAGGAAGAATGACACTGCATTTTGACACTGACAACAACATCAGGCACAGTAGCCGCTAGCTGTCGCCCAGCCCAGCTTAGGGGAGCTTTGTTAAGGATCTAAGCCCCCATAGCTGTGCTGCCCAGTGTATTCAGGCTTCTGCCAAACCCCTCAACAGAACACATGGTTCACAGGCTGAGCAAAAGAAGGACCACAGAGCTATTTCTGTAACAGCACAGAGAGAGAAACATAGAGAAGGGGGAGGAGGTGGATGGACAGAGGAAGAAGAACGAGACTTCCCTGGAGTTTACTATTCTTTTCTCCCCCTTTCTGCTCCTCTTTTGAATCACTCAGAGCATTTTCATTTTAGAGAAAACATAATACGAGATGATGAAATCTAAGTTGGCTGTGCAAAAAAAAGGGAAGTATAAACCCCCAGACCTTTCTAATGAGCATTTTTGGTCTTTCATGCATCATCATTCGTCTTCTCTTGGCGTGGCAGCCATGTATGACCACCTGTCACCTCTGTACTTAACCTTGGTGCAAAACGGAAGTACTGCACAGGTCACCTGACTTCCTCTTTTAAAACCAAACATCACTCTGAAAAGCTTACCAAAATCCCCTTTCCATAAACTGCTTACAAACATTTCTGACATGTCAACACACATGTTAATACCCATTTTAAAACTTTCCTGGAGAAATCTGTGCTATTACAAAACCGACACCACTGCCACACCACACCACAGACGCAGTTCAGTCTGTAGCCAGCTAATCAGTCCATTCGGGGTTGCGACTTATTCAAAACCCAAACCAAGGCCCCCGTAAATAGAGCATCTGAAACATTTATAAAGGCTCTGGTTTGTTGTTCCAATGACGTGGATGCCAGTGCAACACTTCGGTCCAGCAGTGACAGACACCAGCAGCTAAAAATGGCATCTATTCATCAGACACATGAGCCATGTGTGCGCCCTGCTATTCAGCCATGAACTGCTCTCAGTGTAGCCATACACCTTCACTTCATCTATATCACCGTTGCTTTATTTCCCTCGAGACCTAAGACATCGATTTTCTTTGTCAACAACAACAAAAAAGGCTTGACGTTTTCCAATTTCCTGTCAGAGGGGGGTCCCGTTTACGTCAGCCAGGAAGTACAGAACAGAGATTCTTTTGTTTACCTGAGCTGTCAAAGAAGCAGCTTCCTGAACCCTCCATGTGGATTTATGACTTTCAGAGTTAAAAATATCCTTTTCCCTTGCCACCTTAGCTGTCACACCTTCAGACGCACGTACAACAGGTAGAGGAGAGAGATAGAGAAAGCAATAAAAAGATAGTGCAACCTGGCAGTTACCTAACAGCTTTTTGGCTAATGGTGATGGCAGTAGGCTTCTTAGTGCTGTTTTTAGAAAACTAAACAAGGATAAAGGGCCAACTGTGAATCCTGACTTATTACAAGTGGTTGTCAGCGATATGTGCCAAAGGACATTTGAATTGAGTGTACCAAAAATGGCGGTGACAAACGGGGGATCCAGACGTGATGTACAGTACTGTTAAATCCTCTCTGTTTCCAATGAAACAGTGGATAGCCAGAAAAGAATGGCAAGATAGAAAAAGCCAGGGAGGGGATTATTAGTATTAGAGAGAACGAGAGGCACTGTCAGCCCAGCATTAGAACCAGAAATTAATGCTACAGGGATCAAAAGGATGGGACCGGCAATAACCAAGGCTTTTCAGAAGAACAAATCACAAATTTTCCTGCTGATGCTTTGATATGTGTGAATATGTGTGATTCCGTAAAAAAGGAAAGAAAGTTAAATACAAGGGAGATATCAGAGTACGGCGTTAAATCCTTTACTACTGGCCTGCAGGACTATTTAAGTCAGTGTGTGTGTGTGCATGAGAGAGTGCGTGCATGTGCATGCACGCACTGATATAACCAGAAGGCAGCGTTGGTGGTGGCGTGGACAGTTTCTCAGGGGGATCAACAGAACCTGACTCCCAGATATCATCCTCCATCTGAGGATCTTCACCGAGGCCCCAAGCAAGTTCGGTCATGTGTTGGTTAACAAGTGTAACACAACTGTCTACTCATACATCACTGCGCTTGGCAGATACACACCTGCTCACAGGTTTATATTTAAACCTCCTAAGCGTTCCTAGACTCCAACAATTATTTTTAATTGCATGACTGGAGGATGAACAGAAGCCAGAGACTATGGAAGCAGGAGACTTGTGCAGCTCAGAGGAGCGGAAAGTGTAGCTGTAGAGCTCAGGTTTCATTTTTAGCCAGTGAACTATAGTGAACTGTACACAGATGTCTAGACTTCATCTGCTGGCCAGTGCGATTTTTCCATGTTAGCTAGCAAAGGTGTCTAAAAGGACAAAGACAGTTTGCAATGTAAAACAATGAGACAATGAGTCACTGTTTTATTTTTTCGCTACGTGTGCATGTTTTTCTGACACTTTTAAGGACATATCGATATTGCGTAGGCATCAGCAGACTGATAGAAACACTGTGACAGGGACTCAAATGCCCACTCAACACACAAACATGACCCTTCTAGTTAATTCTGGAATGTCATGGATTTAGTCAGCGCGTGCACGCGTGCATGTGTGCAAGCCTGCATGCATGCCCAAAGAGACAAGGAAACTCATGCATAATGTGCGTCTTTGTATAGCTTTTCTTTAAGGCCACACAGCCCTTAAAGGAGAAATGAAAGAAGATAAACACATCTTGTCATCTTCCTGTTTAGTTTATCTGTACACAAACTCACTGGCTTTTTTCCAAATCCTTCTATTTATCCTTCTGTCTGTGTGGGTTATTTGTTTTATTCCAGCCGTACCCTTTCTAGCATACTTTTGGACCAGCTGACAAAGTCCCTCACTTTATTTCCACTCTGCATTTATTCCCTAAATATAATGCTCCAGTTCACATTTCTTCCATCCTTCAGTTCACTCATTGTCTTCTAGTAACCTTTCTCCATCTCCCTTGTCTCCTCCCACTTTTTCTCCCAACGGCACACTTTCCTCCACCCTTTTT
>NC_138948.1:22440000-22470000 GCF_965226115.1 Aulonocara stuartgranti
CTCTATCCAGGTAAATAATGCAAGACTGTTATTATTACTCATGGGCAATGGAGAGAAATTTTCTCCTAAGGTTACTCCGGGTTTTCAGGCATAGCAACTACCACGTTGCAACTGTAGCCTACTGCTACTAAAGCCAGTAAAAAAGGAGATCACAGACTGGACCAAGGAGAATACATAGCGTTTGCTATCATATCTTCCAAGATCTCAGTGTCTAAGAATTTACTGCTGGAATGCTGAGCTTTGCTTTGTCAGCAAAATACCTCCAGTTTTCTTCAAGCAAAACTATGTTTAATTTAAACTTTAGCAGGTTTGCTTTCAAGGCAGGAGCTTTTACCAGTCCATCTGCCACTCACTATAGTCATAGGCATCATTTTATCTTTCACTTATTTGACACACTTAGGATACTGATACAGTCACCAATTTGATCATGTGAATATCTTTGAAAGCCAGTCTGCCAACTTTGTTTGGAGGCTGTGCAAGACTGAAGACGGACATCTACTGGCAGAGTTTGGTACTGTAATCTCTAAAACAAAGGCGGCGCAGGCTCTTACGGCTACATCAAGTCAGTGCTGTCACTCGGAGCCACCTCAAAAGAGGCAGCTTACATCTTTGAGACAGATTCTATATCGCAGGTTAGCCATGGGTGTCACAACATACTGAGTTATATTAAGCATTTTAAAGAGAAGGTCAGTGTGTTATTTGACCTAAGTGCAGCAATCATATATAAAATGTTTGTGTTCGTGTAGATTCTTGCACATCACGCACACACGCAGACACAACGACAACAAACAGGAATCAAACAGGAATTCAGTGCACAAATAGTCAGACGGTACGTCTTATATCTATCTTTCCAATGCGGTCTTGAAGCCCTGAGAAAATACTGCCCCCTGACCTGGCTGGCATGGCCACAATGAAACAGCATGAAAGATGGGCTGGAATGCCATTGGAGAAAGCAGGGGTTCAACACCACTGGCACAGAGAGGGCTTAGGAAATGTGGAGAGCCCCCCCCCCCCCCCCCCCCCCCCCCCTATTTTTTTGGGGGGGAGAGGTGTACTTGTGAGAGAACTCTTAAGCAGCACAATTCTGAGGTGATGTCTGGCCCCATTCAGCTACAGTAAAACAAAAAGGACTGTGTTTTGTTAGACAAGCTTTATGGGTCTTTTATTAACTGTGTGGGAAGTTTAGTCCCGTAGCTTTTACACTTTGGTGAGATTAAAGTTGGGAGAATGGGTTGAGATCACTCTTTTGGCAGGAATGCTTCGGCAAAGAGGCGTCTTGCTGCTTGGACAAATGCTCAGTTTTGTCTGCAGTATATTTAGTGCTCCTCTGGTTTAACCAAAGGAAGGAATGGCATGTTGAAATGCATTTATTTCGATATAATTCATTTTGTTTAAGCTTAGTAAAGTTCAAGACTAATATCTGTTTTATTTTAACTGCAAGTAAGGGGTAAGGTTTGCTCTTCAGATGTATTGCTAAGGGATAACAAACAATAAATTTTCGAATCAATTCATTTCAGATGTTTACTCATAAAGAAATTCAAAACGAGCATTTTTTGGTAGTGTTTTCTTGCGTTTATCTCATCCCCTCCTATCCACTCCTCCGCTGACCCTATTCTCACCCTCGCCGCACACTCATATATCCAACAGGCCGGCTCACCCCCTGCCCCAACACTGTGCTGGAACTGTTCTAAAGCTGTCAAAACACCCAGCTTCTCACACTCCCTGTGTCCACACAGAGTTCGCTTTAAGTGCACACCCTCCCAAAACTCTAACAAACACACACACTCTTAACAAAAAAACAGCCTATGCAACCTATTCACTGACACAAGTAGGTCAGAGCTCCAGTGGGTCTTGCAAACAGTCCACCATCACCCTGGAACTGATAACGATATCAAAGATTAAATTCTACCTTCGGCACTGACTCACACACACATATCAAAGCACACACACCAGCAAACATTACACTCCATATGTGGATCTACAGGATGAGAGCATTCACTTGTGTGTCTAGCGGGATGATTTTGTCATACAATTTTGTTTTAGAGGTGAGGGACAAGAAAAAAAAATGTGGCATTTGCTTCTCTGGGAAGAAAATTCAGATATGAAAGGTCAAAGGTGAATCTGGAGTAAGTGAACGTTAGTGAAACGAGCTTGTGGGAAACTGGCATTTCTACAGTACATGATTGATGGTGGGAAAATATTGAAAAAAAAAAGCTCATAAATTCAAATATGTCAGTTTTTTTTATTCCCACTGTTAAGCTCTGTCTCTTTTTTCTCTCTTTCCCTCACACAGACACACACATACACAGAGTGGCATGGAGAAGTGGCTGAGTGTTGCCAGAGCCGGCACCCTGGCATGAAATAGAGTGTGTTTTGTAACAGCCGGCCTATTTGGCGATGGGCGATGGCACAGTGTGAGTTTACGTGAAAAACATTTAACGCTAGATAAGGCCTGAGACAAAGTATAAAATGAGGCAGACAGGCAAGGGCGCAAAAGAGGAAGTGAGGGAGAGAGGCTGGAGGAATTGTTTACTTGCGAAGTTATCAGTAATATGCCTTATCATGAGCCAGCTGGAAAACTACATGTGTGGGACCAGTGGTCATTGCTTTATTACACGCTAATGAAGACAAGTCACTGCACTGCTTGTGACCGAACGAGTGAAACCTTTAAAGAAAGCGACAATTGATTGGTCAGAAGATATTATAGACTATTAAAATGCTTAAATGGTGTTTTGTGTTAGGGAGACATACTTAGTTATCTTTTATGCCTTGTAAAACAAAAACTAAAAAACAACAGCTATATTTAAACGCACACACACACACACACACACACACAAACACACACCATGTTGCTTGATTCAGACACGTTAGCATTTTTGAGACTGTTTTTTTTTTTTCTTTTACATGCACACTCGACCACCCCCTCAGTCTCTGGAAGGAATAAATATAGACTAATTTGTTTGAGCTGCTAAATTGCTAAAGTTCAAGTTCTGCAGCAGACCCAATATAAGAGGTAAAACTTTCTGTTGACATACTTGTCTGCAGCTATTATTCCCCCAGTGTCATAACATGTGGGCCGGCAGCTTGTTGAGTCTGACTGCTTGGCTGCAGAAAAATGTTCAACGACTTTAATACAGATATATTTCCAGGTCAAGTTTGTGCTGTTGATGCTGGTGGGCCATGATGGTTGAATATGTTGGGAATGTGAAGTGTCTTTAGGACAGGGCGAGAGGCTGGGAAAAGGAAAGAGGAGGAGGGCGGCACCACTGAGGGTTTATTGTGGGGAGAGAGGGGAAGGTCTCTTTGTTTAACTGCCTGCTGTCTGTCTGAGAATAAACAGACCTCTGATTATGATATTAATGCCAACTTAAATGTTTCACAGTGTGGTGCCTGGCTTTCGCAATGAAGTGCCTGGAGTGAAAAAGAACACGGTGCTGTATATTCCTCGCTGTCCTCAACTAGCAGCCCTAGAGTGCCAAAACGACCCAGTTAGAGCAATGCGGCATCTAGCGCACCCAACCACAACCCCATAGCCCATCGCAACCACCGGCAGATCATATTCAAGTCAAGTTACTCAAGTCTCTCTGTGGATATAGTGTCTTTGGCACAGCCTCAAGTACCCAGTACTCAGTTCTAAGTAAAAACACTTCAGTGGCAAATTCCAGTGATTCCATCGGCTTTGTGTTTGCTGAATCGTTTTCTTGTTTTAAATTCCTTGCTTGTAAGCCTATTTTATCCAAAATCACAGCCTGAGACAAAACAGCAGTGAGTGATAGCCAAGGTGGATATGGGGTTTTGACATGCAGAAGAGTGAAAAAGTAAATTCTTGAGTGGCACAAACCTTCTGCGATAAAGACAGACTATGCATCTGCCTTTGAAGTTATGTACTTCCTGCATTCTGACTTTGGGGGATTGAGGTTGCACAGGCATGGCTTACTGAGCTCCAGTGCATGCAGTAACAGATAAAGATTTACAAAAAAAAAAGTTGGCTTTTGGTTCAATTCAGGTTTACAGGAGTATGTGCACGGACAGACAAACAGCCTCCCTGATGCTCTAAAAAGGCAACCTTAAGATCATATATGAATGCAAGGAAATACACATGTACACTCTCTGCTGGACAGACACACAGGTCAACGGAGGTGCCTCTTAAGCTGTAGCTGTCAAGTGCCAGGGCTAATCGTATTAAGGCTCTCTTCAGCCGTTGGTCCGAACTCTTAAAGTGATAGTTCAGTTTGGTGGAAACTTAGCCCTATTTCTAACCTAAACATATCTGTACAACCTGGGTGTTTTTTAATTTTACCAGGGCTGGCAGCTTTTTATATAAGGCGTCTCTCAGAAAACCTGAGCACAGGTTGATACATAAAGAGTCCTTTTTACTAATTTGTGATAAATGGAGCATATATTATGCTCCAGTAAAAAAAAAAAAAGATTACTTTAGTTACCATGACAGGTGATGGCTAAGCCGATTAGGACCCTAAGGATTCATAGGCTGTGCAGGTATCAGGGTATTACACTAGTGGAGATGAGTTAGGTACTTAGGTCAGGGGGGCAGCAGGAAATTATGTGAAGCTGGGGTGTGAGATTCAGGTTAAGGAACGACACAGAGACAGATATGGAAATGGGGATGGAGGCTGGGAAGGAAGTAGGACCAGAGCTGGAGTAACTTCAGAAGCTGAGGGCAGAATTTAGGTTAGCACAGGAAACCAGTGTCAGGAGGCTTTAGCCTTGAAGGAGATTGACTCCTTTAAGCAAGCAACATATTTAGCATGTCATATAATTTAAAAATACACTTAAGAATAGAGAACAGGCCCAGGTTTAGTACACCATGGTTGATATGATTGATTTTTATTCTCCTTCCTGCCTTGAACAAGTTTAGTGTATAATCCATGAAAAATTTTCATTGTCAGCTTGAAATTGATATAATCCTTTTGATATACTGTCTTAGTATGCCCTTTAGTAAATCCATCAGCAGGGATCAGTGATGATCTTATCGGGAATTACTTGGAAAGTGTTGTATATAGGATACTGTGTTACTTAATTTTAATAATATTGTGATGGCAGGGAAAGAGTAAGCAGATCGGTTGTTAGAATTACATTTTTATATCCTTTATAAAAGAGGAAACGCCACCCATTAAACAGGCATGGTGCTGCAGGCGTAGCACTTCTCGGTGATCCGTTGGCACATTTACTTAAAGAGATTCTTTTTTTTCTTTCTGAACAAGTGTTGAACATTAGTGTGAGATTACAAGTCCAAGAGAAACCTTTCTTTATCCTTTATCAAATGGACTAAATATTTGTATTTATTGCATAGGTAACTGTGGTTCACCATGGTTGCCTTGTTGATAGTCACTGCAGTAACAACATTATTTGAGAAATCTATTGGCAGGAATGAGAGAAAATGCCACCAAACACTAGAAATTAATGATGCATTGTAAAAGGGAAAAGTATTTAGTGCTTTGTAATAGTTTTATGGGAAATATTTAGGCTCTCTCAGCCTTAACGCGCCCAGCCAAAATGCATGCGAATGCAGATATTTATGTTGTGCAGAGTGCTATGCACTACACCGGGCATTTAAGAGTTTTATTGACCAGCACTTTACAGCAGATCAAAGGATGGAGTCTCTTTCGCAATACATGCAATCTATAAGTGGGTCTTGACATTTTCCCTACTACCCGTGGTAAGGTTAGAAGTATTAGTGACCTCTCTGAACCACATATAAGACTAAACTTTGGAGTGAGGTTAAGATCAGATAACTAACAAGAAAAGGGGAAGAAGAAGGAAACTGGGCCCTTGAAAACTGCATGAATAAAAAGAAAAAAAAAATATTTTTGATTTTGTTCTTTATCTTGTACAAAAAGAAAAAAAGGTCCAATTCAAACTGCTAGGTTTAAGAATATTTTGAAAATGAACATTAAATTTAATGTTTCAAAGTTCTAAACTTGTGAGACAATAGGACAGAGAAGGGACAGAGGCAAAGGAAATGCTAAAGTTGTGAGGAGAGAGATGTATTTGGCCTCAGCACAGGTCAGTCAGTATTCTCAAAACAGCCTGATCAAACAGAGAACGAAGCCAAGACAAACACCTCTGGACTTCAGTCTGGCACAGAAAAGCAGAACTGTAGGCCCGCCGAGATCACACTCCACAAAGTCAGTACATCAACCCTGCTCACTCTGCAAAATACTGTGTATCAGAGATTCCTAATCTATTTGGCTTGCAAACACCACAGCTTAGGAAATTCTACCTATGAAAGCCCATACCACAGGTCAAACATGTCGGCTGGATTATGAGTTTTCATTATTTTCTTTTAATAATCAAAAATATTCCAACTGCTATGTGTGGCATTTAATTTGTTAAATTGTAAAAACATATAACTTTGTGTGTTCTCTTTTGAAAACTGAAAGATCCTTGTCAAATATTGTAAATGAGCGTGTTAATGTAACATTTCTATGTTTGATATAATGCACATTTTCATCCTCGCTTCCATTTTTCTTGCAATATCCATATTGCTATCAGCCTAATGCAGTATCCATCTGCTTCTATTTAAAAGACACTTGCTTACATAAAGAAACAGATATGAAGATAGAGAGGAGGGGAAGAGCATAAGTGTAAACAGCAACAAAAAAAAAAAAAATCACAGGGAGACTCAGAAATAGTCAGATAGCCACATTACAGAGCACCATGGCATAACAGGAAGGCCCTTTGTTGTGTTTACTTCAAATAACCTGCATATCATTTATCTAGTTGCGCTGCTCTGCAGAGTTCCTCGCATTGTATTAGAATTGAGAAAACAAAACAAAAACAAACGAATTGTTAGGTAAAACCCTTGCATCTCACAGATAAAGCATTTACCTCGATAGCAATGCATTTTTAATTTTATTCAGTTCAGCCCATTGAGTGGGTTTTATAATCCCGAGTGGTCAAAGCATTTTCTCAGGCAGTGCAGGTGGCATGTAATCCGTCAGCTGGCCTGAAATCTCAAAAAAAGAAAAAAAAATCATCAAATGAAGAGATATGATTTTCACCTAAAAGCACTAAATTGGAGTATCCTACACACGCTGCTCGGCTGTATCGCAAAGGAGGTCATCATGCAATCTCCAAATGCAGGAATGTCATTAAATAAGACAGCAAATGTGTGCGCAGAAACAAAGCTGATATCCCGTGTACAGAGGCATCCCAAAATAGTGATGGAAAAATCTATACTAGCGGTTCCTTTTTATTTATTTCCACACCGCTGTGCCATGGCCTGATGATACAACCAGCATGCAATTATCACCACGCACTGTGACCACATGTCATTAATTTGCTAAGCCATAGCACGGCCACACAAGTTTTAATCGTTTGATTAAGGGCGTGGGGTTAGGCTCTTTTGGATGCTCCACCATCAATGATACCAGCTAATCCTAGCCACTTGTGGGCACAGGTCATTTCAACCAAATAAATGTTAAGATGAAGCACAAAGATATTCTCTTTCAAAGATGAAACTAAAAGACAGCTGACCAGAAAACCATAATGGAGCTTAACAAGACTCAAGAAGTCAATATTTTTGTATAACCTGGCCTCTGATGTTGTTGAGTGCATTGCTATTAAGTATGTTGGGCCATTAAACAGGAATGAAGATAATAAAATGATTAAATATTTATGTTAACTCTGGTGATGTATTCCAGTGGGACAGAGAGAGACAGAAACAAAGACCGAGAATATTTCATTGCCAGTCAGTGCAACAATTTCCAAACTGTCTGCTTTAAGAAGACCACAGGTGATAAACCAGATTTTATTGTCTAACCCTTAAATTGTATTTTGTGATCCGCTGTGTCTGACCTCAACCTACATGACTCAGTGTTTTATTGTTTTTCCCCTCAATAGATTTAAATGAAGGAAAAGATCCCTGTATTGCAATAACTAAAAATAGAACATGGCTTAAAATGTCTAGCCACACCACATAATATGTGATGAGTCAATTTCCAATTTTCATGAGGAAACAAACCACAGACACTGCAGTCCTGCATACATCGCGTTTGCTTCTATCAGTTATCATATCTGATTAATTTATTCTGGAGTGTGTGTGTGTGTGTGTGTCCTTGACTGTGAGAAAGCGAGACAGACAGAGAGCCGAGAGAGCATCAGTCAGACATGCTGCATCATTCTGAAACAGCAAAAAATTGGGCAGCGCTCGAATAAATGGCACGTGGAGGGCGATCACGGGGCAACAATGTGTACGTGTCAAAGAAGACATGCAAGGAAACACCTTAAATACAGCCAACCGCACAAGCACAGGCAAAATTACAGATTAAAAATCCTGTGGTTTCATGGGTGGTTCAGCCAAGACTGAAGCTGGTCTGACCTGGATTAGCAGGAACGGCACCCTTGGGTGTTCTGCTCTCTGAGAATCTGCGTTTGGCTATTACTAGACGAGACAGATACTATATGTATGTGTCAGTCTGTTTATGTCTATACAGTGTGGTTTGGAAATGTTGGTTTTTGGAGTTTAAAAGCTTCACTGTGTGAGTCATTGTTTCTATATTTGTGGGTCTTGTGTTTGACTGCATTAAAAGATTTTTTGGATGCATCCCTGTGATGGGAAAGCTGCTAGAATGACTAAAGAAATAACTGAAAAATCATCTTTACACTGCAAGTGTCCTCTTTAAAACAAGTGGGGACAGAAATTGAGTGGAGGACAATGCTAAAATGAGCAAATATGTGTGCGAAACTTCAGAGAAACTCTCCTTTTCTTTATGTCACTTTCTGTAACCCAAGGAGAGCTTCTGGCAATGTAGGTGCTAATTGGTTTTTGTTTTTTTCCCCCCATCCTTAGTTAATGAAAGCCAAATTGCTGTTATGAATGGATAGACAGGCAGGAAAGGAAAGATGTGAAAACAAACAGGAAGATAAGGAGACAGAGTTCCAGGCTTGCAGGCATCGAAAATAAAAGACGCTAGAGATTACTGCTGTGTGAGCAACACGAGCTAGATTTATGGAGCTGCGCGGGCCCATTCGGGCCTGGGAGGTGCTTAGAGCGTCCTGTAGGCGATGCAAGGAGACAGCCACACCCACACAACTCCACACATATACATCAATAGCCAAAAGGCAACCTGTTATGATATGCAATGTCATTTTGTACTGCAGAACACGCGCACTCCAAAACATCATCGCAGTTTGGTCAGTCATATGATGCTGGAGCCAGTTCACCAAAAGGGATCGGCTTTCTGCCACAAATGAGAGGAGCAGATGCTAAAGAAAGATTTCCAGGGGTCAAATTGCATACAGCCTTGCACACATGCAAAACTATGCATGCATAATCATGCACAGTTGCACAGGAAGATGTAGTCGTCACAGTGATAGAGCCGTACGACCAGGACACAATCACAACACAAGCATGAACATAAATAGAGACGCAGTACAGCCAAGCCACCAAATGGTGCCACTTGGTCTCGGGAGAATATCTCGCCATCCTTTCCTGGATGCACATGCAGACACACACGCACCCAAGTTTCCACACAGCAAAATAGAAACAGGACAACAGGTTACAACGAGCAAGAGATGTGATTAAATAGAGAAATGGAGAAACTATAGCATGGGTTGAGGAGTGTAAAAGCAGAACAATCTATATGTGTCTCTGCATGCCAGACTGTCAGAGCCACTGTTAGCTCACGGCCGTTTCAAATATCAGTCCACTAGTCGTTTTTTTTTTTGGAAGTTTCTTTTCAGCTATAATTTTAGGTGGCCCTAACCTACCTCAGCTCTCTGGTAATCTGTCATTTTGCAGCCACACAATGCAGTGGCAGGCAGCGTTTCCTGCATGACGGGCACTGAATCCAAGGCACATCTGGAAAAGCCAAAATCTAAAAGTTAAAATACCACAAACAAAATGACTTTTGCAGCATAAAACCTTTGAAACCAAAAACCTTAATCGTATTCTTTCAGCAGTGATGTTGTGTAATATGCCTTCCTATCAGTGCAGCGATCTCAGATCTCTAGACACAACCCCTGTCAGCCCCTGGCCTCAATCCAGCCTGGAGCTATCTGAGGAACCACAAATGGACAAAGACACCCTCTCTGAATTCAGCCAGCTCTCTTATCTACTCTCGTTTGATCGTGTGGTCCTGTCCCACCCCGGTCCGTCCTTGTTGATGATACAACACCTTCTTATCCAAGTCTCGCACAACTAAAACATATTCCCTCACGCACAGACTCTCTGGCCTTGCAAATGTGTGTTTTGCTTCCCGTATGCATCATATAATGTAGACATTCAGTTTTTTGTACAAAAAGAACTTTGTTCAGATGAGCAGTTTCAATCTGTAAAGTAATCGCACCAAGCCACACTCGCAAGTACAAAGAAATCAGCGAGTGCTAGGGACACGGTGCAGCTGATTATCATAAGGCAAATGTTCAACATGTGGAAAGAGATCATTTCTAAAGGGATGTTTTGTTTGTTTTTTGAACAGATTGTGATGAAGAAGAAGAGCCAGTTGTTAACTTATCTGGTTTTTTTCTTTTTTTCTTTTCATTTCTTCTAATGAAATCGTTCCTTTATCAGCTTCTTGGTTCAAACAGAAAACAGGACAGATCTGAGAAAAAGAAGGGTTCTGCCTTCATGTTTACAATAATATGGAATAGGACTCTGTCAGAATTTCTCATTCTCACTCTCTCAGCCTGCTTTACTCTTTCCTCCATGGCCGAAACCTCTTCGTGTCCCTCTTCTTTGAACTCCTCTCCTTTTTCTTCCCTCTACAGCTCAATTTCTCCTATATTAATTTGATACAATCTGCTTCTCTTCTCTTCTCCCAGCAGACAAAGGCCTATGTTCTTTCTCACTCTGCATTCTGCTCTTGCATACACATTCTTTGCTCACTGACACGCCATTTAAAACAACAACAACAACAACAACCAGAGAAGCAGCCAATAAGAAACAAACTGTACAATTGGCATCGCCAGCACAATCCCTTCTCTTATTCTCTTTTGCCCTCCCACCCTCCCTCTCCATCCCACCACCACCACCTCCACCACCACCATGTTTTCTCTGTTCAAAACTTACTAAAGAGGACAAACATCATGTGGTGCTGGGAAAAGAAGACACTGTTGCAGGATGACTGAGTCTCTGTTATATTTTCTCCATTCTGTGTGTGTGAAGAGTTATGTTGAATTCCACCAGCGTGTGTGTGAGCGTCACTTTATTACTAGTTACATCTAATACACCTACCACACACACACATGCACCTCACAGACACCAACTATTCAAATTGTTCTTGAGCCGAGGTGCAGGCTTAAAGCAGACTATTTGTGTGTTTTAGTTCTGTGCATGAGCATGTGCGCGCATGTGACTGTGCATGTGCGTCGTATTGCCCAGATCACACAAAGACACTTCTTCTTATACGATTCCCAGCTGTGTGGACTTGGCGCGCTAGTCAGCCATTCGACAGCCAAGAATGTTTGGTGTGCAATTCTACTGGAAAGCCCCAGTTACCCACACACACTTACTTAAACACACACTCACAAACACATATGCACCGCATCTACTGAGACATCCTACTCCTCTGAGCAGACGCAGGGAAGGGCCTCACCCCAAAAGGAAGAACGGTTCAAATTCCACAGCTGATAGAAAAAACACTGAACAGCGAGGGAAAAGTGGAGGAACTGATGTCAACTTTTGTCACACCATCCCTACACCCACCACATTTTCACCATGCTTCTATTGTGGTTGATGAAGGGGGGGAGGGAGGGTGTTTCGACTGTTGTCAGAGAAACCAGTTTTCTTTCCATGCTTTGGCCAGTAACTGCAGCGAATCACTGTTTGGCTCTGTAGACACTAAGTGACTCCATTCTGCAGCTATTCCTTTAAGCTTGACTCATGTATCCAGACTTCTGCAGGTGGTGAGCACATCTAATTCTGTATTTAACCAAGCTAAGCAAACTAGCAGTTGCAGGGAACATCACCATATGGCAGAAGAAACTGGGATTTACAGTAGAGCACAGCTAAACAAGATGATCTGTGCAGTTCTTCCCCCTTTTTACCACAAAAAGAAAAGTGGGAAGAGTATAAGGTAGAACTTCCACTTGCCAAAAACAAAAACCCAAACTGCCCTTTTAGGTAGGTCACAAAGTTTCATCAGTGCTGTGCAAATCAGTGTTTTTGTGTGTGTGTGTGTGTGTGGGGGGGGGGGGGGTTCTATAGGAAGATCTACAAATAAAAAGATAAAGTAAAATTTCAATTACTTTTCAAGTGTTTGTTCAGTACACCCCCTCTAAGATAACTTATGTAACCTCCCAAAAAGCTTTCGGAGAAGTTCAAAACGGAGGCTATTCTAGTTCAGCCTGCGATATGTCGATAGCGCAATACACTGAACAGCCCAAACTAACTGAATCGTTATGCAACCCTTTGCTGTCTGTCCACATGTGGTCTTGCACTGTGAACTGCTCTGTAGCGAGCATACAGATTAAATGGCATGGCAATACACGTAGCATGTGCAACAATCCCTGTAATCTCCTACCTTTGAAACACATTCGCTTCTGCAATCAGTTCAGGGCTCTTTTATTTCCCCCCTTCGACGTCCACTTTAAGTTCACACCTCTCCGCTGCTCTACTCCATTCGCTTTATTCTGGGCAGCGCTCGTCTCTCGCTTCTCCCCATTAAACTGCAAGGCACAAACAATTGCGATCACTTAAGAGCATTCCTCGGGATGACAACATCTAATCATAACTCACATGCTTTAACACTTGCTCCTCCGGTTCAGCACTTGAAATTCCTCAAATCATCGCTTTCGTTTCGTGTAAAGATCTGCCAGAGCTGACAGAAGAAAAATACTCCCGACTGTTGTAGCCGAGAGACGCCAGGAGAAATGCAATTACACGGAGACTGCTGCATATTGCAAAACCTGCAGACATGCTCTTGTTTGCAGACCCCTGCTATTGTGCTCCGGGATCTGTCTGGGTAGTTGTGAGCCTGTGGTCCTGATGCGAGTTTTTCCACGTCCCTTTGTTGTTTCTGTCACACCTACAAGGAGGGAACACACGGAGGAGGGGAACCTTGCCCCTGCTTTCTTTTGTCTGACTGTTTTTACCCAGCAGAATCATGGCTGAACTACTCTATTTCTTTTTTTTTTCTTTTTTTAAATTTATTTTATTTTGTTTGTTTCTTAAAATATTACACTTTACGTCGCAGACGTACGAGCGTCTCTGGCATACATTTCATCCTCGTGGCATCAGCCCCGTTTCGATCTTTTCTGTCTTGATTTATATTTCTTCCATTTTTATTTATTTGTAATCCGCCTATAACTAAACAGCATATCCCTAAATAAAAGTGCATTTGCCCTTTGTTCTATCTCACCCGCACTTTTATCTTTTAGTCCCCCGTCTCACCGAATCCCTTGCCAGAAGTTTGGTCCTTGCTGGGGAGTAGACTGTCGCCGCTGTCTCTCTCTCTCTGTCTTCTCCTCCCCTTTCCTTCCCGCGTTGTCTTTCCCAGGCGGTGGCAGAACCCAGTTGTGCTTCACTCCAAACCATCCTGCATGGACAGCACGCCAGCGCTTATCAACGAGCACAGTGATGACTGCATCACTGCTTGTCACAAGCGCCACACCCATCCATTCATAAAGCAAAGCGAGTGCCAGCCTCCAGACCAGACTGCTCGCTGGGTGAGGAGGTAGTAAAACAACCACAGTGCTCCTTAAGGGGAAAATGGCTATAATATTCGTTTAGAAAGTCATGCCTTATATCTCTGTGTCTAAGGTGCTGAATTATGAATTTGTAGCCATTTAAATAAAATAGATCTCACCGTGTGAGTATGAAGTGATGAGTGTTTTACCATAGTAAACGTGATGGTTGGGGAAAAAACGTCAGCACTACGCAAGCATCGTGGTCTTCATAGTGACTATAGGATGTGTGAGTTTACGTCTTTTGCTTAGTACTGTTTATGTATTCTAGTATAATTAAAATTGTAACACCTAAATAAATAAATAAAACATCATTTTAAACACTAATAATCTGACACGTAAGATGCAGAGTCACAAACTTAACAAGTGTGTATCCGGGATCAAAATGAAGGTCAAGTTCAAAGTTGGGTGTTTTGTTTGATTCATGAACATAGAGCGAAGGGCACTAAAGAGTTCAAGGTTGCTTTCAACTTTACACCATATAACACAGTCTTTCAACATTTTAATGTATTTGTAACTCCTCATAGATTATCCTTGACAGCTTTATAAAATATTTTCTATAATGGGTGTTGCAGTTGGATTTATCCCACCCCCTCTTGCCACTTATTGAAATATTTTGTCAGAATGATAGATAGATAGATAGATAGATAGATAGATAGATAGATAGATAGATAGATAGATAGATAGATAGATAGATAGATAGATAGATAGATAGATAGATAGATAGATAGATAGTAACATAGCTGACTTCAGCATATGCACCTGAACAAGTCTGTGTGTGGAAGTCCATGTAGTTCATAATATGGCTGAAACTGTTTACACCTTTGTTTTTATTCTTTCCACTACTCACCCAAGTTCAAAACTATTTGGGGGGATGTTTTGGCGTAGCAAAACACTATTGTAAGGTCTTGTATAGTCACTCTTTGGAGAGGATGTTGGCTACAGAGCCATTGTTCCACAAATACAGGTTGAAGTTTTTTCTGAGTAGAAACAATTCATCACTAGTCAATCAGCTGCCATTAGTGCTCTCTGTCTTTGTTATTCAGACACTTCAGTTGCCCATTTAGCACTTGGTTCTGTCAGATAGACATTTTATTTTAAGAATTAATTTTACCATTAGGTTCAGTAGTTTGTTTGTTTTTTTACTAGTGTTTGGGATAGTGTTATCAGTATTATCACCACTGTATGGGGTATTTATGGGGGCAATAGTTAAAAAGTTAAGGACAAGTATTACGATACAAAACCAAACCTGTTGTTAAGGCAGCAGACTCATAATCTCAATGAACGCCCAAGCCTCAGTAAACATATGCACCAAATATCTCTTCATTCTTCTTGTATTGACAAATCTAACCATTAGCACAAGCAAAAATTAAAGACTGTATATATATGGTCTACATTTTTTTTTCCAACATTAGTCAACTCATTTATTTTTTTCACACCTAGTTGTATTTTTTTATTTTAGCAACAAGGTGAGCCAACAGTCTTCTAGGAACAATTCACCTTCTTTGAACAACCGTGAAGATGTAAGGCTAAATAAGCAAAGCAACACGTCATTTGGGTCAGTTTGTGTAACCTTCAGGATTTAAGATTCAGTATTTTCACTGCCACTGTGTTTAAACATAGTTGCGTGAAATGCTTAAAATTGGGAGCTTTTATTACAAACTGGATAAAAGGATAAAAGTCAAAAGGGTACACAGTTCCAGTGATAATAATATGAATAACTGCTAAAAGTTAAATAAAATGAAATAAAATGGTATCAGTCCTAGCTTACAACTTGTACTTGCACTTTCATCAAAACAAATCAAATCAAATTTGAAAATATTACAAGTGTTTATAAAAATACACCTTTGTGTGGAAGGTAATGTACAATATAACACAACAGGAAAAAATGATCACTTCAATTTATTCTTCACCATAAACTTGTTTTTTTGAATTGTCAGTGAAGTATTTGACCCCCACCTGTCATCAGCATTTCTGTAAATAGAGGTCTTTTCTCTGTATATTCTCTTTTTGGCAAAAGCATAAATGTCAGGAAATTGAGTGAGTGTGAGAGGCCCTTGTCTCTCACAGATTCCCTAAAACTCCTTCTCAGCCAGGCATCTGAGCTGCTATTGTCTTGTGAAGGGAAAGGAACTTGCCCAGGCTTGCTCCTACCTCAGCATGCATGCAAGTCCTAAGCAACCGTCCTCAAGCTATGGCCAGCAGATGCTCACATATGTGCAGGCGGGTGTTGTCACATCATGCTGTAGCCGCACTCTTAGTACACTTGGGAAGAACCACTACTGTGAATTATAACACAAACACAACACATGCACACACATACAACACACATCTGTGAACACACATGCTACAACTTCTCTGAACTATAATACGCATACACAAAGTCATTTATTTTCACTCTAGTCCCTGTACCTGACCATTTTCAAAGAAATGTTTGACCTATGAACCATTCAAGCATAAAAAGACATCTAACCCAAGGGATGAATCAGTGTTGTGTCTACTCATAACAGACCGCTTAGCAGGGAATCTATTTTAAATTGTATCTTTAGCTCTTGTTACTAGCAGCCCTTCACAAAAACGCAGACTTTGTACCCATTTCAATAGTTTGCCAATGTTAAACAGTTATCAAGGCATAAAAGAATCATTTTACCAACAAGGTGATTCCCAAAGAGCTATTAGCCAAAAACTAGACATTCTGGCTTGGCGGGAAATTTGCAGAAACTAGACTGGTGAAGAACAAAGGAAAGAGTGACAGGCTTGAGCGACTACAGCAAATAAACAATGTTGGAAAGTCATATCCTTAAGAAACAGGGAAAAAAATCCAGCAAAGACCTGACACACTTCAGTTGATCCATCTAGTGTTCACTGAAACCTCACCAGAAATAGTGTCAGTAGAAGGGCTTTGCTACCAAGAAGCCATTCTTAAGAAAGGGGAAAGGGGGAATAGGCCCAATTACACAAGAACTGGACTGAAAATCAGTGGCAACAGGTTTTATGGAGAGATGAATTCAAATTTGAAATATCTGGTTTAAAATCATTGTTAATATGTACAGAGGGGGTCAGGTGAGAGGTACAACGAGATAATGTTATTCACCTCATCTGTCAGTGGTCATAATGTTATGCCTGATTGGTGTACATTCTTAAGCAGTAAGGGTGTATTTTGTTTTTGGCTTACTTTTTATTAAATAAATAAAAACAGTCTAATTTGTCATGTGCAGTTGTGTTTACCCACCTTTAAAACCTGGTAAACTCCAGATAGTTTTTTGTTAATGTCCTGATACAAAAACCCTTACAATTGAAAGAGGGTAAACTTTCTTTTTCTACTAGACTGCAGATGGAAATAAAGATGGCTATAGATACAAATACATGCCACACTGAAGGTCATGAGACTATAAGTGTATTGAATCTGTCAACTTCTCTGCTTTAATTGGGCAAAACGTCTCTTCTCTTCCTAATGGTGTAGACGGGTCTACCAAACCTTTATCTCAAAGTGTCTTGTACAGCACTTTTGAATTGCCAGAGGCCTCTGCAATAGCACTATTTATGCAGCTGCATGGGCACAATAGGGGCATAATAGGGGATCCACATGGTTCATCTCTCACTCTGTCCCTTTCCTAAAGGGGGGAAACTGCTGACCCCAAAGGTCTGAAAGTCCTATGTCAGCTATATACAACAAACAAAAACATTTTGCCTATGTGTTGCACCTCCAATACATAAAAATATGCCTTAACAATACGATACACAACTAGCTACACACTCACAAAAAAGTCCTGCACAGATCATTTGCACTCAGCAGCTCTGTCCCTTCACTGTAGTATGTCAGGAACCACAATGGCCTTTGACACCAGACATCACACCGAAAGCTAACTTTAGGCTGACGGACCACAATGGGCTTCTCGTTGCCACAGAGCCTCTGCTTTTTTTCTGCTTGATCTCGCACAAAGCGGTGTTAGAGAAATACCAATTGAGCCTGAACAATTGCTCACAAAAGGGGCACTGACTTGGTGTTTCAAGCACTCTTGCTAAAGATATCACATTCTAGACCACGTGTTGTGATGGCAAATTACAACTGTTTGACTATGTGCTGCAGTTATTGTTTTCTACTCGTAAAATATTTAAATCTAGGGGATTTCAGAAGAGACTTACTGCTTAAATTCTAGATGATTATAGGATTATTTTTTAATATCTTCTCAGTAGAACACTTCTCAAATGTTTTACATGGACAGCAGCGGTCTGCTTTAACATCAGTGGAGGGGACGCAGAGTTGCAGAGCAAGTTTGGAGCATATTTTCAATATTTACATTTACAAAAATATATATAATTAAACTTTTCAGCCACATGAAGTTTGGACATCTGTAGCAACTGACTCTGCAGAAAGTTGGCGAACTCTGCACTATGCACCTCAGCATCCAGTGACCTTGCTTTTGATTTTATGTGGCCTACCCTTTCATGGCTGAGTTACTTTTGTTCCCAATCGGTTCCACTTTGTTATAATACCACTAACCGTTGACTGTGGAATATTTGGCAGTGAGGGAAATTCACAACTGGACTTGTTGCGCATTTTTCAGGGATGAGGGTTTGTTTGTTTTTTTTCACCAAGTTGTTATATGGTGGGTAATCACAGTGTGTTTGTATATTACCAGTATGTGAACAGTCAGTTTAAGAGAAAATAAAGGTGACTTTGAAAACTGAATAAGTGTACCTCAAACAAATGCTCATTACCCCATCGAGTTTGTAAATATTTTGCTTTTCCTCTTTTTGATTTTGTGTTTTTGGACATGCGCATATGCATGCTGTACCTGTGTCATCTGTTTAGAAACCTCAAAAAAAGGGGTCAGGGGTCAATTTGTTGGTGAGGACAAAGATCAAAGAGGCAATGACAGAACTCCTGCTATGTGTTCTTCCCACGTTCTCTCCAAGCACCTCCATCAAGGATGAAGGGTAGCATTCGGTCTGGGTCCGTACTCATCCAGGTTTGGACACCTGGCCTCTTTGGCCAGAACTCCAGGCTGCCCGTGTCCCTTCAGAGCATCACTTGGGTCCTATGAATAGATACAGGCGTATGCTCGCTGCTGTCAGCTGGGCATTGGCACGTGTGGCTCATGCAACGCAATGCTCCAGACTGGCGTCACTGCACCGACAGCACATTCAGGTCACCATGGAAACAGGGATGAGCACAGCTACCTCTGCCCTAATATTCATTGGCTGCATTTTACAGACAAACCGCAATTTCTTATTCTTTATCTTTATCTTCCTGTCTTTGTTTTCTCACCTCTTTCTTAAAAAAATAATAACTATATCCCTCTCCATCTATTTTTTTACTTATGACGCTCAACGGGGAACTGGAGGTTTGAGATTCTACCAGAGGGCGTTATAGTAACCAAGTTTTAAAACCTGGGTGATTTTTATCCTTATGGCTCTAAATTAATAGTATGACTACAGGAAAGTATGGTGTCATGGCAGTCCTCTCTCTTGTTTCCTCTTTAGCATGCGCTGTGAAGGTGACCACCTTAATGAAAGGGTGTGTGGGTCACTGCATTTTTCACTGAGGGACAACTGTTTTCTCAGGAGAAATGAGCAGATTGCAGTGTTTGTACTTCCGCTTCATTTGCCACTTTGTGTTTAATCACATATCATTTACTGCGTACTGGCCAGAAGGAAAAAGGCCGGCTTGGTAGTAGGGACAGGTACTGGGTTATCACTGAAGACAGGAGTTACTGGGAAGTTGTATCCTCTGCTGTAAGTGCTCTTTTTCAGTCTGCAGAGAATATCTATGAAACTAGTTGCAGCTTTCAGACTTTTTGAAAGCTGCCACTGGGTCAATTCATATATAAACAATGACAGCTGTTTTTTTAATGATATTTCTTCTTCTTTTTCTTAGCCATTGCTGCAGGTAAAGCAGAGCACAAGAACTCAGCATTTCTCTCTAAACCAAAGATTCGTCTGTTTCTCAGACTCGCTCTCCCCCACATACTGTGAGCAGATTGATATATGATATTGTGGGACTTACTTAAGTGAGTAGTCTTTTACATTAGAGTCACAGAGGCTCAAGTTTCTAGTGAGTTAACCAAAAGCAAGGCTGATATTACGCTGACATAAAACCAGACAGTTAGAATTTAAATCAACCTGACACAAGCTGTTTAAGGTTTTGAAGATGTGGATATGCACTATATTGTATCTAGTAAGATTTTAATGTGTATGCAGCTGTTGCTCCGCAGCATTTATATTGACATACAGAACAGGAAGGGAATGTTTGATAAATATGGTCAGTACGTCATATAGCCAACACACCCAAGACAAAAAGAAAGAAAATGGTCTAGATAGTCCAACAGTATGCAACAGTAAAGATGACCCCAATGGCAGCAAATTGCTGGAAATTTTACTATAACCCTGATGTAGAAAGTAGCTTACCATGGGGAAGAAGCTAATACAGTGTCTAAAGAATTTTTTAAAGTTGCAATATTGGTTTCGCTAAATGTTCTCACCCTAGATAGACTGAGCTTTGTTTAACTTGTCAGGAAAGAACTGCCCAAATATATTTGACACTTGCATAGACAGAAAATTCACACAAGAGCGGAACAGAAGATCCTTGACCGGTTTGGGCTGTGAAACAGGAGAGCCTACGAGACTACACTATGCGAGGTAGCATTGGCACTACACAAGAGCAACATCTGAATTTTACTATTTAAATCTTTTTAGTTTACACATGAATTAATTACACATTATACATGGTTATAAAGTCTAACAACTGCTGAGAGGAAGGGCCTGCTATAATGCTCCTTTTTGAACCCTTTGGTGAACTGATTTGATTTAGTTTAACGTTAGGTTTTCAGTTAGCATACTACATAACCAATGGATGGTGCATTTTCACTTTTGGGCCTTAGTTTCCAAGTATGCACACACCACCCAACAGTTTCGTGTCAGTACCACTTCATATAACATGAAGTGGTACTGACCTCATATTGACAGTTTAGTCCGTCACCATCCCTCTCCCACTAGGAGCTCAGTCTGAGTGGAGTTTTTTCTCTCCTCCTCTTACCTCATGTTATGTATTTTCGTTGTTTTTTTTTTCCTATCAGCCTACCTTACTGACATGTCTCCCCAATGTGATGTTTGTGTAAAGTTGGTCAGAAGGTTCCTTTGTAAGTGCGCATGCGCCATTAGCGTGCTGCCTGCTGTAACCCTAATTTCCTTCGGGATTAATAAAGTATTCTGATTCTGATTTTCATTTCCTTATGTATATGTAACCCTTACTTCCTTCACCCTAAACCTAACCTAAACCCAACAACAAAAAAATGTGACTGTGTAACCAAATTTGTGTCCCTGCAACACGAGCAATGCAAATAAAATGTACACATGGCTATTATAGATCCAGAGAGATAATGAACAAACGTATGATGACAGCTGATGGAAATGTTGATGTGTTTTGAATTTAGTTTGTGCCCTGAAGATGTCCATTTATCTCTCTCATATTAACCCTATTAGCAGTCTCACTGACAGAGCACAACGATAAGGGTTGCCAGGATATCGCTGTTATTATTGCTGCGACTCTATTTTGAGACTCAATAACTCTCTCACCCACACGCTGGTAATGAGAGGAGGGTGAGAGGTGTTTAGGGATTACAAATGACCAAATTTTAATCTATTTCATAAAGCAAAGGTCTAAAACACACCAGCTTTGAAGGTGTGGCATATCGCAGTACCATCGTAGTTTAGTCTCACAGTCAAATGAGTTATCTTTATGATAAAATCTGTTTTGAACTGTGTGGTTTAAAAGAGGTAAGAAAACGAAAAAAATATTCAGCTGTCACCAGCTGTCGCTATTCTTAGAACAAACTATTTGCCATAATGAAACCTTGTATTAAGCACATTTAAAGTATGCTCAAAGGTCGCGTGCCGAATTTGAGACAAGACTGATTTTATTTGAAACACTGTTTGGAAAATAAAGTCATCATCATTTGAAAGGTGCCATCTGCACATATGGACACATACACATAAACACACGCGCACTCACACACCAGCGTCAGCACATCAGCGTCAGACAAGCCAAACAATGCCCACTGCTAGGCAACCATGCCATCCCAGTGCAGATGGCAGGGTCTGATCATGTTTATTTTACTTTAATCTAATGCTTTTAAGTCCCATTGCCTACCCATGCAATCAAACTGACGTTACTGGGGATATGCAAGTGGTGTGTTTGTGTGTGCGTGTTTGAAAGAGAAAGTGTCTGTGTGTTGAGGTCAGGACCGTCCTACTAATAGTGATTATATAATGGACTATACTTAAATGGTCAGCGTCTGCATGACTATGTGTTCAATTTCTATTTTTCAATAAGCTAAATAGTGAAATGAGGGAAGATCATTCAGGCAAGTTTGCAAGTTGTGGAAAGGCAGGGCCAGTACCGAGTTGCATCATAGAAAAGAATTAAAAGTTTATTTTAGTGTTTAATGATTAACTAAACAGTTAGAATGCGACACAGTCACTTGTGGGTGGCAAAAGAGTAGTAATTATCTTTACCACATAACTGAAAGATGTATAAGAAGTTTCTTTAAAATGTTAAAATGTTCTATGACTCTTAATTTAAATTATGAAAGATAAGAACATAAGTAAATAATTTCACTTGGATTTTATCATATATGTGTTTAAGTTCAAAGAAACTGGATCAAAGAATATTATTAACATACCAAAACCTTTTGGAAGCCTACAATCAAAAATAATGACAAAAAAAAAAAATGACAAAGTTTAATGTACCCGTGTCTTTATTTTACGCATGAAACCTCAACTTCTCGTGATTTTTAGAGAACATTTGGGATATAGTGAGTCAGTTTTTACTGGATGTTTAGTCATTTTCCCCAAATTAGAGGCCCACACAGACAGGAAAGGTGGCTTGCCTTGGTTTGGACATGTGTGGGTGTAGCTTTCAGTCTCAGTCTTGTGATGCACGGAAGCTGTGGCTACAGAGGTGAATGGGTTATCCCGGCTTAACTATAATCTAGTTTGTTGCAATAGAACAGATCTATCCTACTGCAATTTATATCCACCCATTTGTGTCAGTGGTATATTTTTGTTTGAAGGCTGGATGGAGTCTCCAGTCCGTCTGCATTCCAATGATCATAATCATCTACTACAGTTTACACACCCTACTTTCTACTACCTTTCTACTACTCAGCCTGTTTCACCTGTTTTGAAGCACTTGAATTTTTTTCTGCAAACTGTTTAGGCAAATAATTTGAACACATCAAGCACGTAAAGTCCATTTGAAATAAATTACTTAATATATACAACTATAATTGCTCCAAATATGAAAAGATGACTGCAATAAAGCTTATTTCAGCAATTTACAGTTCAGAGTGTAAGTATTTTTTTTTATCACTTTGCAGTTCTGGAGTGGATTGACTGTTTTAGATGATGCTTAATACATTTATCAGTACATACACCTGCATGAATTATGTTTGTGAGTCTGAGTGTGGAGATGAATGGCTCATAGTCATAAAAGCTACAGAGTATTTACACCTGAATAGCATCTGCACTTTACGGCTCATTTTGACCAGAGTGGTGTGTTTAGTGACTGCACACAGTTTGTTTAAGCAAAAAGAAAAAACTGATGTAGCAGCTAGCAACGTCTTGTACTGTTGCCTTGCATGGAAAAAGAAAGACGGAAACAAGACTTTAAATTAATATTAATATTGTCCCATAACTGCTGGTAATAAGGAGCTGTTTGCTAACAGCTTTCCATATCAATTTGAAAGGTGATGATGTGTGCTCCCCCCAACTGTCTTCAATCCATTTTTGAATGTTTAAATGGAAAAATATCTCATACAGAATAAACAAGCATCATTTGGAATATTGCTATCGTTCAGTGTCTGCTTTTGGTGCTTTTTCGCAGAGAGTACTTTGACACCTAGCTATAAGTTGGGATATAAACTACATGATCAGTTTAACAATGGGTTGTTCTTATTAGAGCCATATAGGTCCACCATACCACAATCACTATCCCAAAACACCAGTTTGGATGAATTCTTTTGTGGATTTAGGCTTGTCTCAATGTCACTGCCCACACTGGCTGAATGTTAAGATCAAGACTTTATAGGGGTCATCTGGTATGTGTCTCCTTGGTCTTCTTCTAGCTGAACATAGGTCTTTATAACTATGGCTTTGAAAACTGATTCAATTCCCTGGATAAGAACCTAACCATCCTGAAGACATCTATGGAGATACAACTTAAAAACTGTGCAAAAACTAGCATTTGTTAATCAGTTACATATATATTTTGAACTAGTTCTGCTGGTCTTTGCTTGTCTGCCTTAAGGCCACAATCTATCTGCACGTCCATCAGTCAGCAATGGCAGTTCTTTTCAGCTCCGTCAGTTTGTGGTGTGCCCCTCCTTCATATTTCAGTGTGTTTAAAATGGAAGATCTATTTATGCAGCCTGTCTTTAGGAGCTGGTTTTCTGATTGCTTCGTCAGAGAGCTGGTCTGTCTGTGGCAGCAAGCTGGAGGCGCTTTAGGCTCTTCATCCCCCCTGGTGAGCCTCTATCCCAGCAGGCTTAGGGACACAGTCCTAGGCAGCTGCCACAAGGTTGGATTGGTAAGGAATAAATAGCTTTTCTCCACAACAATAATGAAGAAGAAAAAGCAAACAGATTCAAAGATACTGATGTTGTTATACATGGTGTGGTATTTACCACACCTGCTAATTCATAATGCCTCAACCGGCCTTGATGAATGAACTTGTATTGCAGCATGGTTTTTATACCATCCGGGCTCGGTCGAAACCCATCAGCAGTTTGGGCAGAGCACCAAACGAACTTGTTTTGTTGGTTATTTGCTTTTTCAGTTGTAGAAATAGAAACTCAAACGTGCCTTAAATGCTGAGATAACTAGACAAAAGGCCGGTACTGTGATTGTTCCACGATTACTTTTCAGAGGGGAAAAGTCATACTCGTGTTGTCATCAGCGTTTCCTCTGTGACTTTATTGAAGTGACACATCAGGGCCTTTCATTGAGGGTCTGGTTAAATCTATTTTTGTCTTGTCACTCTCATTAATAAAAGATTTCAGACAGTCTACCAGGGAATATGAGGAGAACATTGCTTCAATAGTGTTATTACGTGGCACACATGCACTAACATACATCCACATTTATATCATAGAATAGTTCATGCTTAGGTCTTATCTCCCCGACATTGTGTGCTCAGCTGTGTGTTACACCTAAAAGCCAACTATTGACAAGTATTGTGGCAGTACACAGCATGAGTGGCCCTGCGGCTGTGTACAGGGCTGGAGAACCGAGCAGCACTATTGGCTCAGTTAACAAGGAATATATCACTGCAGCTGTTTGTCTTCACGTGTTTCACGTCTTATTCTCATTTTCTACCTACAGGCCTTCAGTTCTTTTTGTTTTCTGTTAATTCGTTGCTTCTTTCATGTGTCACTTTTGACCAACCTTGGCATCTCTCTGTGTGTACTGTTCCAGTTAGTTATGTAATCTCAGTATCTATGTCATTTGGGACCTCATATTGACAGTTTAGTCCGTCACCATCCCTCTCCTGCCAGTTTAGTTATCCACTTCACTCCAGGCAGCTGGGGAGCATGACACAATATTACACAGCCAAAGTTATTGATCCCATAAAGACTGCGTGTTTATGACACTGTCGCACACGTATATGATTCACATTTTGATGCAACCAGATCACTGACATGGCTGTAAGTTGGCACCAACCAAATTTAAGTTACATAAGTTGCCGTGTGTGAGTTCAAAACAGTCCTGTCAGCTGATGTTACGTGACCGGTGTTGACTGCAAACCAGAAAAGACTAGAACCCTGGGATTTAATACATGCTTAGCTCTAGCCTGACAAATAGCACACGATTCCTCGCTGACCTGATTCTTCTTATCTTGTCATGATAAGGTGGAATTATGATACCTGTTTGCCCGACATGAACTTAATAAAAAAACAAAAAACAAAGAGGCTCATATGACCTGTCATAAAATGAGTAGTATAGGACAAGACAATGGCAAGTTTAGTTTTCAGTTAAGGTCATTTCAATAAAAAAGAAAATCCTAGAAAACGTTATCTCTGTTGTACTTTGTAATGATTCTCTTGCATTATTTGCAAAGCAAATCTACAGCATTGGGTAAAATAAAGAAGCAGATTTTATGTGTTTTCATTAAAGTTCGTGCAAACAGTAAACTACACTGAGACGTTCTTTTATCCAATATAAACGTGTGTTAACTCCTCTAACAAGGACAACTGGTTTTAACCAGGTAACTTGCAGCTTTCCAGGTTCCATGAACTTTGCCCTGGTGCTTTTTTCACAATATTGCCAACTGACAAACAAACAGCTAGACTGAAAACTACCACAGCTTCAGCTTCAGGTCCCGCACTGGTGGAGGAAAAATAATAATAATAATTAAAAAGGCAATAAATGCGTTGCATATGTCATCTAAACTGATAGCAAAATAGACTGTAAAAAAAACTTTGACCAACTAAAATTCTGAAATCTGACAGATGTTAGACTAGACATGAGAAATCTGACAGATGTTAGACTAGACATGAGAAATCTGACAGATGTTAGACTAGACATGGGATAGGAATGAACCCATCTCAGCAATTAGCCACTTTAATAAAAAGGTTGACCTCCATCTGTAATATGTGCGTGTATACTTAGCAATATAAAATGCCCGTGTCCAGCAGTCTGCACACAGTATCCAACCATAATTTGGCCTTTTTGGAAGAGTCTGACTGTCAATAACCCAGAAGAAACTAAGATAAAATAACCCAACTCCATACTGCTCTCTAGTTAACTACATGTCCTGCAGCCTCTTGCTAAAAATATTAGCCCACAACCCCATCTCCTGTTGCATTTTGGAATTACAAAATAAAAAGTCAAGCACGGCTTTCCTTATAAAGTGTTTACTGGTGTAGTTATTTTACACATTATGCCTGAAAAGAATAATGTTTTAAAGATACAGTCACATAAATTTCTTCTTCAAACACATTCACAATAGTTTCCTGTACAACTATTTTAAAACCATTGTACCAAATCTTTCTAAAAGTTCTAAAGATTTGTTAAATACTTAAAATATGAATTGTATTACTAATGATTTAAACGAAACACTGAATTGAAAAACAAAAACCCAAAGCTAATTATAAAACACTGGGAGAGGCGTTTACCACTGTTACGAATCCCTTTTTCTTTCCACAGTATTCAAGCAAATTATTTTCCTTCTCTTGCACAACAGGGGAACTCTTCAACAATTCAGCACTTACTTTACTGCATTGTATGTAATTAACTATTCATTATTTATTTATATTATGCTGAGAAAATAGGAAATAGGTTAAATGATGCACTGAAACATCTACAAATATAAGTACAAATACAGTATGTAAGACAAACACAAAGTCTGTACAGTTCTAAAGAGCTTGAAAGTCAATATTTGGACGCATGTCTTTGGATTGTGGAAGGAAGCCACAGCACCTGCAGAGAACCCAAACTGACACAGAGAGCAAACTCCATACAAAAAGGCCCGAGGCAGATGGCGGAAATTCAACCTTGCTGTGAGGCAACAGTGCTAACCACCACTCCACCATGCTACAGGGCTAAAAATACTATTTAAAACAGCTTGTTTGCTAAGTTCTCTGTTGACACAACACCAGTTAAGGGCTTTTTCATGCTTGAATGATTTACAGGTCAGTGTTAAGCAGCTTAACAAAAAAAACCATTCCCCTGGAAATTGTCAGCAACAAGGATCGCACTGAAAATAAGTGAAAAAGTAGCCCAAAGAAAAAAATGTAAAGAGCAATGCTGTGTGCACTACAGCACTCTGACACTATTACAGATGCTGATTTTTGAACTCTGTGCTGATAACAGACAGGATGGTTCTTTTCCTCCTTAGCTGGGCAGATGCAGTGGTTTGACTCAAAATAAGCTTTACGTTTCACCTCAGTTAATCTTAAATTAGTTGAAACTCAGAGAAGGTCCCGGGTATGGAATTTATTTTAAATATGACTTTCGTCTTTACACAGCTTTTGCAATCGTTTATTTGCCCTGTTACAACATTTCTGAAATGTTCTGCTTACACCAGATTTAAAATCAGCATATATGCTTCTAAAAAATATATATAATTTTTTAAAGTTTCAACAGTTGACATTGTGTCTTTGTGCTATTTTTCAAATAACTACTACTTACTGAAATGATTTTAAAAAATACATTTTACACAGTTTACCAGCTTTTTGTGGATACAGGCCTGCAGATGTACAAACAAATACCAAAATACCTCCAAAAAACTGTTCCATATACCAAACAAACCAATGAATACACTTAGCCATAATGACGTTAGAGTCCTATGACTGGATGTAGCGGATAATCTCACTCAGATCATAGCCTGTCACTGCAAAGGCATAGCCATCGCCATCACAGAACCTGGCGCCACAGATTTGTGTATCTGTCACACACTCGTTATGCAAATGCGCAACCTAAGAGGAAATGAGAAAAACACACAGTCAGGTTCTGTTTGAGAGTAAGACATAAGTCATCTTGTGTCAGTCATCCAGGTGTGTAGGATGACTGGGGGAGACTGCAATGAACTGTCCCTCTTTTTTAAATGTATTCAGGAAATATGCTTTGTAGTCTGTCTTGGGACCACTTACCTCCACACTGTTGGTCTCTGGGGTGATAGTCATGTGCCATACTCTGACAAGAGAGTCCTCAGCAGCAGATAAAAGCTAGCGTAGAGAAGGAGATGGTCATCTTTCAGGTGATTTGAGGTAAACTATTAATATTACTACTAAAAATATGTTTAAATGTAAATATACTTCAAATTTTCACTAATTATTGTCAAACTGACAAAGATGAATCTGTTACTTTCAGCTGTGAAAAAGCTAAATAAAAAAGGCATTATTATACATCTTTTTGATACAACTCACCAATCCAGAAAAAGGAGCAATGTCTACTGAGTATATCCAGCGAGCATGAGCGTTGATCTCAGCATGCAAAATTCCCGTAACTGCCTCGTAGAGTCGAATCTGGCCTGTGCCGTAACCTGCCACCGCTGTGCCCTTCCACAACTTGACAGATGAGCAGCTCATACTGAAAACATTGAGGACCAATGCCATCAGGGAACCAACAGAAACTATATTTTATATTAGATTAGAGAATGTCAGGAAATAAAACACATAAATAAGTCAGTGTAAAAAATACCTTCGGTCAGAACAGACAGCATTTTTCAAGTCCTGAATCAAGTCTTTGCTGGATTTCCCCCCCCCTATTTCTTAATGATATGACTTTAATATAGCATTAATCTGTTGTAAAATTGATTTTTGTGCCACTTCTTATTTTCTCTTCCACTTGTTCTGTATCCTCAAAGTTTTTAAGGATCCACTGCACACCATGCCAAGATATCCTAGGTTTTCTGGCAACAGCTCTTTGAGAAGCATCTTATTGAAAAATATTTTATTTCTGTCAAACTGTGCTATCTTAAGCATTTTTCATTAAATCAATTAAGAAATGAGAACACACTACATATTTTTTGCAACAGGCTCCTAGTAACAGAGGCTAAAGATACCATTTAAAAATTTCTTCTAAGCTCAGTTGTCTATTATTAAACACAACAATGGTTAGGTAGAATGTCATGCTTGAATAATTAATGGGTCAGTGTTCAGTGGCTTAGCAAACAAAAAACATCCTTCTGAAAATGGTCGGGTACAAGGACTGAACTGAAAATGACTGAAAAAGCAACTAGTGTCCAAACAAAAACTTTTTAAATAACTTCAGAAAACCCAGAGAACTACTGTTCAAGACCAATGGGTCCTTAAAAGCAATATGACGAAAGGTGTGGCTCAAGACAACACTGTAGAAAAAAGCTTCAGTGAACTTACTCAAAACCAGGGATTTTGTTGAGCAGCTGAAACTCCTCCCCAGACTTCCACACACATAGATTTCCCCCATCATCTGCAGTGACAAGATTAGCTATGCACTCCTAAAGGAACAGAGAAAAGGATATTGTAATTCATAGAACGATCATAGTTGTTATAATTATTACATAAGGTATTTATTCATTTAATCTATGACTCATGCAAGAGGCGTACACTGTCATGTACAAACAAAGACTGTGACAGATTGCAAAACACACATATGTGCCTTACCTGGCTGCCAGAGCACTCTGAGGCCATGTCAGTGATGGATTCTTTGTGCTCCTCCAGGACTTCAGACAAGGTAATATTACTTCCTTTACTGGGCACATCAAATACTAAAATTGCACCAGATGAAACTCCTATAGAATGAGAAAGAGACAAGTAGACTGTAGACCTGTGCTCTTTTGACTACACAAAAACTGAAAAGACAAAAATTCCA